>NW_027397082.1:17926412-18067456 GCF_003265705.2 Callorhinus ursinus | reverse complement strand
AGCATGACAGCTCTTCCGATCTTAGAGCTGTCATGCGGCGGCGGCGGCGGCGGCGGCGCTGCTGTCGGCTCTGCGGCTCCGCGCGAGCGGGAGGGGGCCGCCGACGGGGAGGGAGGGCGAGGGCTGGGGGCGGGGACGGCGCAAAATGGAGGCGGCCGACAGCGCAGGGGCCCGCGGCGCGCCGCCACGGGGGCGGGGCCTCGGGGGCCAGCCAAGGCCCGTGCGCGAAGGTGCGCGGCGACGGGGGTGTTGGAGGTGGCGCCGGAAGCCCCTAGGCGTCCATCTAAGAAGGTGGGCTGACCCTATAGGGTCTGCAGCTCCCTCCTGGCTCGTCAGCTTGGGGGGACGAGGGGCGGAGGAGGTTGGCACTCGTCCCCTCGGCCCCTTCTCCCCGCCCCGAGCCAGGACAAGCCACGTAGGAGGGGCGGGAATGGAGGCAGCTGTGGAATCGCACCAGCCTCAGCCAACTCACCTAACCGAAGATAGCTCAAACGCCCGAGGCTATACCCCAACTCACGTACACACAGCCCAGTTTACAGACATACACCCCAACTAGCCAAATCACCAATCCACACTCACCCCCAACTCACAGACATTGCAAATTCAGAATTTAGTCTTTAACTCATACAATCCTTGCTCACGGACGCATGCCATAAATCAGACAGCAATTTGTAGATATACACCCTAATACACAGAAACACCCCAACACAGATACACTCTCTAAATCGTAAGCCCTTAAAGCACAAACATACCCCAAGCTAAACCCCCTGATTTACCAACAATCTAAAGTATAAACATTTATATATATATGCACAACTCAAGCATACACTCCAACTCTTTGACACCCCAAACTCACAATGGACATCCCCCCAAACTCAGAAGCCCAACACACCGCAAGCTCACAGACGCACCCAAGGACACTCCTGTGCAGTCACATGTATGTGATGGCCCAGAGACCCCTTTGCCAACCCTAGAGGTTTCAAATGAGTCCAGGCCTCCCTGCATAAAACCAACGGATCAGGGAAAGGAATGAAACTACAGGACCGGGACACCCTCTCCTCCTCCCACGCATAGCAGTCCCGGTGTAGCTAAATCCCTCAAGTTCTGGCCTGTGGGAGCGGGGCCTGGCAACAGGGGAGTCAGAAGAGCAGGGTCTAGTCCCATCTCGAATGTAATTGTCTCTGAGACCTTGGAAAAGCCTTTGTCCTTCTTGGGCCCCTCTACCTCCAGGTCCCTCCAGCACAGCGGTACCAGAAGGGCCTTTGTGGCCATATATCCTGGGGCAACGGGTGGAGGGGGAGGAGGGAAGCGGGGGCACCTGTGTGTCCCTGCCCTATGCTGAGACCCCTCCCATCCTCGGTGAACACTGGAGGAGGGGCACTTAAAGCAAATGCAGGGTCCAAGACCGCCTGATCACGGGTTTTCAAGAGCTGTCTCCCCTCCCCCGCTGCGCACGGCCAAGACTGCACACAAGTGCGCATGTTCTGGGGGAGCCTGCGTATGGGGGTTGGGGGAGGGGGCGGTCCCCAAGCTGAGTCACGAGAGCCCAGGCTCCAGCAGCAGGAGCTGGGGGCCGGCAAGCCCCTCACCTCACCGATTTCCACGCTGCCGCCCAAAGGTCCCCATCCCTCCCCTCCAGCAACCCTTACCCTGCCCGTCCCCCTTCCCCCCCCCCCCACCTTGAGCAGCTCCCTGGGGAAGTCTCCGCCTTCATTGAGGCCCTCCAGGTTTCCGATGAAGTCTCCGCAGGTCATGCGCTTCCCAATGTTCTAAGTAAGGGCACAGAGGCCTGTGAGGGGGGCCTTGGTCCCCAGGCCTTGAAGACTCTGGACGCAGTTTTCTGGGCTCCCTCCCGCCAGCCCCCCACTCACATGGCCGTGAAGATCAGTGTTGAGTAGCATGAGGGCGCAGGTCAGCGTGTGCGCACCGTCTACGGGAGAGTTAACATTCAGCCTCGGCCACATCCCACGGGTTCTTCCCACAGCCATCTTCCCCAGCCTTCCAGTTTATCTCCTGCCCTCTTTGGTCCACGGTCACACTTTTTAAGGTCTTGAACCCCATAGGGAACCCTCCTGCCAAAGCCTTCTCTTTTCCAGCAGATCCCTAAAAGGGACCTTTTCCCCAACACCCACATGCCTCTGCGAGTATGCACTACACACAAGCCAGTGGGCCCCACACAGTTATGCTGCCCAGTGCAGCCAAATCACATTGTATGTGGACAGTGGCATGCAAACACACCCGCTCTTGACCACACACACTAGACCCTAGCAATGCCTGCCCACAGGCACAGTTCCACCTTCATGAAGCCATGTCAGCACTGCACACACGCATGCTCACATGCCTGCAAGCCTGTGTGTGCATTCACTCCCACACACACTCATGCTCCTATGCACACACACTGTGCCCATCTGCCCCAGTGACCACCTGGGAAAGCCCTGCCCCCTGGCTTCCTCACCCTCTGAGGACAGGGCTCCAGGATTGCACTGGAAGTATCTCTGGGAGAAGTGGGCCAGCACACGCTCCCGTTCTTGGGTCTCACCCATTAAGGCCAGCTCCTTCAGAAACACCCTGGGGAGTGGGGAAGAGGGAGCATGTCACCCCTACCCAAGGTCCCCTAACCAGGCAGCCCCAGCTTTTGGCCGTGCCCAGCCAGCCTGGGAAGGATGACATCAGGGCACCTTAGGAGAGGCACAGGGGCTCGGAGGAGGCACAGCGGAGGCCCTGCACACCAGGCCTGGAGAGTGGGGGCTGCCCTCAAAAGGCTTAACACCCACCTGAGAGCTTGGTCCAGAGTCATGCCCGTGAAGACAAAGAACTTGAGGTACTCGCCAGCCACAAGTTTGCTGAAGTCATTGCTGTGGGCAGGGCAGATAGACAGGTGGAGTCTCAAGGGAAAGGGTCGAGGGGCCAGATGGGCTTACCTACAGACCTGGGGCTGTTAGATAGAGGGGATGTGGAGGTGCTGCCCACAGGATGCATCCCCTCTCCCCCCATTCTCAATCCCAACCAATGACTTTACTTCTTGCCCAGGTGCCGGGCCACATCGGCCTTCCTGAAGCCGTCTAGTCGGTATAGCCTCTTAGCTAGGCGCTGCGCGGCCTCCAGGTCTGCTTTCTGCCCATTGGACAAGGTGTCTGTGCTTCCCAGGGCCAGCCGCTCTGTGCTGTCCAGCTCTGAGTCCGAGTCGGACACCAGCTGGCTCAGCGGTGGTTCGCTGCCGGGGTAGAACACCAGCTCAGAGGTGGGGCAGTCCCTCTGGGGCCATTCCGATCCTTCCTCTGCCTCCAAAACCGGAAGACAGAGAGGGGGAGTTTGGGACATGGGGAAGGCATTTTTCTTTTCACCAGAGGACGCTGTTCAGGTTTCCTCTATCAACTGATGCCATCCTTACCATCTCTCTATAGAAGTCCTACATCAAATTTAACCCACATCCATCTTTCTGCTGTGGGAATTTTGACTGCTTCTCAAAAGCTCCCTATGGAGTTCGCTATTAGGTACAGATTTCCCATCTCCACATTGGCCCTACTGAGAACATAGTCCTCTATCTCTGAGAATATGGGCGAAGGTGGGATATAGATAAGCTGCCAGAGAAGAACAGTGGAGGGTCAAATAATTATTTGAGGGCATCAGGGACACCTTCCCCCTCCTATGTCTTTCTTCTTCTAGCCTTTGCCTTGGTCCTTCTCTTCCACCCACAAAGAGGCAGACTCTGGGGTAGAGGGGAATGGGGGTCAACGTGCACCTCATTCATCCCCTGTCTCCTCCTCCCCTTCCCTTCCCGCCATCCCAGCTGCTCTACTCACAAAGCCACCTGTCACCCCAGAGACAGAGGCCGGAAACTCCTGGTTGCTAGGCAACCCTGTATCCCTGGCCACCCCCTCCCGTTGCCATGGCTTCTGTGACTGAGAGGGTAGCTGGCTGAGGGAGAGCAGAAAGGTTAGACTGGTGAAAGGACTTCCTGGAGAAGGGTGAGAGGCTCCCGACTAAGGAGGGGAGGCGAGAAGGGAGGGAGGCAATGGGAGAGGCTGGTGGCTGCATCTTTGGGAGAAGCCTCCAGGCTGCGTGGGGTAAGGTCACAAGAATTCTAAGCAGGTTAGAGGCTCCGCCTGGGGAAGGAAGGGCCTTCCTAGAAAGAAAGGAGGGTGTTCTCTGGGGACTCTTAAATCCTGAATCATGGTTTTTCAAGTCACTGGATCTGAGACCAAGAGGGTGGAAGTAGCCCTCCAAATGGAAAAACAGACATCTGTACCCCCTAACCACTCTATCGGGGGTCAGGAATATAAACTGCCTCTTTGCACTAGGGCTCTTTCCCTTGGAGCAGCTGTTCCTGGGGCCCTGGGGACCTCAGTTCTGAGTAATCAAAGAAATCACTCACCTGCCCAGGGGTGCTGCCCCCAGCCCAAAGCTGTCCTCTGAGCGGCAGGGACTAGGGGGCTCCCTCCCTGGGGCCTGCTTGGCTCCAACCTCTGCCTCCTCTTCCTCCCGTCTCTGTGTCCAAGGCCCATCAGCAGCGGAGCTGGTACCAGAATCTGGCTCAAGAGGTGCAAGTGGGGCGGGAGCAGGAGGGTCAGGCCGGGGGGCAGGGGGTTGGGGAGGCAGTTCAAAGGTGAAGAAGGGGCTCTGGGTTGGGCCAGGTGAGGCCAGGGCCTCCAGCGAGGCAAGGCTGGTGTAGGAGGTGCCCTTGGCTCGGTGTGACTCCAAGATGGCTTCAAACACACAACTGAAAGAGTCAGGCCCATCAGCTGAGGGGCTGGTCCCATGCAGAAAGGGCACAGGCGACTTGAGAGGCCCAGGGTGAGGCATCTGGGTGTCTGGCCTGCAGAGGCAGGGAGAGTCTCTGATCAGGGGCCCGAAGGACAGCTCTTGGGCAGCATTTCATTGAATTCTCATATGACTCTGTGAAGGGGACTATCACCTCCTTTTCACAGGCCCCCAGCCCTCTAAAAAAGCCACCTGGGTAGGGAGTCCCCACTACAGGTTCACCAAGCTATTCAGTGCCTCTGAGGCACCCCAGCCTTACTGTCCCCAGCACCCAATCCCTTCCTCTCTTTCTCCCTGCTAATCTCCCTTTCTCCTCCTTCTCCCTGATCCTCTCCCCTCCTGCCATCCCATTTCTATTTCTGGCAACATCTTAGGAGAAGAAGATGAGGCTTCAAGCTGCAGTGGGGTGTGAGACGGAGAGGAAAGCCCCCACACTCCCCATTCTCCTGCCAGGATCCAGGATCCGGACTGATGCTCCCACACCCCCAGACTTGATTCTGGCCCCTGGCCTCTCACTCTACCTCCTGTGCTTCACTAGAACCCCTTTCCTCCTCACTCTACCTCCTGCTCCTCACTAGAACCCCTTTCCTGGCTGCTCCCTACCCTATGGGCTCTTGCTGACACATACCCCACCCCCCACATCCCCAGCATTCTGGCAGGCCTGGGGCCTCTGTGCAGAATCTCCTGCTGCATCGCCCTGTCAGCACGGCTAGCTTGGTCCTGACCCTCCCAGTCCACCCTCATCTCCATTCCAGTCCCTCTGACCCCAGCTCTGCCTTTGGGCCAGCTCCAAGGACTAAGCCTCGTTCCTCTCCCATTCCCGCACTCACCGGGCCCCCTCTGAGGCCTCAAACACCTCGTCGTCCACTTCCTCTTCCCCACCTGCCTCGTCCTCGTCCTCATTTCCACTGCCCAGGCTGGGCCAAGGGCCAAGGCATGGACCGGGATGTGGGGCAGGTGGGCGGGCAGTGCCAGGTGGGCCCTCAGAGCTGGGCTGACTCTCGATGGCCGAGTCAGCTTCCTCCCGCTCAGCCAGCACCTCATCGATGTCCGTCTCGCGGTAGCACCTCAGGGGCACCGTGTCCAGGTCCGTCTCGGAGTACTTGGCTGCTCGCCCCACAGCCACCCCAGAGCCCTGCCCTGAGCCCACCCCAGATGGAGATGGGGGGGCCTGCTCTGGGGGCTTAGCACCTGCAGTATGTATAGGCATCCCGGTCAAGAGGTTATCCTGTCAGCTACCTGTCTTGATACTATTCTAGGAAGGAACTCTTTCCTGTTGCCTCATATTGGCAGGAAGTTCTTTCACTGTCTAGCCACCATTCTTCCTGCTACAAACTCAGCTTGTTCCTGGTGCCAGTGAAGCTCGTTTCAAATCAAGTTCTTGTCAAATAACTTTGAGGGGCCTGGGGGAGACCAGCTTCTTTTCTACTTCACGGAATGACCCTTGATCTCCTGCCATCCCCTGTCTCCACAATCTAGCTTCCTCCAGGTGCCCAACCCAGCCATGATCCCTTGACCCTCCATCATGACACAGTTGGAAAGTTTGAGGCCTGGAGAGGCATTAGCCAACTCATGAGCCCAGGAAAGAATTGGGGGAAGGTTTAAAGGAAGGCTCCCTACCAGGCCTCAGCTGCTGTGGGGAAGGCCCTGCCCTGTTCCCCTTGCCTCATCCAGGATCTTACCTGAGCTTGGGGGGTCCAGGGAGCCATAGAAGAATTCCCATTTGGCTCGAGCAATTCTCTGGGCATGAGAGGATACCTCCCGGGGGGAGGACCAGGTATCTCCCTAAGCCAAGGAGGGAGAGATAGACACAAGCACCCAGAGATAAAGCCACACATACAAAGACACAAGAACATGGGACAGAAACACAGAAATAAAAACACACAGGGACAGATATAGAGGTGCCGAGGCACAGGGACAAACATGTGGGGCAAGAAAGAGACAGATTTAGGACAGATCAAAGAATTCAGAGTGAACAGCTGACAGGCTCAAAACTGCCAAGGGACCAAGTCTTGCCCCTATGCTGGGGCTCTGGGGTTCCAGGGAGCCCAAGGGAAGTCGCATACCTGGTTCAGGAGTCCAGTGTCAGCAGGTCCTGGGAATAGCTTGGCCAGGTGCTCAGAGGGTCCCCCCAGCCCATTGGGGAGAGAGGAGTAAAGGCCATCTGTCCCAACCTGAGGTTGGGCTGGTGGCCCATGTATAAGGCCCTGGCTGCCAGGCAGAACTGAGCCTCCTCTGGCTGGGAGTGGGTCTGATGTGGATGCCTCTAGCCGCAACTTCCGGTTGGAGCCGGGCCCCAGGGCTGGGGTGGGCCTGGGAGGAGAGACCCCACCCAGGTCCCAGCTCCGACTCAAGCCTCCGGGAGCAGGTAGCCCATTCAGGGGCCTCACGCTGGCCTTCTCCACAAAGCGGAATATGACCACAGAGCTCCGAGTCCCTGGTGGGGGCTGCCCAGTGGGTGAAGAGGGTGCCCAGGGTGAGGGAGCAACACGGGGTGAGGGGGGCCCACGCAGGGGTGTACAGGGTGCTGTCACACGTCCCAGTTCCCGGCCTCGGGGACCTGGACCTGCCACCCGCCGTAGCAGGGAGCCTGTGCTGCCATACATGCTGGCTGGGGGGCTTTGTGGCACTGGGCCTTCGGGGAGCCAGCGGCGTGGGCATCGTGGTGGGGAGATGGCACAGTCGCCCTCCGAGCAGAAGCGCATGGCACCCTGGGCCATGCTGGGGCCGGGGGTCAGGCTGGGGGGGCAGGGATGGCGAGGCCAGGCGGGGAGTGAGGGGGCAGCATGCTCTTCAGACAGGCCTGCAAGAGAGGAAGAGGGAGCAGGGGGTGAGCTGCAGGGAAGGTGGATGGACGGGAGAGCAGAGACAGGGAGGGGAAAGCAGGATAGGCCATCTGAGAGCCAGGGGCCTAGCCTGTCCTGGGAATATGACATCATTGATCCCACCCCTAGAAGTGATCGGGCCTCCTACTTGGGCTACTTCCATGGAGGCCTGAGGAGAAAAGAATTGTATCCCCAGTAGGCCCCTGGCTCCTCTCCTTCTGTCTGGGGGCCCTGAGCATCACCCTGGGAGGAGAAAGGAAGCTATTTCAGAAGTTGAATGAGTTCAGAGTCCCTCTGGCATTTTGGAGCTACTTCTGGTGGAGGAGGGGGAAGGCTGGTAGCCCACCCTCTGGACCTGGAGTGTCAGCCAATCAAAACCATCTTACAGCCATGGGTCCCCCACAGTCTCTCTTATGGAGGCCCCTCACTCAGTGAGAGAGAACTCAGGCCTCCTAGAGGGAAAGGCAGGAAGATTGGGGGGGGGCTGTTGTATAGGGACTATGAGGGGCTGAGAGGCATATGGTGAAGGGGAGGAGAACTGAGGCCCCTACTCCTAATGTATATATGTTGAATGGGAAAGGGGCATTCTTGTTCTTCATACAGGTACACACACACACACACACACACAGGGACAAATAATGTCAGTACACAGTTACACATATTCATAGGCAATATCTCCTGCACACACAGACCCAGGCACACACACACACACACACACACATTGCCCAAAGACACACCCTCATACACTCTCACAGTCATAACAAATATGTGTGTAATGGAAAGGCACATGCTTATTTTACACACACACTGTCATCAAACAAGAACACACAAAGAG
Organism: Callorhinus ursinus; assembly: GCF_003265705.2. Lineage (NCBI taxonomy): Eukaryota > Metazoa > Chordata > Mammalia > Carnivora > Otariidae > Callorhinus > Callorhinus ursinus. The sequence continues at coordinate 18,059,035 of NW_027397082.1, read as the reverse complement.
ACACACAAATATACACACAGGGCCTCATTCTCCAGTGCACACAGACACAGGCGTATCAGACACTCACAGGGACCTACTAGTCACAATCACATACAAATACAGATGCACCCTCACACACATACTTAAACAGGAACACACACCCTCTTCCCCAACCCCCACCAGTCACCTGTCTCTGGGTGGGAACGCTGCACCAGACCCTGTCCCTCCTTCCCTCTTAAGGGAATGACAGGATCTTGTCCAGCCCTTAAAGGGGTAAAGGGGCCTCTGGTGGCAATGCAGGGTAGGGGCAGAGGTCAGGAGCAGCAACCCTGCCAGGCAGGTTTCTGAAGCTCAGTGGGGGCCCAGGGCATCCCCAGTGCAGCTCCGACTGGAGCTGCCTCAGTACTCACCGCTGCTCGCCTGGAGCTGGGGCCGAGGAGAGGCGGGGAAGAGGCTGGGCCCAGCTCAGCTGTGAAGGCAGCGCGGCTCCCGCTTGCTCCCGCTTGCTCCAGGCCCGCCTGCCTCTCAGTCCCTCCCCCTCCCCCCTACGCGCGGCTCAGGCAGAGCTAATCCCCCCACCCACCCCCCGCCCTTTTCCAGGGCCCTGAGCCCCGGAGGCTGGCCCCCCTTCTCGACGCTAGGTCCCCGCTGGGCTCTCCCGCCAACCTGAGACCCGCCCTTGACGAGGGGGAGGATGTATGGAACCCCCGGTTCTGTTCCCAAGACCCACACGTGCCCCACCCCAATTGTGTCCTGGTCCCTTTCCCCCACCGCCCCCTGAGCCACACGCCAGACCCAGCTGCACTCGCGTGTCCCGCTCCAGACCCCACGCGTGTCCCTAGGAGGTTGCCACATGACCTGTTACATGCCACACGCGCTCCCGCCCCCACGAGCACGCGGCCGCGCCAAGCACACCGAATGGGTGTAGACCGGACCCGCCCCCTAAATCCAAGAGACCAACAACTTATGGGAGAGAGATCTAGGAAACACTGCCTCAAGCCCTAAGGGGTTCTGCGTTTCGGACCCAGGAGACCCAACCCTGACCACTCGCCCAGGATGCAGCAGGAGGGATGTTAGTCAGACTTTAGAAAGAACTTCCTTGCTGCCTGAGTTAGGTGTCCTGGCTATCTGAGGGTAAAAGGTTAGACGGGATGATGCTGGAGTGGAGGAAGTGGGGAGCAGGCAACCCTTGTGCCCTTGGCCAAGGTAGAAGGGGGCCCAGCTATTTCAGGAAAGCACTGCCAGAGTTACTATGGCAACTGCTCTCCTTGGGAACGCCAGGGCATGCAGGTGGTGACCTCGGAATGAAGAAGGGGTCTGTTCGGGCAGTCAGGGGGCGCGAGGACTTGCGCGGCGGGGGCGCGCGGGGCTCACCGCGGGGAGGGGCGGCGCGGGCTCCGCGTGGTGCTGAAAGGGACAGCGCCAGATTTGTCGCACTGCGCAGGCGCAGAGGCGCGAACAAAGCAGGGAGGAGGAGGAGGCGCGTGTCCCGATGTGGTGCGCGCCTACAAGGCTCTATCTTAGCGGAGGTCGGTCCTCCCATCTACCCCCTCCCCAAGCAGGCTAAGGAAGAGGAAGCAAATCCCTCACCCAAGATAACCCTCTTTGGTCCCTCCCCGATGCTGGCTTCTCCCTTCTTGCTGCATTGGGGGTGGGGGAGGGTGGAAGGGATTCTGGGAAAACTAGGATGCCTGAATTCTCAATCGCAACTCGCTTGACCCTGGACAAGGCGCGTCCTCTCTAGGGCCTCGGTTCCATCTTTAAAGTGGAGTAACAGCACAGAGCAGCTCACCTTGCAGAAGTGCCCGAAGCCCTGATGAAATAATGGATGGGAAGCAGTTTTCGTTATGCAGAGGGAGATGAAGTGGCTGCACGAAGGGAGAGCGCAGCCCTGCTAGGGGGCAGCTCTCGGCGACAGCAGTAGCCCTCAGCGTCCTTCACACCCTCCCCACCAATGGATGACGGGGAAAGCACTGCTCCGGGGGTTCCCCGGAGCGGACCCTGGAACCAGGAACTGCGGACGCGGTGAGAGGGCGGCCCAAAGTCTGAGCCTAGAGTTCTGGGACATCACTGCCGCAGGGCGGGCCCAGCCCCAAAGCCCACAGCTAAATCCCCAGGTCAACCGAGAAGCGTTACTCCTGGTGGGCTGAACTGAGCACTCATTCTTCTCAGGACTCTAGACCTCCTGGGGAAAAGACAGGGACCCAGGTGGAGAGAGAATCCTCAGCGCCCCCTCTGCCTCTCCCCTCAAGGTGCAAATCCATTCCAAATCGTCCGGGAGTGGAAGGGGCTGGACAGCTCTGTACTTCATAACTAACCAGGAATGAGAGGTTTGGGCAAGTTTGCTTGATGAAGGAAAAAAATTCTAGCTTCGCCCATTCAATTCATTCAGCAATTACTGGGCACCTACTACGTGCCAGACAGTACGCCTGGATAGTTTCTTCCCATTTTTCCAAGTCGCTAAACGTGACCAGAGGGCAAAGAGTAGGCCCAGAACCTTGGAGTCTTGGCTCCGCCCCTTCTGCGTTTGGCTTTGCCTGCTCCTCCCATCACCACTTCACTCAGAGGCAGCCACTGGCCCAAGACGAAAAAAGAGCCAGTCTCTGCTGCACCATTGCGTTCTCCAGCTTCAGTTCTCAAGCCCTGTAGCCGAGAAGGCGAGGTCTGATGTTACACCACCAGTCTGTTCCGCCCTGTTTCGAGATCCAACCGGAACGCTTTCAGATAGGATCCTCAGTGAGACCGCACTCGATTGAATCGGTCTGTCTCTACAGCCCAAGGAGGCGGGTTCGCTGAGGCCTCTCCAAGGCCAAAGCAAGAAGACCTTACTGCGCACGCGCAATAGGCAGCCGATGGAGCCACCGATGGAGCCGTCCGGAGGGGAGCAAGAGCCGGGAGCCGTCAGGTACCGAGCACGGGAGGGGCCGAGAAAGGGAAGAAGGACCTGGGGGAGGGGAGCCGAACTGGGCCGGGTCTGGGGGCCGCTCTTAGGAGCCAGGGCGCAGAAGCATAACGGAGGCGGACTCGTAGGTGACAGCGGCCCGGGGACGCCACCGCCCCTTTACCCGCAGGCTCCTGGACCTGCCTTGGGAAGACGTGCTGCTCCCACACGTCCTAAGCCGGGTGCCGCTACGCCAGCTTCTCCGGCTGCAGCGCGTCAGCCGGGCCTTCCGGGCGCTCGTGCAGCTGCACCTGGCGGGGCTGCGCCGCTTCGACGCCGCTCAGGTGAGCCGGGGGCCAGAGCCTCATCCCGTCTGAGTACCGCCCTCGCCCCGCCTCCAGCCCAGCCCCCAGCCCCTGGGGTAGACCTGCTGTCTACCCTGCCGGACCCTCCCGGGCCTCCAAGAATGCCAGGGAAGCGATCCACTCCGCGGGGAGTACTCTCAAAGGGCGAGGGCCGGGTATCAACTCAGAAGGCGCTTGGGGTCTCTCCCGGGAGGGCAGGTGGCAAACCCCGAGGGCGGGTTACTGACGGGAAAGAACTCTTCGGGGGCGGAGAGGCAGCGCCCGTCCCGCCCCCGGGACCAGCTGAGAGTCGAGGTGCCTCCCTGCCCGCAGGTGGGTCCCCAGATCCCGCGGGCAGCTTTGGCCTGGCTGCTGCGGGACGCTGAGGGGCTGCAGGAGCTGGCGCTGGCGCCGTGTCACGAATGGTTGTCGGACGAGGATCTGGTGCCGGTGCTGACGCGGAATCCGCAGCTGCGGAGCGTGGCGCTGGCCGGCTGCGGGCAACTGAGCCGCCGCGCGCTGGGGGCGCTGGCGGAGGGCTGCCCCCGTCTGCAGCGCCTTTCCCTCGCGCACTGTGACTGGGTAGACGGCCTGGCGCTGCGCGGCCTCGCCGACCGCTGTCCGGCCCTTGAGGAGCTGGACCTCACCGCCTGCCGTCAGCTCAAGGATGAGGCCATCGTATACCTGGCGCAGAGGCGCGGCGCGGGCCTCCGCAGCCTCTCGCTGGCAGTCAACGCCAACGTGGGGGACGCTGCAGTCCAGGAGTTGGCTCGGAACTGCCCGGAACTCGAGCACCTCGACCTAACCGGCTGCCTCCGTGTCGGAAGCGACGGCGTCAGGTGCCTGGGCATGGGATCGGTGGGTTGGGAAAAGGGCAATCACTTATTTAGCCTCTGGGTCAGGGGCAGGCTGTAGCTGTCGCAGGGCAGAACTGTGGTGTCTGGATACCACGGCACCCCCATTCAGACCAGGAAAGGCCTCTAGGATTGCCTAGACCATAGAGCCCATAGTTTTAAAAAAAACTTTTTTGAACCAGTATTTACACATTGGCCGATTTCACATACAGTCAAGTTTCTGGCTTTTCTTCAACAAGGGGAAAACCTTGGAATCCTGGGCGGAGCTGAGGAGCAGTTTCCCCCTTTAAGAGACAGGAGGAAGTCTCTGGTTCACTGGAGACATTGAATGTATGACCCCATCCGGGCTCCCTTAATCGTTTATGGAGGGAAAAAGAATGCTCTGAGTTTGAGGGAGACAGGGGCTTTGCTGGCTCCCCCACCGTGGGCGTAGCGGCTTCTGGCCCCTAGCCTCACCCGGCTCCTCCCCCAGGACATTGGCCGAGTACTGCCCGGCGCTGCGCTCGCTGCGGGTGCGGCACTGCCACCATGTGGCCGAGCCCAGCCTGAGCCGCTTGCGGAAGCGCGGCGTGGACATCGACGTGGAGCCGCCGCTGCATCAGGCCCTGGTGCTGCTGCAGGACATGGCAGGCTTTGCACCCTTTGTCAACCTGCAGGTCTGACCTGCCTGCCGATGGGGCACAGCTGGACTGTGTGGCGGGGCCTGACTATGAACTGTAGGGAAACTGGACTGTGGGGGCCTCTGGTTAGAGGCGGATGCCCTGCCCCACCCTGGAGCTTCAAATAAAGAGCTTTTTACCCCCTCTTGCCTGGTCCTGCTGCCCTGTTGGAGATAAGGGATATGAAGTTGGGAGAGAGGTCAGACAGACACAGTACCCCAATTCTGAGCAGAAATGACAGAATGCACTCACACCTTCCTGGGGCCACCTTTACTGTGCCCGTGGGCAGCTCCAAGAGGAGGTCAGCACTGTGGGGCAAGGAAGTAGAGAGCAGGACGGAGAAGGGGGACAGGAGTTAGGGCGGGCCCTGTGTGGGGTGTAGGGCTCCTGCATCCCTCTGGGGTCTGAGCCTAGAAAGCTCCAGCAGAGTCTGGCGAATGCCTTAGTGGAAGCGGTACTTTCTGGCTGGCTTGAGGTTGATGTATGTGGCCTTCATCTCCTCGGCCTCAGGGTTCCGCACATCTTTGAATCGCTCCCCTTTGGTGCTTACTACCTGGTTGTCGATGTATCGGATCAGCTTCTTGGGGGCCTGTCAGGCAATTGGGCAGTGAGCAGCAGAAGCCAGGGGACATCCCACCCACACCACACCTCCAGCAGCCATAACCCTCTCACCTCCCTGGGAGCCATGGGCCGGTGAATCTTCTGATCCTCTGCGCTATCCACCATCATGTACCTGCCAAAAACTGGCTGGGTGAAGTTCCTGCCACTCTGGGAAGACCCTCTAAGGGTCTAGCCCAGCCCAGCCCAGACTCACTTCTGCAGGATGAAGGACTTCAGTTCATCCTTTTGGGGGCCTCTGAGGCGCCTGGGCAGGTCCTGCAGAGAAGGGAAGCCTAGTCTAAACCCTAGGGCACCAGAAGAAGCAGACAGGGATAGGCTAGGGGCAGGTGCTTAACACTAAGGTGGAACGTGGCTGAGGCTATTTGGGTTGAGGGGCATGTCTAGCAGAGGATACCTGGTTGGGGCCGTCCCACGCTGGAGGCCCCTCCTCCTTCCCCTCGACAAGCATCTGCACAGCTTCTTCCAAGTCTCCCCGAGCTTTGGCCAGCACCCACTGGGCCTGCTCCACTGAACAGGTAGGGAACACCTCCAGGAGAACATCCACCCCTGGAAGCAGCTCCTCCTCAGCACCGGCTGCCTGTGGGCAGAGATGTTGACAAGAAGCAGTACTTCCTTCTTTCCTGGCCCCAAATTCTCTCACCAGTACCCTCCTCTACCAGTACCTCATCCTGGGTGTCTCCAGCAGCAGTAGGAGAAGCCCTAGTCTCTTCTTTGAGCTTTTCAGGCTGCTGCAGGTGCTCTGGGGAGATGGGCACCTGACCTTGGACCTCAGAGCTCTGTGGTTGCAGGTTCTCTTAAGGAAGCAGAGAGAGCATCAGGTTTGCCAGGGCTTTGGGGGATGGGGGTATTGAGTCATCCAAGTGCCCAGTCCCCAAACTCACCTTTGTTCCTGGCACCACTCAACTGCCCTGAGAGCTTCCGCATCATGTCCCCTATTGTACCCCTGAAAAAACCAGGACGGTGGTAAGAGGACAACTCTGCCCACCCTCCACCATCCGCCAGCCCTCCACCCTCTCTTTGCCCCAGCCAGATCCCACCTTGGAATGTGGGCAAAGCCAGGCACATAGGCCTCCATCATCTCAGTAAAGGCCTCCATATCGAAGTTCTCCTCTGATGGCCCGGAGGGGCCCAGATCCTCCAGGACCCCGAGCACATAGGAGAAGATGACCTCATCCAAGCCGCTGCAGGAAGGGGACAGGATAAGCCCTGGGTAGGACACTGGATACTTCCAGCAACCCACCTACCCTGAGACTCGAGCCCTCGGCTTCACTGGGTCCATGAGCCAGACTTCAAGCCTTGAAGCCAGAAAATATCCCACCCTCCCACAGAGCTTTGGTTTCCCATCTGTTCAGCAAGGTGACAGGGACAGGTTAAGATGTAAGGCCATACCAGCAGATCATAATCAGCCCTCCCCCACCTCAGGATTTGAGTTGAGGGCTTCCCACCCCACCTTTCCATGGGCCAGGGCCCAGAGTGCTGCCCAGCAGCTCCAACCCTGACCCTAGCATGACCTTTCTAGAAAAGCTGCTTCTACCTGAGGTCAGCCTCTGGGAGGTGTGTCTGGACAAAGGCAAGGAGGGCTGCACTGACAATCCTCTCCAGCTCCATGCTCTCTCCTCTTCTGAAGGGACAGAAGATGTAGGTTTGTCAGGCCGTCTTCTGCCTGCCCCTACCCACTAGGCCCAGGGGCGGTCAGCCCCTCCCTCCTACCCTGCTGTGGAAACCATTTGTTGTTGTCCAAAGTTTCCAGCTCTGCAGCCCTCCCCTGCTCCCTCAAGCAGAGCTACAGCCCCCTCCCTGCCCATCTCTCCACCTCCTTCAGCCTGAGACAGGACTCTGCCCTGTCTCAGGAGAAGGGCTCCACAGTGCTTTCCCTCGCCCTTCCCCCAACCTCTCCCCATCTTGCCACCCCATTCCCCAGCAGCAGGCCCAGACCCTCTGGCAAGAAGCCAAGGTCTTGGGGTCACATGCCGCCTGGCTGAGGAATCCCATCGTTGAGAGGGTCACTTGGCCCTCAAGTCCAACTACAAAGGGCCCATTGTCTAGCCCCCCCAAGGAGCAGACCTCAGGACCAAGCACAGCCTTCCCCCAGCCAGAATGGGCCACCCACCCACTGCACAAAGGGGCTTTTCGGGCTGTGGGGCTCTGATGGAAGAAGGGGAAGTCTTTCAGGAATTCTCTCTTCCTGCCCAATCCAGCAGCTTGGGGTTATCTACAAAGGACTTTCCATCCTCCTTCCCAAAGCCTCTGGAGCCCTACAAAATCTGGCCTTTGCCCACCTCTCCAACCTCATCACTCACTCCACTCCTGCCTCACCAGCCTCCTTGTTGGTCCTCAAACTTCCCCAGCTTCTTCCTACCTATCTCCCCCATATATCTACATGGTTCATCCCCTCACCTCCTCCAGAGCTCTGCTCATATGTTGCCTTCTGAGAGAGACCTTCCCTGACTAACCAACCAAAAATAGGGAGTATTCCTCCTACTCCCTAGTCCCTTGCCCTGCTTTATTTTCTATACAGAATCTACTACAGCTTAATGTTATTTTATGTTTATTTGCCTATTGTCTGACCTCCCTCCTAGACTATAAGCTCCACAGTGCAGGGGTCTTTGTCTTATTCATTGGTGTAACCCTAGCACCTAGAAAAATGCTTGCAGTTAGTGGATGCTCTATAAATACTCATTGACTTATTTCATTCCCATCTACATGCTTTTGACTCCCAACAGTCCATATGTGGGAGTCAGGAACACATAGATGGTAATGAATGGCTCCACAGGTCCAAATGTCAGCTCTTCCCACTCAGAAGACTCAGAGGCATCTCAAATTCCATCTACCCCGCACTCACAATATTCTCATGATCGGTATACATCCCCCCTCCTGTTTCACTGGCTGACCCAACCGTTCACTCACTCAGCTGCCAAATCTGAAACTTAGGAATTACCCTTGATTTTACCCCCTCTCAACCCCATCTGCTGCACTCAGCCAATCCAATCCTGTCGATTCTATTTCCTTATTAGTCTCCTTTCCATCCATTCTCCCCGGCTCATCTGGCTTCTGCTCCAACATCTCTACCAAAATTGCTCAATCCAAGGTCATGAGTTACTTTTTCCGGTTTTGGTTTAATTAGGTTGAACCATATAAGCTTGCCAGTACTGCCTGTTTTGGATCTACAGGGAGGGAAGGAGGCAGGGGAGGAGGGAGGGAGAGAAAGGAGTGAAGGAAAAGAAAGAAAAGGCTATTTCTTATAGTTTTCTCCTAATATTTGCCCTTTCAAGCAGCATCAATGTTGGTTTCTGAGGCATTACTCTCTTCCTTCTCTGGCCATTCCTTCCTGGGCTCCCTTCTCTGTCCCTCTCTCCTTTGCTGGCAAGAAGGCTCAGGCTCACAGCTGCTCCTCCTCTCTCCTTCCTCTGCACCCCCTCTCTCTAGAAGACCTTGTCTGGGCCCACATCTTTATGAACCAATTCTATGTCACCAATCCTCAAATGCCAGTCCTCTAGCCCAGTCCCCTCCGCGGAGCTACACGTTTGCACGTCGCCCTCTCTGACACCTCCATGTAGGTGACTTAACAAATCCCAAACTGACATTCTCCCAAGTCCTTTGCTCCTCCAAGGCTGTCATCAGTAAATGCATGTTCACGTACCCAGCTGCTCTTGCCACAAGTCTGGGAATTATCCTGACATGATCCTACCCCTTCCAGTTTTTCCCACATCCAGTCACCAAGCCCTGACCATCACCTCTCACGCCTCTCAACATGTGCTTCTCTCCATCTCTCCTCCCATTCTGCTCCACCTCTTACCTTCAATGCCGGAGCCTCCTAACCCTTCCCCCTACTACCATCTTTCCCCCAAATCTATTCTTTACAAAGATCATAGTCGTGTGATCTGTACAAAAATCCTGTTGTTCCTGCTAAAAATCTATCAGTGACGTCCTCCTTCCCTTCTGATTAGCCCACATTCCTTTTGTGGCCTTCAGTTGAGGGCTTTATCCCTGTGTACATCTCTCCAGCCTCACCGTGCACCACACCCTCCCTGGATCACTTCCCTCCACCCTGGCTTTCTTCCAGTTTGCCAACGTTCAAGGCTTTTCATGGCAAGAGCCTTTGCACAGCTGCTTCCTCTGCCTGGACAGCCTTCCACCTCCACCCCTTCACTTGTCTAACACCTTCTTACCTGTCGGGTCTCAGTTTAAAATTTTCTTCCTCATGGGATGCTGCCCTGGACCCTCGAGAACTGCTTTGGTCCCCACCATCTTACACCCTCATTGCAGACTGCACTTTTCCTTATTTTGCAGTATTCTTCATAGCTCTAATTAAATAATTATTTGGGCAATGTTTAATGTTTCTTCCAATTGTTTCATGAGGGCAGGGACTATACTCCCAGCTTACTCATCAGCATACGCTCAGTATCCTGTGAAGTGGGACACTCAATAAAGAGTTACTCCCCCTGCTTTAAAATGACAGAACTGAAGCTCAGTGAGTTTAATGCTTTGCCCAGTATCACTTGGTTGGACTGTGGTAGTTAAGATTTAAATCCAGGTCGCCTAGTTGAGTGTATATTCCATGGGATGGGGGGGGGGGATCTCAAGACTTCCAAGCCAGTTGAGACAGAGCTAAGATCTATGCTTACAGTTCCCGGGTCCCCTAAGTAGTAACATAGTGTTGCTGTGACAGCACAGGGATCACTTTGGACAGCAAGACTAAGAAGCCGTAGCCTAGCATGGGCCCTGGAGAGCAGAACTGCTCACACCACACATGCCAGACACCATTATGCGGTTCTCCCAAGAGGTCAGCCCCATACAGAGAGCTACACCGACCCTGGATTACACCAAATCCTGGCTGCTGTCAGTTGCCTGGCAACCTCTGCTGGGAAAAAGCCTGCTGCAAGAAAGTCTAGTTTCTAGGGAATAAGTGCTCAGGGATGTGTCTGATGCCTCTGGGTTTCTGATCAGGGTCTGAGGGCCAAGGAGTTGTTACTGGGAGACTCTTCTCCGTGCCTCCAAAGAATGTCTCCCTCCCCTAAGCTTTTGCTCTAGCTTGTCTATGGAGGCAACACCTTCCCTTCTCCTGTTCTGGGGCTGACCAAACTTTACCCAGCCTTTAAAGCTTGCCACTTCTTTCTTTCACCCTTCTCCATCCCCCTAGCCTTCCTCAGCATTGTTTTCCTGCCCAGAGGCTTCTTCTAATATTTCTCCTCCACAGTCCCCGAGTTGGAGAAGCTGTAGCCTAAGCAGCCAGCCTTGTCCAGGGTAAGAACATGATTTTCATGAGACTTTTCAAATACTGGATGTAGTCCACAGAACTCCATTACTTCCTGAGGGCTCCAAATCAGGGCTCACTGGTTAGTAGCATCCATGAGATGTGATTGTCATCCTGTCATAAGTCCTCTTTAAATACCTCTGATGATGGTAATAATAGTTCTATGCACTTTACCCATATTAACTTACCTAATCCTCACAATAACCCGAAAATATAGATACTAATAATATTATACTATCCCATTTTGCCCAAAAGGAAATGGAGACACTGAGAGGTTAAGTAACTTGCCCAAGGTCACACAATAAGTTAATGGCACATTTACATCCAAGCAGTCTGGCTCCAGAACCCTGTTAACCACTACGCTACACTACCTCTTAATGAAGCAAATGATGTGGCCCCCAGCCCATGTTCTGATCCTCCTGTCCTGCCTGGCTGGCCCTCCTGCCTACCTCAGAATCTTTGCTTACACCGTTTTCCCCACTCAGAACGTCTTTCCCTCTGCCTCTCATTCTGCGGGACTCACTTTCTCCCTGTAGCCAACCCTCAGTGTCCCATCCTCACCGCCCCCAGATGGCCTGAGAGCATCCCCAGGACCAGGCACAAGCCTGGACTCCAGATGCTCAATACAGATCCCCTGGACAAATTTAAGTGAGACTGGGGGAAGGAGAGCCATGCTGCTCCCTTGGGGTGGGGAGCTGCTTAAGGTGGAGAGAAAGCAGAAGGCCATGTGGGAGGAGTCCTGGGAAGCAGTGTGGGCACTCAGAGGGTCTAGCACGGAGGTCTTCGCTGGTTTCTCAGCCACTATGAAGCCTAGCTCCTGGGGCCCTAGTCCCATAACGCAGGTTCCAGAGGACGTCGTTGTCCCCTGACCCCCAAGTCAAGTCTTAGAGGCTCCAAGGACACTGAGGGCTACAAGGGATTCCAGCACCCAAAGTCAGACCGGAGCACAAACGGGGATAGTGGGGTGCACAGGAAGTGGGACTGTGATGATGGTCCACCCCTGAAGCAGGAGCTCCCTAAACAAGCTAGCGGGATACCCATAAAGGTCCGGAATAGCGGGCCCGAGGGCACCGGGATGCGGTTGCAGCCGTGGGGACACAGGACTAGGGAGGCCTGAGTAAGCTGGGATGTGCCTTGATACAGGCCACGGCAAGAACCAGAGATGGGGGGGCCGATGGGTCCCAGGGAGTACCGTGGGGGAACACACAGGACGGGTACCCTGGGTCAGCGTTCTCCGCGACTCTCCCAGCCCTGGGCCGGGGGCCGGAGGGGAAATCACCTGCTCCGTCGGGCGCCGCCGGCGACTTGTCCCGCGCGGTGCAGCTCTCATCCCCCAGCCCCACCAACGAGATCAAAGGCGAGGCCCAGAGTGGTTCCCTTTCAGAAGCGCCGTGGTAGCCATTTTTGAGAAGGGCAAGTGCCCATAACTGGGCGGGGCTTCTGCGCCCATGCCCATTTGTCTCAGGGTTTTGCACAGACCCCCGCGGCGGCCATTTTTGTTGCGGGTTGGGAGAAATGAGGCGTGGAGGTCCCGCCAAGTGGGTGGAGTCTCAACGGCTGACTGCATCCCCGCCTAGTTCCTTGTCAGCTGCGAAAGACCGAGAACCTTTCGACCCCACCCAGTGTCTTCCTGTCCGCCTTCCTTGCCATAAAATTTCCGCCCTCGGATCTTATAGCTTCCTTCCCTCTCCTTGTCTCTACCGTCTTTCCACAGACTTGGATCCCTGATTGGATCTGGTGGCCCCTACACCCAGAACCTGGTGTTCTTCCCAAATCCCTGTGTCTCTCCCCTTTTATGTGCAGTCTAGGTTCAAGGTCCGTCGCCCGGTCAGCGCTTAGGTGATGACTTCCTTCCACACCATATCTGTCCGCTTTGCCTTCCCTTAACAGCGATGTCTCCCCCAAGATTAGGGTGGGTTACAGGATCTGGGTCTTGGGACGGTCGAGCCTGGTTTGGATGGGGGTAACAGGGCGCAGGTGTTCTGGGTGAGTATCAACCTGAGCCCAGATCCAGGACAGTCTAAAGGCTATGCCTACTCCCAGGGCCTTCATGCCCGTGTTGGCAGGACTTCTCATTTAGGATAGGACAACTGAACTCCAGGACCCAGCAAGGCTACCTTCCTAGTGCTACCCTGTGGGGAAACCCACAGCCATCCCTTCCCAGGAATCCCGTAAGGGGTCATGAAGGAAAAGAGTTCCCTCCAAGGGTGAGCTAGCCCATCCCCAATCAGCAGGGATGAGCCCCTTCAGGGCTAGTCACCTCATAAGGGGCTGGGTACTCAGAGATTGTCACTGTTCTCAGGAGCTCATGGTCCAAGGTAGAAAGTCCCATCCTCTCTTCTCCCCTAAGGGCTGAGGCAGTGCCAAAATATGGAGAAAAGAGGGATCACTTTCCTTCTTCCAGCTCTGTCCCTTGCTGCAGGCTCCCAGCTCCCCCCCACCAGGACCCTCTAGCCTCAAAGAGCAAGATGTTCACTGCTGGGGAGTGGGGGCAGGAAAGGGGAGGGAGGAAGGAGGGAGCACATTGGGCGTTGTGTCTCCCATAAAAACACTGCCGCTGCCAGCCTGGCGCTGCTAAGGTTAATGAGAGGTGGGGTGACAGCCACTTTGAACTCTGGCTAAGCATGCCCCTGGAAAGGGGGGTAATGGGTAGCTCCATCAGCCCCAGACCTCTGCCAGTCCTTTAAAGACTTGGCCATCCCTGCCTTCCCCCAGCCCCATCCCCACCTTCACTGCATAATGCTGATGACTCTTCTCTCCCTACCACCCCCATTACGGGAACTTTCAGGTTTTCTCGGTAGAGCTATCTCTAGTTCTGGCCTGAAATCCCTGTAGCCATCCCTGTGCCTTTCCCTCCTCCCCTATGGCTTGTTTCTTGGCTGGCAGTTGGATGTAGCTAGATATCATCAGAAAGAAATTCCTGAGCTTTGGGAGGATGATGGGAAAGACCTCTTAGGGGGAGCCCCTTGATTCCTAGCTCAAATCCTGAAGGGTCCCAACTCTGTGCAGCAGGAGTTTGGTTCTGGGGTCAGAAGACAGAGGGTGGGCTGAGGAAAGGGACTGCCACAGACACAAGGACACACACAAACTGTAAGATAGGAGCTGTGGGGAACACTCGTCCTGCTTGGCGTTCCATAGCTGGCCCGACCTTAAACCTCTGATTTTTTTTGTCCCCTCAGGTCTCAGTCTCTCCATCCCCAAGATGGGACCAGATTCCACCTGTCCTTTGGGTGCTGCTGGAAGCCACATAGGGTGAAACAAGGTGACATGATGACTCGTCTCCTCCCATTCCCTCATGAGTTTTGCAGCCTAGGTCCCCTCAGCTGAAGGGAAAAGCTAGAAGCCTATGCTGAAGCTTCCCCTAGCACATCAATTCCCCATCATCCGACCTCAGAATGAGGAACTGGGCTTGAATTAGGCATAAAGCGCAGATTTCCCAGACATTAAGAGCAGAGATAAAGCCCATATGGCTGGTCTCAAGGGGTGGGAGGGACTCAGTCAGAGACTGAGCAAGGAAGGGGACACTTCAAAAGGATGGGGAGAAAGGAGGGGGTCCCCGCTCTTGATTGAGGTCAGAAAGGGCTCTCTGGGCAAGGTGCCCAGCCCTCCCACACCTTCCTCCTTTCTCAGAAGAGCCAGGATGGGGCGGGGGTGGGAGTTGGCTGGGGCAGGGAGGGAGCCCTATTTAAGGAGCATTCTCTAAGAGCATCACTGCAGATCCAGTCCCAAGATCAAGAGAGGAGGCTTCACGGTAAGTGTGGGCCCTTGCTCACAACTCAAGCAGAGTGGGGGGTAGGGCGGTTCCTGAGCTTGCAGGCTTGCCTTTCCCTCTCCAGGGACAGGCAGCAGCTCTGCCTGGAGAAGGGGAATAGCCCCCACCCCTCCGCTTAACTCTCCAGAAGTGAAAGTGTGTTTCAGAGAAAGATTTCTCTTCCTCTCCCCTACCTATCCCAGGTATCTCAGATCTTTAGTTTTGGTGGGGAGATTTTCAGGGAGCTGGAACTTTTGGGGATCCATATTTTAGGGGCCCCCTCTGGCGCAGGAAGCCTCCCAGTCTCCCAAGAGATGCCCTTCTCCGTGCACATATTCTGGCTCTCCCCCAGCCCCGACTCCTCCTGGAGTACCTCTCTACATCTGGCCCCACCAGGAGCACATCTGGGCAAGAAATGATTCCACAGTACTCATAGAATCCCTGAGCCCCCTCCCCTCATATCCTGCATCAATCCTGTTGGAGTTCAGAGAACCTTTGCCCCTTTCCCTGGGTATGGGCCCTGTTTTTTAGCTCTAAGCTCAGATCCTCTCTGGGATAGGAGGAATATTGAGATCCCAGGTTCCTCATCTGACCCACTGTGGGAATGGGAGGAATTCACAGAAGAGAGCACAGAAGGGCAGAATCAAGACTGGGAGAACGTTGGCCACCTGGCTCTGAGAACTGAATTCCATAGGCTGTGAGCTCGAGCAAACGGCCTAGGGACTCAGTTCTGGTGCCCGGCTGTGCTATACCTTCAATAGAGAGGTCTTGGGGAAGCTGCTGGCTCAGGCTCTCAGCATCCCAGCCAGGCGCTCCTCCAGGCACTGTCCACATCTTTTAATAACTTCAACTTGGACTACTACCCTTCTGCTCAAAGACCTCAATGGCTTCTCCAAACTCCTTACTTTGTCATTAAAGTCTTTCACAGTATGGCCTCCACTTTGCTTTCAAGCACGAGAGTCCATTGCTTCCTGGTCATAACCTGCCCTCTAATGAAACCCCGTTGCCCCCTGCTCCTGCTGCCATGCCTTTACTCATGCTGAACCCTCCTCAGTTCTTCCTGGGACACCTCTTCCCCATCACTATCTGTTGGGACCCTATACATCCTTCAAAGTCTCAGATGCCTCTTCCAAGAAGCCTCCCTCAACTTCCCAGCAGTGCAGATGATCTCCTGCAAATCCTCCATACTCCTCTCTAGAGGGGCTCATTCGTGAGCCCCATAGTGTCTAGTCCAGCATTCTGCACATAGTAACTGTTCAGTAAATGTTCCTTGCATTTTGCTGAGTGTGTCTAATGTATGAAGAGGCAGTTTGGCCTAGAAGTTAAGGTATAGTCAGATCCCAGAGGCATTCTTCATGTGTGACCTTGGGTAAGCTGTTCACCCCTATAGGCCTCAGTTTCCTCATCTGTAAGTGGAAAAAATAATTATATGGACATCAAAGCTTTGTGTAAATTAAATGAGTTGATAGTATCTTCTGTTCAGGGCTTTAGCACAGTACCTGCACACAGTAAGTTCTCAGTTAAGTGTGTGAGTTTATTATGATTCTTATTATATTCCCTTAAGTAGAATGTGAGCTACCCCATTGGGAGGTAGGATACGGCTTAAAATTAGTCAGCCATAGTTTATTGAGTGAAGCATTCCAGACCAGATGCCAGGGTCAGGTAAGGCTGGGGCAAGACCAGGAGGAGACCATCAGGACCAGAGTTTGGTAGCCCAAGCCCTGCTGAGATCTAGGAGTTCTGGATTCCCACCGACTGTATAACCTTGGGTGAGTCACTCCTTCTCTCTGGACTTGGATTCCCAGCATAACGTAAATTGAGGGGATTGGACCAGGTGAGCAGCAAAGTCCCTGGCAGCTGAGATGTTTTATGAGTTCTAAGCTTCTAAGGCTTAAGTTCAAATAAAAGATCAAAGAAGGAGGCATCTAGGCTCCCTGCAGGGCTCCCTTACATCCACAGGGCCTGGAGCAAGCACTGGGGTTTGGAAGCGTGTGCATGGCAGCATGCTGGACTGAGCTGAGTGGCTGTACTTCCTTCAGAAAGTCTGTAATCAGGGGCCCTCTTCCCTCACTGGGGGCTGGGGGTCAACTGGTGTGCAGGCTATGGGCATTTCTAAGGCATAAGTAGAAGCCTTGGGGAGAAATGTCTGTGAGCAATGCAGATTCTCAGCAATGGAGGAAGTTAAGAGACTTCAAGGTCTGAACCGAGAGGACAGAGAAGGAAGAAGATACAGAACACACCTTATGTGATGTGAGACTCAGGATTTAGTTGAAACCTGCATTGTTTCAAAAAAGGATTTGAGACTTACTGGCATGCAGACAATTCTCCAAGATTAAAATATAACACATAGACATAGCTATGTAGCACATTTACTACTTTTTGACCCAGAGGTTCAATTTACTTATTACTGGGTTTTTTTAAGATTTTATTTATTTATTTATTTATTTACTTATTTATTTATTTATTTATTTGAGAGAGAGAGGGAGAGAGAGCATGAGCAGCAGGGAGGGGCAGAGCATGAGAGAATCTCAAGCAGACTCCCCATTGAGCAGGGAGCCCGATGCAGGGCTCGATCCCAGGACCCCAAGATCATGACCTGAGCTGAAGGCAGATGCTTAACCGACTGAGCCACCCAGGTGCCCCTACTTATTAGTTTTTATTTTTAGTTGGAAATTAAACTTACAAAAAAGTCTGCAGAATAGTGCAAAGAACTCTTGCCTACCCTTCTTACAGATTCACCGTTAACCTTTTGCCATGTTGCTTTCTCTAATCTACAGTCTTTATTCAAATCTTGCTACTTGTCCCATTAATGTCCTTCATAACAACTTTCATTCAGGATCCAAAACAGGATCATGCATTGTATCAATTTTCATGTCTCTTAGTCTCCTTTGACCTGAAACAGCTTCTCAGCCTTCCTTTGTCTTTTATGACATCAACATTTTTGAACAATAAAGACTACTGTGGTTGTCTGTTTACATTTATCTGATGTTTCCTCATGATTATGCATTACTGCTGAATTGATGTTGTGTTTTCTCAGTTTAATATATCAGAAAGCACATGATGTCAACTTGTCTTTGTTAAAAAAAAGTTTTCAAGACACTCATTAAAGATGGTGAGAAAGACTTTATTCAAGAGGGACCGCTGTAGTGGGCTTCAAGTGTCGGCAGTTTTCCTGTGATTCTAGGGAATCTAGGATACTCTTTTTCTTTGTAATTAACAAATATCTTCTTGGGGGCTGCTGGCTGGCTCAATTGGTTAAGCGTCTGCCTTCGGCTCAGGTCATGATCCTGGGGTCCTGGGATGGAGCCATGTTGGGCTCCCTGCTCGGTGGAGAGTCTATTTCTCCCTCTCTCTCTGCTCCTCTCCCCCTGCTGGTGCACTTAAAAAAAAAAAAAATCTTCTTGGAACATACTTCAAAACTATATAAACAGCCTGTTTCTCATCAAACTTTTACTCATTAGTTTTAGTATCCATGAATGATTCTCACTGGAATCAATTATTACTGATTGGAGATGGATTTCCTGACCTCATTATTCATCCTGCTATGAGTAAGAGCTTTCCTTCCATATTTGTTTAGTTAATGTTAGTATGTACTTAATAGAGGTTATTTTATTCAGTAGGTAATAATCTGTTACTGTGATTGTTTTGATGCTTCAATTGTCCCTGATTTGGCCAGTGGAAGTCCCTTCCAGCTGGGCTCCTTTGTTTGACATTTTTGAGCCATCCTTTATATTTTGGCGCAAGTTGTTCCGGGCTCATCTTGTACCTTTCCTTTCCTTTTAGATTTTTTTTTTTTTTTATTTGACAGAGAGAGACAGCAAGAGAGGGAACACAAGCAGGGGGAGTGGGAGAGGGAGAAGCAGCTTGCCGCTGAGCAGGGAGCCTGATGCGGGGCTCGATCCCAGGACCCTGGGATCATGACCTGAGCCGAAGGCAGGCGCTTAACGACTGAGCCACCCAGGCACCCCAGTCATCTTGTACCTTTCCTGCTACAGCCTCGGAACCAGCCATTTTCCCAGTGGGCCTGGTTCCCTTTAGTGGAGAAGAAATTTAGAAATTTAGATTGGGCTGCTGCTGGCGGTGCTTGTTGCTACCAGGGTGTCAGTGCTCAATGATTCCATTTCTAGGACTATTGATTCAACAATTTAATACTTGTATGTGTGAACAAAGATGCATATTCAAGGACATTTGTTTTCTCATCAGCTTCACTACTTCCAAATAAGACCAAGCCACCATCTGATTTTGCCTGTATTACTTTAAAAGCCTCCCAACTGGTCTCCCTGTTTACACAATGCCCGCTCTACAGTCTCTTTTCCGCACAACATCCAGAATAATTACAAAAGGGGCACCTGGGTGGCTCAGTCAGTTAAGCGTCTGCCTTTGGCTCAGGTCATGATCTCCAGCTCCTGGAATTGAGCCCCACATGGGGCTCCCTGCTCAGTGGGGAACCTGCTTCTCCCTCTACCTCTGCCTGCCTCCACCCCCCCACTCATGCTCTAATAGATAAAATCTTTTTTTAAGATTTTATTTATTTTTATTTTATTTTTTAAAGATTTTATTTATTTATTTGAGAGAGAGAGAGAGAGAATGAGAGAGAGAGAACATGAGAGGGAAGAGGGAGAAGCCGACTCCCTGCTGAGCAGGGAGCCCAATGTGGGACTCGATCCCGGGACTCCAGGATCATGACCCGAGCCGAAGGCAGACGCTTAACAACTGAGCCACCCAGGCGCCCCAAGATTTTATTTATTTATTTATTTGACAGAGAGAGAGACAGCGAGAGAGGGAACACAAGCAGGGGGAGTGGGAGAGGGAGAAACAGGCTTCCTGCGGAGCAGGGAGCCCAATGCGGGGCTCGATCCCAGGACCCTGGGATCATGACCTGAGCCGAAGGCAGACACTTAACAACTGAACCACCCAGGCACCCCTAAATAAATAAAATCTTTAAAAAAAATTAAAAAAATCCTATCACATTCTGTCCTGCTTATAATACTCCGCCCACTAAGAATAAAATCCAAAATTCTCAACATGGCTTCTAGGCACCACAGCATCTGGCTTCATCCCTAACCCCATTAACTCCCACCTTCTTGCTCACTCTCAGGCCAAGGATAATCCAGCCCCAGCGTTGTTGTACCTGCTTTTCTCCCCCAGGTATTCAAATGGCTTGTGAAGTTCTTTAGTAGGTCTCCACGCAAGAATCACCTCTTTGGGGAAGCCTTCCCTGGCTATCCTATTGAAAACAGCACCGCATTACTTAATAACTGACATTACATCATATGTTCACCAGTTTGCTTGTTGTCAGTCTCTGTTTCTCTGGGTTCTACCTCTAAAGTAAGCTCCCTGAGGGACTTTTTTGGCTCTCCCCTGTAACCCCAGCCCCTAGAATACTTGCCTGGTGTACTGTGGATTCTCAAACGGCTGCTGAGGGAATGAAGATAACTTTCATTCCCTGGGGCTTTTGCACCCACCAGCTCTCTGCCTGGCTTCTTCCTCACCCTTCTCTTTGCATGGCTAGCTTTGTCACATTCTTTAGCTCTCAATTTAAATGTCACCTCCTCAGAAAGCTACCCTGTTTACCTTATTCTAAGTTCCACTACTGCACTTGTCTTTTCTATCCAGCCTCTCATTCCTGCTGTAATACTTATAACAATTTGCCTTTATCTGTTTGCATGGTGTCCCATCCCCATTTCTTCCCCTAAAATGTAAGCTCCATAAGGGCAGAAACTGCCATGGCTGTCTCATTCACTATTGTATCCCCAGGGCCTAGAACAGTTCCTGGCGAATAATAGACCCTCAAGAAATTGTTGGATATGGGAGCCTGGGTGGCTCAGTTGTTAAGCGTCTGCCTTCGGCTCGGGTCATGATCCCGGGGTCCTGGGATCGAGTCCGACGTCGGGCTCCCTGCTTGGTGGGAAGCCTGCTTCTCCTTCTCCCACTCCCCCTGCTTGTGTTCCCTCTCTCGCTGTCTCTCTCTGTCAAGTGAATTAAAAAAAAAATTGTTGGATAGACTTTTAATAGCTAAAAACTGGAAAGAATCCAAATGCTATAGAATATTGGGTGATTGTTGAAGAATGAGGTAGCTCCATGTGCACTGGCACGGAATGATGTCCACAATATACTTACAGTAAAATGTAACAGGTAAAACTGCTAATTCCTTTTATGTAATTAATATTATGTGCACAGAAAAAATATAGGAAAAATAACAGTTTGGACCCTACCAATCATTTGGGAATAAGGATATTAAAAAGATCTTAACTTCCTATTTTATATATTACTAGGTAGCAAATTATATTTTTTATTTTTTTAAAGATTTTTTATATATTTATTTGACAGAGAGATAGAGAGCACAAGTAGGCAGAGGGAGAGGGAGAAGCAGGCTCTCCACCAAGCAGGGAGCCAGACGCGGGGCTCGATCCCAGGACCCTGAGATCATGACCTGAGCCGAAGGCAGCTGCTTAACCGACTGAGCCACCCAGGCGCCCCCCTATTTTTTATTTTTTTTAAATTTATTTATTTGAGGGGCGACTGGGTGGCTCAGTTGTTGAGCGGCTGTCTTTGGCTTGGGTCATGGTCCCGGGGTCCTGGGATCGAGCACCGCATCAGGCTCCTGCTTGGCAGGGAAGCCTGCTTCTCTCTCTCCTACTCCCCGTTTGTGTTCCCTCTATTGCTGTCTCTGTCAAATAAATTTAAAAAAATCTTTAAAATTTATTTATTTGAGAGAGAGAAGGGGGGAGAGGCAGAGGGAGGTGAAGAGAGGGAGAGAAGCAGACTCCCTGCTGAGTGTGGAGAGATCTCAGGACCCCTGACCCCAACCCCAAGACCATGACCTGAGCTAAAATCAAGAGTAGGTCAGGGCGCCTGGGTGGCTCAGTCGTTAAGTGTCTGCCTTCGGCTCAGGTCATGATCCCAGGGCCCTGGGATCGAGCCCCGCATTGGGCTCCCTGCTCGGCGGGAAGCCTGCTTCTCCCTCTCCCACTCCCCCTGCTTGTGTTCCCTCTCTCGCTGTGTCTCTCTGTCGAATAAATAAAAATTAAAAAAAAAAAAGTAGGACACTCAACTGAAACACCCAGGCACCCCCAACAAACTTTTTTTTTTTTTCAAAACAAACACTAACATTTGATCACTTAGTACATGCCAGGCACCGTGGTAAACATTTTGTGTGCAGCATTTCAAGGCATCTTCTCAATAACCTCATGAGATAGAGGTCCTAATACTATCACCCCCATTTGCAATGAAGAAATTGATTCAGGGACATTAAGCAATTTACCTAAGGTCACATAGCAGACCCATTACACTACACCACCTCCCTGTGTCTTTATAGTTTAAGAAAAAAAAAAAAAGGAAAGGAAAATAAGATGAAACTAGGGGTGACCGTTCAGGATCCAGGCTTTATACAAAAGATACTAAGCAAATTTGGCCCTGAGATCCCTAGAAGCCAGGGCAAAAAGAAAAATATGATCAGTTATGAGATCCTTGGTGCTTCCAAAATAAAAGTAAAACACTCATCAGGAGAAAAACTCTTCCCAAGTGGTGAGGCTTGAGAGCCCTTCCATGAGGTTCATAAACACAGCAGTATTCAGTCCAGTGGTGTACGGCTTCAATAACATAACTGTATACCCAGGCAGCTGTTGGCCCTCCAACAAGTGGAAATTCAGTAAAAGCAATTCCACAAGGAGCCACATTTGTACAGCCTGGGTATCAGATCTGGACTCCTGCCAGACCTATAGTTAAAATTGGATGTGTGGCCTAACCCTCCAGCAAACTCCTGGAATACTGCAAATTCAGCCTGTTAAAGACTGTTAGTAAGAATCAGGAGACAAGAAGTGACATTCATCTGAAATTTCAACCCTAGTGCATTTTCCGGGTAGGCTGGGTTGATTTTATGCTTCTTTTACAGATGAAGAAACTGAGGCTCGGAAAGCCCAGTTATACGTCTAGAAAATGTCAGTGGTAGCCCTAAATCTATGTCTTAGGCATTCCTTCCTCAGCCACGCCTACCACCCACGCTTCAACAAAAGCGCTTAGGCCCTCAAAATCTCTCCGCGGTGCTGGGCTGCTGGGCCTAAGAAGCCTACCCACGGTCCTGCACACTGGAGAAGAGCTGCTGAAACAGGCAGCGCGGCCCCACCCGTGAGGAGGCACACTGGCTCTTCCCGAGCAGGGGAGTAAGGCTCACATTACCGAGATGAGGAACACCCCCACCCACCCTAAACAGAAAAGCGATCTCGCAGCATACACTTGACTTCACTCATTTACTTTTCACTACAACCTGCGGATAGGTGGGCCCTGAGCTTGGGGAGGCATTTGGGCAATTCGGGAAGTTCTGTTAGACGGAGGAGAGGAAAAAGGGAAAGTGGGGGCTTGGTGCAGGGCAGGCTTCTAAGATCGGGAAGAGGAGGGAGAGACGAAACAAAGGGTCCACGCCCTTTTTTCCGCCGCACACCCAGGTTTCCCAAGTCCGAGTGGGAGGGAAGAGAAACAGGGCATCCACCCGGAGATGCTCTTGATCTCTTCTCGCCCTTCCCCCGCTATCCAGCAATAACGCGAGAGAAATCAGGGAAGTGCAGCAGGTGGGCGGCGTGCAGGCTTGGTAAAAAAAAAAAAAGCGAGGTGACAGGTGCATCCAGCGCCGGCGCACCGGGGAGGTCTCCTTCGTGGCCGGCTGAAGGCGGCGGGAGCAGGGGAGGAGAGCCGCGCGCGTGCTCACCGGGCCAGCCGCCGGGCCCTGTGGCGTCCTCAGCTCGGGCCTTTCCTCTTCCTCCGGCGGCCACGATCCGCCGCTTCCGCGGCCAGGCTGCTGTCGCCGCCGTCGTTGCTGGCGGGCGGCCGCAGCACACGCCTCTGCACACGGTACTGGGGCTCGGGGATGTGCGGCGCGCCCTGAAGCAGGAACTGGCCTCCGAGGTAGGTGACGCGCACGTCTGTGCGCGGGTACGTGCCGTACACACGCCGCAGCTCCCGGCGCACCACATCCGGCAGCTCGAGGCGCGGGCCGTGCGCGCGGTCCACGCATCCCCAGCGCAGCTCGGTGTGCATGCTCCAGCCCTCGGGCCACGGCGCCCCGCGGTGGGCAGCCGCCGTCCCTTCCGCCGCGGGCCCTTGTAGCGATGGCCCCAGGTAGCCGGGCACCGGGAAAGGCGGGTGCAGGGCCGCGGCGTAGGCCTGCGGGAAGGCCCATGAGGACAGCGTTGCGGCCAGGGGCGCGCCTGAGCCATGGAAGCAGTGATATTCCCGCGGACCCGGCCACTCACCTGCGGTCAGGCTGGGGGGCCGACTGCAGAAGCTGTGGGCGTGGATGGGGGGCAGCAGCAGAGAGCCGGGCAGGTAGGTGTAGGTGAGGGGCTGCAGCGGAGGCCAGGCGCCCTCCCCGGATGCCAGGCAGCTGTACGAGTACATGGTCTGAAGCTCAGGCGGCGGGCATTTTTACTGGGGCCTGGTCCAAACCTGTGCTGGGGGTGTGTGTGGTTACCCTTTGTTCTATCTCCACCACCGATCCCAGGGGCTTGGTAACCCAGGGCTCTGGTTTACAGCAGGAGCCCACGTGCAGCACCTGATGGTTTGGGGGAACTCTTCCTAAGGCATTCAGCTTCCGTCTCACCTCTTGTCCCAGGGCTGAGCCGAGCCCCAGACTCTCAATAAGCAGTAAGGACCCAAGACCTTTTCAAGCCTTCGCTCGTGAAGTGTTCTTCCCAGGTGGTTCCCCACTCGTCTCCTTCAACCCAGGGGGCGTTGGTACCCAGCATTTGGGGGAGCCAGAGAAGTCCAGAGCAGGCTCCTCTCCACCACTTTTTAGTGGCTCTGCTCCCCTCCATGCCCTGCCTCAGCCACACCTCCTGGTTTCCAGGCAAAGGGAAACACATTTTGCTGGCCATAAGCCAGCCAGCCTGTATCTACACTGGGTGAGCCTGCTGGTCGTACCTGCCTGCCCTGGACGGTGAGGCCTGTGCTCAGGGATGCCCTCACTCCTACATCACTGAGAATATCTTGTTGCCCTTTCCAACCAGTTAGCCACCTGTTCCCCGCACCCCATCCTCCCAGCCCTTCCAAATGGGTCGAGTTATCCTAACATTTGAGTGAAGCTCCTACACCAGGCACTGAGTCAAGTTGCTTATGAGCATCTAACTTTAAGTTTACATCAACCCTAGGAAGGAGGTACTAATATATTCCCCACTTTACGTAGGAGGAAGCTGCTTGCCTCAAATTTGGTAGTAAATGTATTCTATGATTAGGAAACACTTCCTGTTGTAGGCTTATGTAGGTTAAAGTATATTACCCAAACTCACACAGCTAGTTATGGTAAGAGCAAAATTCAACCCCATGTCTGTCTCAAGACTCATGATTGGTAATTAGCTTTATAGCCAATCCATGCTGGGACTTCTTTCACACTGTCTCCAATCCTCACCTCTAGAATGTTACATAAGAACTAATTTTTTTTTTAAGATTTTATTTATATGACAGAGACACAACGAGGGAGGGAACACAAGCAAGGGGAGTGGGAGAGGGAGAAGCAGGCTTCCTGCCGAGCAGGGAGCCCGATGCAGGGCTCGATCCCAGGACTCTGGGATCATGACCTGAGCCGAAGGCAGACGCTTAACAACTGAGCCACCCAGGCGCCCCAAGAACTAATTCTTAATAGCCATGTGAAGAAATGGTAGTATCATTTTCATTTAATTGATAAGGAACCAGAGGCTCAGAGAAGTTAGGCCACTCCCAGGTTTATGTAGTCTAGGTAGCCCAGTGGGATTTGAACCCATTCCAACTAAGGCCAAAGCCCAGAAGCTACTTGGGTGAAGATTGCTTCATCCAGGTGGTGTGAAGCCCTGTCTAAGCTCTAGTCCCCTCTGGCTGCAAGCCACAGTCCTCCACCTCTTTTTTCCCCAGTGGGGTGGGTGATAGTTGCTGGATACTTAAAACTGATACCCTCTCCCAGCTGCTGAGCTGCTGGGCCATCATACTCTCCTTCTTCCTCTTCTCTTGACTCAGGCAGCTTCCCCAGTAACTCCCACAGGTTCTCCTCTAAGTTCTCAGTGTCTCACAAAGGCCAGCTACCCTCTGAGAAGTTCTACACTCACCCTGATGATGTCACACTTTTATATTCCTGACTGAGCTGGTCTCCCAAGTTTTGGGCCATTGGCCTGGTGAAGATAGATACTGGAACTGGGTATCTACCTAACACTCCCTACCCCAGAGCTCCAAGAAGGGAGCCTCACCCTTTGTGCATTCTAGGAACTAGTCCCAAGACACAGTGGCCTTTGTTGGGAGAGGCCTTCACCACCAAGATGTCCACAACCTAATCCCTGCAAACCTGCCAGTATGTTATATTACATGGCAAGGGGGAATTAAGGTTGTAGATGGTATTAAGGTTGTGAATTAGCTGTCCCTTAAAATGAGATTATCCTGGATTATCCAGATAGATCCAATGTAATCACAGGTGTCCTTAAATGTGGAAGAGGGAGGCGGAAGAGTCAGAGTGATGTTATATGAGAGTGAACCAGCCATTGCTGGCTTTGAAGATGGAAGGGGTTCATGAGCTAAGGAATGCAGGCAGCCTTTGGAAGCTGAAAAAGACAAGGAAATGGATTCTTCCCTAGAGCCTCCAGAAAGGAACACAGTTCTGTCAGCACCTTGATTTTAGTTAATGAGGCAGAATTCTAACCTCCAAAATTGTAAGATAATAAATTTGTAGTGTTTTAAGCCACTAAGATTTTGGCAATTTGCTACAGTGCCAATAGGAAATTAATATACCTCCCCATTCCTATTTATAACTTTGCTGTCTCCAAATCTCAGCACTTGAGGAATGTCCAAGACTACCTATAGACTGACCTCACCCAGGCCTGGAGCTCAATCATGGGCCCTATGGGACTGGCGCCTTTCTCCACCTCCTCCCACAAGGGGATCTGGTCACAAGTGTGAGACCAAGCTCAAGTTGGAGGCTGGGAGGGTCAGAAGCCTGTATTTTAACAATTGGTCCCTACATGCTTGCTGAAGACCTCTGCTGGTCTGGTGGTGGTTCAGGTAAAATGGGAAAAATAAGGACCAAACTGAGTTTCTTAATATTCATCCTGACTCCAGTAACAGCTTCTAGATTTTTTTTTAAATAAATCTTTTATTTATTTATTTGACAGAGTCACAGAGAGAAAGGGAACACAAGCAGGGGGAGTGGGAGAGGGAGAAGCAGGCTTCCTGCTGAGCAGGGAGCCCAATGCAGGGCTCGATCCCAGGACCCTGGGATCATGACCTGAGCCGAAGGCAGATGCTTAACGACTGAGCCACCCAGGTGCCCCAACAGCTTCTAGATTTTTGGGGTCCCATAACGTATCTACTCAATAAAGTGGTTCTGGGGGAGTTGGCTCTATTCTATCCTTAAAGTTAGGGGTGATTTAAAGGAATGAGATCTTGCCATTTGCAACGACGTGGATGGAACTGGAGGGTGTTATGCTGAGTGAAATAAGTCAATCAGAGAAAGACATGTATCACATGACCTCACTGATATGAGGAATTCTTAATCTCAGGAAACAAACTGAGTGTTACTGGAGTGGTTGGGGGTGGGAGGGTGGGGTGGTTGGCTGATAGACATTGGGGAGGGTATGTGCTACAGTGAGCGCTGTGAATTGTGCAAGACTGTTGAATCACAGATCTGTACTTCTGAAACAAATAACGCAACATATTTTAAGAAAAAAGAAAAAGAAGAAGATAACAGGAGAGGAAGAGAAGGGGAGTATGTCAGAGGGGGAGACGAACCATGAGAGATGATGGACTCTGAAAAACAAACTGAGGGTTCTAGAGGGGAGGGGGGGGATGGGTTAGCCTGGTGATGGGTATTGAGGAGGGCACGTTCTGCATGGAGCACTGGGTGTTATGAACAAACAATGAATCATGGAACACTGCATCAAAAACTAATGATGTAATATATGGTGATTAACATAACAATAAAAAAATTTAAAAAAAAGTTAGGGGTGATTTATGGCTAGATCAATCACACTGCCATCCCTCTGGCCATAAGGATTGGTTGAGGGTAGCCAGGTGACTCAACTGATCAGGGGAATCAGGCCCAGGACTTTGTTCTTTTGGGGTGGAGGGAAGTGCTCTCTTTCCCCTGGACAGAAATCTGAAAGAATGCAGTCTGGGTGGAGAGGTGAAGGCCTGTCTGAGGATGGAGCCACAGAAGAAGTGGAACCAAGGGACAGAAAGAGAAATTAAGTCCCGATGACATCATTTGAATCCTGGACTTTAAAGTTACATGAGCCAGTAAATTCCTTTTTTCCCTTCCAGTTTTATTGAAATATGATTGACATACACCACTGTATAGGTTTAAGGTATACAGCAAATGATTTGACTTAACGGATATTGTGAAATGATTACCACATTAAGTTTAGTTAATACCCATCATCTTATAGTTTTTTTCCCATGTGATGAGAACTCTTAGGATCTATTCTCTTAACAACTTTCAGATACACCTTGCAGCATACAGCAGTGTTTATAATCATGTACATTACATACCTAGTACTTCTGGAACTTTACCTTTTGACTGCCTTCCTCCAATGCCTCCTCCCATCCCCCCCCAATAAATTCCTTTCTTACTTAATCTGGTTTGAGTGGACTCTTTTCTTCTTTTTCTTTTTTTTTTTAAGATTTTATTTATGTATTTGACAGAGACATAGAGAGCACAGATAGGCAGAGCAGCAGGCAGAGGGAGGGGGAGAAGCAGGCTCCCTGCTGAGCAGGGAACTGGGGTGGGGCTCAATCCCAGGACCCTGGGATCATGACCTGAGCCGAAGGCAGCCGCCTAACCGACTGAGCCACCCAGGTGCCCCATGGACTCTTTTCTTTTCACACACCAGTTGTGTTTACTTCATATAAATTTAACTACAGAAGACAATGAAGCAGACTTTTGTTTTTAATTACAAAGGACCATCATCTAAGTCCTTAGAAAATTAAAAGTTTGGGTTATTACACTGTGGAGTGGAGTCTTCTGTTGTTTGCATCGCCAGTAACCCTGAGTGTTTTCCCCAGCATTTTATGAAAATTTTCAAAATGCAACAACCTGCGTAGGTTTTGAGCTGTGAACCGCATGATCAGAGGCTCTCCTGTTGGCAAAGAAGAGGAGGGTATAGATTGGTGAGAAAGAGGCTGGAAGCTAGTCTTGGAGGAGGTTCTCACACTAGCCCAGGAAAACTGACAACCAAAACAGGAGCTGGGGATGGAAAAGAGATGGGAGCAGATTCATCTAGAGTTGACCCCATATAACTGCCTGGGTGGAGAGGGTAGCAGAGAGGTGGATGCACATGTTTTTGATTTAGTTGCCTGGGTGGGTAGTCAAAGCAAGCCTGGAAAAGAAAAAAAAAACCCTTGTGGGCGATTGGAAGTTGAGGAAATGGTGCAGTCAGGGAGTTCATTTGGGGAGCTGTCCGGCATGTGGTTTTATCTTCAGGCTGGAGATGGGAGGTGGGGTAGTCATGAAGGGAAAAGTAGTAGGTGAAGGACTGGAATAGCTGCTACCTGGCCCAGGCCTCGCTGTGTCGTCATGGCTGCTAATTTGTTGGGTTCCACTTAAATGCAGCAATCTTGTGTTTGAATTACCTTTTACCCCAGATAGCCTATGGCCTGGCAAGTTTGAGTGAATAAATGAAAAGAGTTTTGAAAATGGAAGCTTGGGGGGTGAGGGTTGCCTGGGTGACTCAGTTGGTAGCATTTGCCTTTGGCTCAGGTCATGATCGTGGAGTCTCAGGATCGAGCCCTGCATCCATCGGGCTCCCTGCTAAAGGGGGAGTCTGCTTCTCCCTCACCCTCTGTTCCTCCCCTTCTCCCCTCTGCCCCCGCTTGTGTCCTCTCTCTCACTCTCTCAAATAAATAAAATCTTAAAAAAAAAAAGAAAGAAAATGGAAACTTGGGTGACCTGCCCTCTGATTTTAGAAAGCCCCTGGGAAAAAAGTGCCCTATTGAAAGGGACTGAGGAGGAGTTGTTAGGAGGAGAACATGATGAAACCTAGATCAGAGAGGTCAGAAGCCAAGGGAAGAGAGAATTTCAAGGAGAGAGACTGTTTATGTATCTATTTGTCCCACAATTCAGGGATTCTGATATGACTCAAGAAGTCAGGCAGATGATACTATCCCCCAGTTGCTTCCTATGTCCCTTCCCAGTTAGCTCTGTGGCTGGCAACCAGGAAGGGAAATTGGAGATAATCACAAGGCCTAGTCCTGGTGCTGACATAAGAGGTTAACTGGTTACATCGTCTATAAAATTAGAGGGATGAGGGGGCACCTGGGTGTCTCAGTCGGTTGAATGTCTGCCTTGGGCTCAGGTCATGATCCCATGGTCCTTGGGGTTGAGCCCCTCTTTGGACTCCCTGCTTGGTGGGGAGCTGCTTTTCCCTCTCCCTCTGCTGCTCCCCCTGATTGTGCTCTCTCGTGCTTTCTCTCTGTCAAATAAATAAATAAATAAAATCTTTTGAAAAAAATCAGAGGGATGAGGAGCCTCAGTGTAACCATGAGACATTAAGTGCAACATAGGGGCCAAATTTTTTCCAATGGGTCACATTCATTTCTGGCCCCTTGGCAGCCCTTTCCATTCCCCTGTTCTCCCACTGGACCGGAGGGCTAAGTAAAGAGTCAGCGTTGTTTTGGCACAAAGGCACATGCTGGTCAAAAATGGAAAGGCAGGGGGAACTCCTTTAGTCAATTTATGGAGGCCCTAGTGTGCCAGACACCACGCTGAATGCTAGGTTTCCAGCCTTTTATTCTCGGCCAGGAAAACATAGATGGGAACAAGGGGTTGGGATGGGGGAATAAAGGTCACCTTCCTTTTAGTCAGGAGGGCTTCCTAGAGCAGGAGGGCTTCCTAGAGCAGGAGGGTTTCCAGAAATTGCTTGAAGTCTAGAAGAGAAATGGTATGTGTTGCTTCGTGGGGACATAGGAGTTAAGAAGAGGGTCTGAAGGGGCAGGATTGGGGAGAAATGAGATTGGTGAGTAGTGGATGCTGGGAGCAAAGTTCATGGGACTGCTGGGGCTCCACAGGAACTGGTTGGACAGACTCTAACCCCTGAATACCAGGGCTCTAGTGTTGGACCATTTGCTGTGGGTGGGCCCTTTGCCAGGTTGTCAGGCAGGAGGAAGAGGATGATTTTCCTGTTGACAACCATCAACAAAAGCATACTGACCAAAAGCTGGCAAAATTCTTGCGCTCCCTTTTCTCACTTAATGGCTACAAAATCCCTCTAAGGCATAAAACAGAGGCTCACAAAAGGAGGGTCGCCACCTTTTTTTAAAAAGATTATTTATTTATTTATTTTTGAGAGAGAGAGAGAGAGAGAGAGAGAGAGAGAGAACACAGGCAGGGGGAGTGGGAGAAGGAGAAGCCGGCTCCCTGCAGAGCAGGGAACCTGATGCGGGGCTTGATCCCAGGACCCTGGGATCATGACCTGAGCTGAAGGCAGAGGCCTAACAACTGAGCTACCCAGGGGCCCCAGGAGGGTCCCTTAACAAAGAAGTGGAGCTAGGGGACCGGGCCCCAGGTCTCCAGGAAGCCAGGTCCCCCCCGCCCCCGATCATTGCCCCATATCATAAGTTAGGAAAACAGTAGGCCTGAAGTGTGTACTGTTTGATTGCCTGGAAAACTAACCAGGCTTACAGGCCTATTGTGAAAAGACATGGGACATCCTCACCAGGCAGGACTGAGCAAAACAAAACTTGACTTTGAGGCCCTTGGCAGGGGTAGGAAGAAGAAAGATTGTTCTGAGAGGCAGAAGAGCTGGGTTCCAGCTAGTCTGGGTCTCTTGCTTGTAGGAGTCATTAAATCTCTCTAAACCTGTTTCCTCTTCTGTAAAATGGGAATAACAGCACCTGCCTCCAAGGGATGATGTGAGGACTCAACAAGATAATGGATGCAGAGTGCTTAACACAGTACAGGGCACCTAGTGAGAGCTCAGTACTCCTTTTATTTTATTATTCTTATTTTTAATTCGAGGAGGTTGGGCTGCATGGTAGCTCTCTCAGGGCCTGGCACCTGTGGCCTGAGCCCTGGTGCCCACACATTAAGCTGGGGCTCTCCACTCTTGAGGGGCTCCCAATCCAGCATCAAGGAGTCCCAGGTTGTGCCACTGTCATCTCCTCATCCGCCTAGCTATGCATCTAGTCAGACCACATGGCTCATAAGAAGGTGCTGTGCTCTCTTCATTCTGCCAGTTAATACTAAGGAAGGCCCGGGAGAGAGAGGGGAGCGCTTTGAAAGTCTTTTTTTTTTTTTTTTTAAAGATTTTATTTATTTATTTGAGAGAGAATGAGAGATAGAGAGCACGAGAGGGAAGAGGGTCAGAGGGTCAGAGGGAGAAGCAGACTCCCTGCTGAGCAGGGAGCCCGATGTGGGACTCGATCCCGGGACTCCAGGCTCATGACCTGAGCCGAAGGCAGTCGCTTAACCAACTGAGCCACCCAGGCGCCCATCGCTTTGAAAGTCTTATTGATTTGAGCAGAAATTGCCTTTAAGCACCTACAGAGGTGAAAGAGAGGAGGTGAGCCGTCAGGAATCCAGGCCACTGCTCTCTTCTTGCCAGCGTCCACATTTTCCTTTCGGTCCCTAAGGGTGTGCGCCCATGACAAATATGGCTGCGGCAGCCTCGGGCGCGGGCACCTGCCGGGGCGCGGTCCCGGGAGCCGCGCGGAGCCAATCGCCGGCTGGGGGTGGAGGGAGAGGCTGGGGAAGCCGCCGGCGGGGAGCGCGCAGGCGCACTGACTCGCACCTGGCTCCAGGCAGCCGCAGGATTAGGCTTCGCCTGCCACTGTATCGGTGAGGGGCTGGTCAGCGGCCCGGGCGCGGGGGCAGGAGCGGGCCGGACTGGGGGCCAATCAGACACAAAGGACGGACCCGAGGGGGACAGGAATGCTGTCGGCTCTGGGAGTCCTGGTGGCTGTCTGCGGGGGGTCCTTGAGGTGATCAGGTTGTGGGTTGGGAGAGCCCTTGGGTCCGGATGGGAGAAGCTTGGGCTCAAGGGGTGAGGGTGGAATTCTTGCCGAAGGGCTCCCTGGGGGGCTGGGGTCGCGGGATGTCTCAGGCCGGGATCCATTTCATTAACATGATGGCCCTTAACCCTGGTGGCGTAGTAGAACCACTTGGGGAGCTTTAAAAGAACACCGACCCTGGGCCCCACCCCCCGAAAATTCCGATTAATTGGTCAGGAGTGAGGCCCGGGCCTCGGTATTGAGCAACTCCTCAGGTGATTTTAATGTACAGACGGGTTGAAGAACCACATGTTTCAGCGCCAGCTATTGAGTAAAGAGCTCCTGGGTTAGCCCCAGACTCCTCAGTGGCTTGGGAGGGGCGGGTGGTCCCAGAGTGAAGTCGCTGACCCTCCAGTGCTGTGGGGGAGGGAGAGGGGGAAGGTCCCTCCCCCAGGAAGGTGAAGGTTCCATTTCCAGCGTGAGGAGGAGGATAGGCCTATTATTATTTGGAATGGAGAGTCCCCCCCCCCCCGCCCCGCCTCCGCCAACACACCGCCCACGCCAGGGGAGGCGCTCTTGCCAGGACTGGAAGCTGCTGTGGGGAGGGAGACTGGGCAGGGAGACGAGCAAGGCGGCTGTGAAACAGGAAAGGCAGCAGACAGTTCAGAGGTCAGCTGCTTGTTGAGAAAAGGACACACCTAATATTTGTGCAGGGTCTTACACCTTTCAATTTCATTTGATACTCCTGAGGACCGGTAGAGATTGGAATTGTTTTCTCCTGCTTCACAGATGTAGGAATAAACTCAGCTAGTTAGTAGTGATAATGTTCAGACTTGACTCAGGGCCCCCAACTCCAAATTATGCTTATTAGTAGCTTTTTCTCTCTGCACTAAACTTCACATACAAGCGCTAGTACTTTTTTTTTTTTAGATTTTATTTATAGCTGCTAGTCCTTTTGAAGGGAATCAACATCCACCCTCCTGATGCCCCTCACTCTAGGGGTCCAGTCTGGCATTCTTGGTTTCCTCCACCAAATCCACCAGCCCGCAGCCGCTATAGTTTGGTTCAGAAATCAGGGAGATGCTACTGTTTCCATCCTTTCTAGTTCATCTTCCAGAAGCCTGATGGGTCAAGAAGAGAGAGTTTTTATGCCAGGGGATTCTTTCCAAACAGATCTGGTTCTGTCACCTCACCATCCCCCCAGTGCCCCCCATCCCATTGTCCTCAGGATAGAATCTTGTGTGTGATTTACAAAACCCTTCCTGATCTTTCTACCTCCTTGCCCTGAGCTCTCTTTCCATATTGTATCTGCTTTCCTTAGCACATGGTACAAGCTTAATAAATGTGACCTTTTGTTACCACTCTTCCTCTTTGTGCACCTGTTGCCTGCTGTACATGTTTTATTCAGCAGGGCACATCAAGGTTCCCCTGGTTGCCTCTTTCTGAGTCCCACAGCCAAGCAGAGCTGAGGGGCACAGTGGAGGATTTGGGGGTGGCAATCCTAGGGCTGCTACTCTTCCCTAGTTCTGGGGATACCCATATTGGCCTTTTAGGGACAAATTGACTCAGCAGGCATTAATTGAGCACCTACTGTGTGGTGAAGGAGCCTGGTGGAAGCAGGGAGTAGAAAACTGGGGTCTGACCTGGTGCTGCTCTTAACAGAGCTTGGGTGCTGGAGGGTAAGGGAGGCATTTGGACCCGGATAAAGGAGCCAAGGGACCTGAGAGGGGAGAGAACACCTGCCTAGGTGTACTCAGGCTTGTGCCACTGAACTGAGCCTTGAATCAGCAGGATTTGATAAGATGGTGGTGGGGTTAGGCATAGTGACATGAGAAATGCTGAGATATTTTAGTCAAAAACACCGGTTCTGAATCTTTGCTCCAGCCCCTAATAGCTCTGTGATTTATTTAACCTTCAGAGCCTTGGTTTCTTCGTTTATAAAATGAGATGGAAATAGTAACAAGAGTTGTAAGGATTCTTGATGGATGTAAAAGCCAGACATACCCAGATGCCTGAGAAATGATATGTAGTTACATCTATTTTAAGTGGAAGGAACAGCATGAACAAAGGTGTGGAGGTGGCATTTAAAAGAGAATTTGAGGGATGGCAGGATATACCAGGCAGCAAGAGGCATCAGTGTTGGGTGCTGGAGAGACCACTTCATCATGGCTTTGACAGAAGGGGACACTGACTGAAACCCTTTAAAGATCACAAAACCAAACTTGAGAGACACGAAAAAGAATAACAGTAGCTACTCTTCGTTGAGGATCTCCTATGTGCCAGGCACTGTGCTTGGGGCTTTATGTACCTTTTGTGTTTCAGTCCTGCAGCAATCCAAGAGGTTGGCATCATCCCCACTTTATACATGAAGAGACCAAGGCCCAGGGAGAAGGAAAGGCTGGCTCAAAGCCACATAACTGGGACCATCCCAGCACGAGAGCGGGGTGACCTCTAGCAGGCTGTCCTGCCAGGTGCCAAGGTGGGGGTGGAGTTGGCTGGGTTACAGGGTATTTCACCCGGGTTATGCAACTAGGTTGGTGTGGGTTCTAAGCTGTTCCTCCCCTGGAGAGGCAGGGTTGCTGTTTTTTGCTGGGGCGTATTGAGGGTGGGAGGGTGAGTAGGGGAAGGCATTTCCTGAGGGAGGAGCGGAATCTGGAAGAGTGTGACCCTGCACACTCCTCCCCCAGCCCCCTCTCCTGGGCAGAGGCTCACCTGGACAGGTCACTCTGCCTCTGGCCCTGGCTTGTGGTGGGGGCTTGTATCTGGCTCTCCTGAACTGTGCATGTGTTCCTGCTACTTGTAGACTCTCCTCTTTTGACTTAGCCTCGGGTGCCCTGTCTTGTCTCTCAAATTCCCTTACCGTGGGAAGAGGCCGGATTACCAGGATATTCCCCTGCTCCTACTCCAATCTTTTAATAGTGAGCCCAAGAAGAAGCCCGTTTCTGAACATCTTTCATGTAACAGTGCTCTGGGCTCCTGGGCATTAGTTTAGTCCTCCCTGCATTCCTTTAAAGGATGGGCATTATTATTCCCATTCTACAGGTGAAGAAACCAAGGCTCAGGCAGGTTAAGTGATTTGCCTGAGGTTACATTCGTAGTAGGAAGTGCAGGTGGGATTTAAACCCAGCCTCTCCTGATGGCAAAAGTCACACCCTTCCCATGTCCCCGCCCTCTGAGGTTTTCTGCTATTACCTCAGCACCGGTGCAGGGAGCCAGCTGGTAGAGGCTGGGGACTTGCCTGCAGGGCTCACCTTCTCCAGCAACCAGGAAAGGTCACTGGACATCTGGGTGGGGGCCTGGGACACTTCACTCCCTTTGGACAAAGGCTTTGGAAGTGAGGTGGTGGCACGGGTGGGGGGTCTGAAAGGCCCTGGGGAATCTGAGAAAGTGAGCGGGGTTAAGGATAGCAACAGAGGTATACGTTGTGCTTTACAGCCCCAAAGCACCTTTAGATTAATACTCACCCCATCCTTGTGTGGTGGGTTTGGAGGGTCTGAGAGGCTCAACAGCAGTAATCTCTGAAGTTTGAGTGTCCACTACACTTAGGTGCTAAGTGCTTGAGAGTATTTTCCCCTTGACTGCTAACAATAGTCTTAGGAAGGTTGGTGCCATATCGCAGATCAAGAAACAGACATAGAGAGGTTAAGCAAATTCCCCCAGTTCACACAGGTAGGAAATGGTACAGGCAGGACTTAGAAGGCCCCCAGTTGTGTTTTCTTTCCACTATGTTCCTTAGAAAGTGCCAGGGAAACTTTTAGGGTGATGGATATGTTCATGATCTTCACCGTGGTGATGGTTTCCCAGGTGCATGTATATGTTAAAACTGATCAGACAGTACACTTTGAATATATGCAGATCATTGTGTGTCTGCTATACCTCAATAAAGCTATGGGGGAAAAAAAGTATTTCCCACCAAATGTTCCTTCAGGGGCTCAAGGGCTCCAGGGAGAGGCTAGCTGTCCATCCTCCTGCTTTGGGGCAAGGTAGGATCACTGTAGCCTGGGAGAGATTCTCACAGACTTAGCGGCTGGTTTCGGGTTTTCTAGCTGCTTCTCCTTCCCTCATTCCCTAGCACTAGGCATAGACTGGCACCAGGTTGGATCTCTTGAGTGAATTGTCCTCATTTTCCAATGAGCCTGAGAGATCCCACTGAGATTCCCTTCTTTCCCCCCCTCTCAGGGCCTGTTTTTCTACCAGAGAGTGGCCGTGTCCAGCCCACCCTCCCCGAGGGAGATGGAGGGCAAAGATGCAGGCTCTGCCCTGAGAAACCCCACAGTCAGGTTGTTGTGGGGGCAGGCAGGAGAGCCTGTGGTACGGTGGCAGGAGGCAGCAGTGAGGGGCTGGAGAGAGTCTGGACACAGTGCTGGCTCCTGAAGGATGGCGAGATGGGAGGCCATTTCTGGCAGGGGCACTACCAAGGACAAAGGCCTGGCCAGAGGAGAGGTTGGCTTGAAGACCTAGGGGAGGCTGGGCTGGAAGACCTAGGGGAGGCTGGGCTGGACAGAGGCCCTGGAGGGTTGGGCACAGAGCAGGAGCTATAGTGGGTCATGGGGCAAGGACATGTCCTGGGGGTCAACTGCTGTTGGACTTGGGCTGAAGTTGGCTCTCCAGGGCCTGACCATGATAGGAAGCAGAAGTTTCAGCTGTGTGTGTCTGTGTGTGCGTGTGTGTGTGCATGCGTGCACACCAACATGTAGATCACGTCCATGGGCAGGCTTGGGTCACAAGGACTCAGAGAGGAACAGCCCCCGAGGATATGTGTAAGTTTCCTAGGGCTGCTGGAAGAGATTACTGCAAACTGGGTGGCTTAAAACAACAAACTTTATTCACTCACGGTCTGAAACAACTCCAGATGGTCACGCTCCCTCCAGAGGCTCTAGGGAGGAATTCTTCCTTGCTTCCTCCTAGCTTACTGGTGGTTGCCTGCAGTCCTTGGCATTTCTTGGCTTGTAGCTGCATCATTCCAATTTCTGCTTTTGTCCTCACATGGCCACCTTCCTTCTGTGTGTGTCTGTCTCTGCGTATAAATTTCCCTCTCCCTGTAAGGGCCCACCCGAATTCACTTTGATCTCATCTTAACGTGTACATCTGCCCAGATCCTGTTTCCAAATAAGGTCACACTTACAGTTACTGGGGCATAGGGCTTGAGCATATTTTTTTTCTGGAGATACGATTTAACACACAACAGGGAATTTGAGAAAAGGAAATCCTCATAGCTTCCCTCTGGGGGTCAGGCAAGCACACACAGGGTTATTTTTCTGAAAAGAAAACGGCATCTTTGAATCTAAAAAGAGAGACAGGCAGGCTTAATGCCTCACTGCCTAAACTGTGGTCATGGCCCCGTGGTCACCACCTGGGCGCCCTTTTGAGAGCGCTGAATCCTAACTACTAGACCACCAGGGAAGGGCGCCCTTTCGGAAATGCAGAATCTGGTTCCTCCCAGACCTCCTGAGTCAAAATCTGCATTCTGATGACATGCCCACGTAACTTGAAAGCACATTCCAGTTTGAGAAGGCCTGCCCTAAAAATGATCTGACTTTTATTTCCTTCCCTCTCATAGTCGGTCTGTCCTTCCAGCCTCTGTGTATAAGTTAGCCCGGCTGGGAGCTAGGCACCCACACTGTGCTTTGTGCTCTCTTTTCACGTAACATGTTCTTGAGTTTCTCTTCTGTGTGTTAAGGTGGGCCACAGGCTTGCTTCTTCTGGAGAGCATCGGCCTTGCTGAGACTGCCCCTTTGTTTCGTTCTTGGGCCGTGTCCGACTTTTTGCTGTTTATTACTGTTGCTGCCATGAATGTCTCTGTACATGTTCCTTTGGGGTTCGTTTCTTGAGGTGGAATTTCCAGAATCAAAATGCATGAGTGGTTGTGGACTCTATCACTCTTATATACCTATGGAACCTGACATCATAGCAACTTTCTTTGCTCTACCCAACAGTGCGTAGGAACCTGGTTTAGAAGGTCAAGTGGCAGAAAAGGCTTTAGAACCAGACAGACCAGGGATCAAATCTCCTACTTTTTTGCTGTATAACATTGGGCAAATTACTTAACATCTTTGAGCTTGGGATTGCTCTCTTTTCACAAGGTAATAGTGCTATAAATTTTGTAGGGATTTTATAAAGATAATCATGACACCACCACCATCCATTTATTGAGCACTTTCCGTGAGTTACCTCACTTGATCCTTACATTCCTCTGCGGGGTAGGCATGATCATCCCTTTTTTCCATTTACAGAAGAGGAAACTGAGGCTTGGGTTAAGTAGCTTGCCGAGGTTATAGGGGCATTGTATGCCCACGCCCACAGTTGGCATGTCCAGATGGTTAAGGTTTTTGTGATAAGATAGTGTGGATGAAAGAAGATACTGAGCACACTGCTCTAGCACACGACCTGGCTTAGCACTCGTTGGATGCCTGCCTTCTTTTCCCATGCCTTTATCAGTTTTCTTGGGTTATTCTCAGATAGTGGTATCCAGTCCAGCACTGTTTCAGTTGTATGTCATTGATGATTCCCTAGCTTCGTTTTGCGTACAAACTTTGTCCCAGTGGAAATGAGGTTTTTTTTTTTTTTAAGATTTATTCATTTGAGAGAGAGTGCACAAACAGGGGGGTGGAGGGGAGGGGAGAGGGGGAAGCAGACTTCCCACTGAGCAGGGAGCCTGACGTGGGTCTCAATCCCAGGACCCTGAGATCATGACCTGAGCCAAAGGCAGATGCTCAACCGACTGAGCCACCCAGGTGCCCCCAGAAATGAGTTTTTATTTTTATTTTTTTAATATTTTATTTATTTGACACAGAGAGAGGCACAGCGAGAGCAGGAACACAAGCAGGGGAAGTGCGAGAGGGAGAAGCAGGCTTCCCGCTGAGCAAGGAGCCTGATGCGGGGCTTGATCACAGGACCCTGGGATCATGACCTGAGCTGAAGGCAGACGCTGAACGACTGAGTGACCCAGCCGCCCCAGAAATCAGTTTTTAA
Source organism: Callorhinus ursinus (assembly GCF_003265705.2). Classification (NCBI taxonomy): domain Eukaryota; kingdom Metazoa; phylum Chordata; class Mammalia; order Carnivora; family Otariidae; genus Callorhinus; species Callorhinus ursinus. Next base: position 18,019,789 of record NW_027397082.1, on the reverse strand, counting down.
ATGATTCAGAGGTCTGGGGTTAGGAGCAGAGCTGGCTCTGATCCCTGCAGCTAACTGGCTACTTCTTCCCTAGGGACAAGGATGGCCAGACTGCTCTTGGATGTGAGCACTCCTCGGTGCTCCTGGGGCTGACGCCGAGCTGGCAGCCATGGGGCTGGGCAGGCTCCAGGCCTGGATGCTGCGCCTTCCTACGGCTGTGGTTTATGGCTCCCTGGCTCTCTTCATCTCTATCCTGCATAATGTGTTCCTACTTTACTATGTGGACACCTTTGTCTCAGTGTACAAGATCAACAAAGCTGCCTTCTGGGTTGGAGAGGTAGGCCAGCACTGCGGGGGAGCTGGGCAGGTTGCACGGGTGGGTCCCACCTAGTCCGGAGCAGGGGCAGGCCAGGTTGCCCACCGTGATTCGGCAAGAAAAGCTGGAGCTGGAGGTGTTGATGACTCCTCCTTCTGGCCACTGTCTGATGAGCCTGGCATGGTTCTAGATATTCACATATATGATAAAATATATTCACGTACATTAATTTATCAGCTGGATAAATTTGTCCTGGATGGGTGGGAGTTTGATGGGGCAGTGGCTGGTGGAGTGAGTTTTAGCAGAGGGACTGCCCTGAGCAAAGGTTTGCAGTCAGGAAAGCTGGGCTCATCTTTGAGGGGTGGCGAACAGGCTGGGTAGGGAAAACTCTGGAGAGGAGGCTGCCTGGAGCCCACCTGCCCCATTTCCCTCTGCCCACAGACGGTGTTTCTCCTCTGGAACAGCCTCAACGACCCCCTCTTCGGCTGGCTGAGTGACCGTCAGTTCCTCAGCTCCCAGCCCCGGTTTGTGTCCTGGGGATGGCTCACAATGGGTCCCGTCCCACCCCACCCCTCCCCAGGGGTGCCTGTGTTTGGGGTGGGGAGAGAAAGGGAGACCATTTCAGCTTTTGGCCAGGCTCCCTCCCTTCTCAAGGTCAGGCAGGTGGGAGAAGTGGCCTTGATTAACTGTTGCCTTGCTCACCTGGGGAGAGATTCACCCCAACTTGGTTTGTCAGGTCCTCAGAACTGGGAGCTGTACAGCAGACCCTCTCTGCTGCTTCTGGCAGATTCCTTGACCCCATCCCTGCTTGGGCCCAACACTGCCCCCAACCCTGAGAAATAGGTATCCCACCACCCTTTGCCCATCAGCCTTGGCAGGCTGGCAAGGGAGCGGACGAGAGCGTATACTCCCTGGTGAGTTGTGCTTCCTAAGTGAAAGGCTGAGGACGCGGGGCTCAGTGGTCTCACTCTGCTGTGAGTCCCATATTCTAGGCCTCTGTCCTTCCTTCGGGGCCTGGGCAGAGGGGGAACTGGGGCTTGCCCAGTTGGTAAAAGCCGCTCCCACCTTTCCTCCTGTCCTTGGCAGGTCGGGCGCTGGGCTCTCCTCGAGGGCCGTGGTGCTGGCACGGGTGCGGGCCCTGGGCTGGCACGGGCCGCTGCTGGCGCTGTCGTTCCTGGCATTCTGGGTGCCCTGGGCACCAGCTGGTCTGCAGTTCTTGCTGTGCCTCTGCCTCTATGATGGCTTCCTGACGCTCGTGGACCTGCACCATCATGCCTTGCTGGCTGACCTGGCCCTCTCTGCCCACGACCGTACCCACCTCAACTTCTACTGCTCCCTCTTCAGTGCGGCTGGCTCCCTCTCTGTCTTTGCCTCCTATGCCTTCTGGAACAAGGAAGACTTCTCTTCCTTCCGCGCCTTCTGTGTGGCCCTGGCCACCGGCTCTGGGCTGGGCTTTATGGGGGCTGCACGGCTGCTTGGGCGGCAGGTTGAGGCGGCTGGCAGGGAGCCTGAGTGCCCAGCCCTGGCTGTGAATGGCGGGTGAGTGGCCTGGCCCAGCTCTCCGGGTTTCCCCCAGCATGGAGTCCCCTGGCCGATGGGCGGCTGCCCTGGGGTGGTGGATGGCTCTGGCCCAGCCCTAGGCTATCAGTGACTCCCCTCTGCCCTGTAGCCTGTGTGGAGAGGAGCTGCTTACCGGCTGCCAGGACGCAGATAGCATCACTTTGAGCCAGTACCTCCAGCAGCTCGCACGCCACCGGAACTTCCTGTGGTTCGTGGGCATGGACCTGGTGCAGGTATGGGAGCAGCACCCCCGCCCCCGATGGCCAGGATGTGCCTCACTCAGGGGAACAGGCTCCTTAAAAGCTGGGCCTCATGTGAGCACTGCTGGGTGATTTGCTAGCGGGAACACAGGTTGGGTAGTTGGGAGAGCTGGATTCTAGCACCATCAGAACTCCTCACTCCCTGTGTGATCTTAGGCAGGTCTCTCGGGGCAGCTGTGTCTTCACCTGCAAAGGGAGGCTATGAAAAAGAGGTGCCCTTTGGGAACTTTGTGACAATCTTTTTAAAACACTAAATGCTGTGCCTAAAACACATGTAGTATGTGAGCTTGCCAAGTTCAGAAATAGATGGTGTTTATATCATCAAGCTTGTTTTACTAGTGTTTTCAATTAAAGAGAGGAAAACTTAATCATTCAATTTGACGATTTTATCCTTCCTTCTACCTTTTAGCAAAATTAGATAAGCAACAGGAATTTGGTGTTGGGTGTTATTCTGGCATGTTCCGTGTGGAGGGACGTGGGGTTAAAGTCTGCTCTTGCTCCCGCCGCTCCCCGGTTGGCTTCCGGCCTGCTCCCAGCTGCCCTCCAGCCCAGCAGCCTCCTCATTGCCCCTGTTGGGTTGCAGGTCTTTCACTGCCACTTCAACAGCAACTTCTTCCCCCTCTTCCTGGAGCATCTGTTGTCAGACCACATCTCCCTCTCCACGGGCTCCTTTCTGCTGGGTGAGTGGGTGCTGCAGGCAGCCGCCCAGCTGCAGGCACAGCTCCCTCCCCAGCCGGGCCCTGTTGCCAGGGGTGGGGGTGGGGGGGGAGCTGCGGCGGGGGGCAGGGGGGTTACGCTGCTTCGCTTCGGGCTTGCCCCTCCAGCCTCAGCTGTGCTGTGGGAGGAAGGGGTGAGAGCCCACTGCACTGTGAGGAGGGTAGGGCTGCTCTCCTGGTGGTCTCCATGATGGTGCCCCCAGAGGTGAGGCGGCACAGTGGCCGGTTCACAGCAGGGCTGACGGGGCTGTCGGGCTTGGCTGTGCGTCTTGACTCTTATTTACTGTGTGGCCTTGGTTGTGTTTTCTTTAATCTCTTTGGGCCTCCGTTTATCACCCGAAAGGTAGGGATAATAACAGGACTGATCCTAAAGGGTGGTGAGGATGAAATGACAGGATGTGAAGCTCATAGCACAGAGCCTGGCACGTCGTGAGTGTGCAATCCCTGTCACGCCGTTGGTTGGTGTGGAGAGCTGTGGAAGCTGTGGCAGTGCCCCCTCACAAGGCTGCCCCCTTCTGTCCAGGCATCTCCTATGTGGCCCCCCACCTCAACAACCTCTACTTCCTGCCCTTGTGCCGGCGCTGGGGCGTCTACGCCGTGGTGCGGGGGCTCTTCCTGCTCAAGCTGGGCCTGAGCCTGCTCATGCTGTTGGCCGGCCCCGACCGCCCTGGCCTCCTCTGCCTCTTCATTGCCAGGTATGCGCTGCCCTCCCTCACCCCCGCACCTCTGCTCCACCCCTTCACTCTTGCCCCCTCTCTCTTCGCTGGCAGCAACCGTGTCTTCACGGAGGGCACCTGTAAGCTGTTGACTTTGGTGGTGACTGACCTGGTGGATGAGGACCTGGTGCTGAACCACCGCAAGCAGGCGGCCTCGGCTCTTCTCTTTGGCATGGTGGCCCTGGTGACCAAGCCAGGCCAGACCTTTGCTCCGCTGCTGGGCACCTGGCTGCTGTGCTTCTACACAGGTGAGGGCCTGGGGGCTGGCACCGGGCTCCTGAGGCTCCGGGGGTCAAAGCTACAAGCTGGATCCAGTAAGTGGGAGAGAATGGCAACTGGCCAGCAGAGGCTGTTCCTGGGCCCCACCTCCTCTGCCTCTTCCCACGTGGGCGGAGGAACTGAGTCTCCAATTCTTCCCGTCTTTCAGTGGTTCGTTCGTTCATTCATTCATTCATTCAACAAACGTGTATAGAATACTTTCATTGCCAGGAGCTGCTCCAGGTCCCTTTAGGGAGGTAACAATGGTTTTGCCATCGTGGAACTTATATTCTAGTTAGAGGGATGGGTGGGGTTGGCAATAAAGAGCCGAACAAGAAAATAGCAATGGTAGTGGGAAGAGCGATGGTAAAATAGGCAGTGTGACTGAGAAGCTACTTAGTGTGTGTGGTCCAGGAAGGCCTCTCTGAGGAGATGACACCCAGGATGTGGACTGGATGGCAAGAATCTGGTCTCGAAAGATCTCAGTGAATTCCAGACAGGATCGGGGCGGGGGGGCAAGTACAGAGCCCCAAGGTATCAGGAGTGGCTAGGAGATGAGGCTGGGGCAGCAGAGGGCTCTGTCCATTAGGGCAGGGTTTGGATTTTATTCTCAGTGTGGAGAGAAACTATTGCAAGGGTTTTAAGCAGGGCAGTGACATGGTCTGATCTGGGTTTTTCAGTTCACCCTGATTGCTGTATGGAGAATGGGCTGTGGGGAGGCTGTGGCAGAAGCCATGGAAGCTTGAGCAGGTGGAGCCAGGGGGACTGGAAAAGTGTCTGGGTGTGGCATGTGTTCTGGAATTCGGGGGAGGGGAAGGACTGGCTGCTGGGGAGTGGTGAGGTTAACCGAAGAATCCAGGAAGACTTTGAGTCTATGGTGTGGATAGTGGTGCCAGTCACCCAGAAGGGAAGCACAGGGGAGAAGCAAGTTTGGAGAAGGAAGTGAGTTGTGGTTTAGAAATGTATGCATGTCGTTTGAGATGTGGCACTGCGGACCTTGGAGGAGACCAGGGCTGACCCTGTTCTTTCTGCATGCTCTCTCACCCTAGGTCATGATCTCTTCCAGCAGCCCCCACTGACCCCTGTGGGGAGTGCCCAGCCCTGGCCAGAGCCCCCGGCCCCAGCCCCAGCCCAGGCCCCAACACTCCGCCAGGGCTGCTTCTACCTGCTGGTGCTGGTGCCCATCACCTGTGCTCTGCTGCAGCTGTTCACTTGGTCCCAGTTCACACTGCACGGGAGACGCCTGCACATGGTCAAAGCCCAGCGCCAGAACCTATCACGGGCCCAAACCCTGGATGTTAAGATGGTGTGAGAGGCAGGTACAGCAAGGCCACCCTGCCGAGGACACTGTCGCAGCCCTGGGGCAGGAGCCGCTTCTGCCAGCCCCCCGTCCTGCTCCTCTGCCTCCCTGGGGCACAGCCTGGAGGACAGATGGCAGAGTGTGAGCTTCAGGGGCTGAGCCGGGAGCATCACTGCGGTCTAAGTTCAGCTTGGCTGTCTGGCCCAGCTGGGGCAGGGGCTGGGCTGTATGTGCTCAGGGATCTGCTTCCCTGCCGTGGGGCAGGAGGAAGAAGAGGACCAAGACGGGGTGGGGCTGCCCTGTGATCACATGGGGGTGCTGCAGGGCATGAAGGCCTGTCCCACCACCTGCTTGGGGCCGGTGCTGTGTATGGGCTCAGAAGCCACTTTCACCCACTCAGGGGAAGCTGTGAGTCCCACCGCCCCCTCCCTCCACATTTCCAGTGGTTTCTCTGACCTCTCTGCTTCAGTTGTGCCTAAAGTATTGTGCCCCAGCTGCTGCAGGGCTCCCCCACCCCCACCTGACCTCTCAAAGAGGTTCATGTCATCACAGACTGATTAAAGTCAGTTATTTCTGTTCCCGTTCTGGAGGTCTGTGCTATGTGTAGAAGTGGTGGGTTGGCGGGGTTGGGGAACAGGATTCCTCACTTAATAGGAAAAGCACCCTGAGAACATTCTTCTGCAGATGAATTGGTGGGGGTGGGGGGTCACCCTCATCAGAGTCACTGAGGTAGCAGGGAGGGCGTGCAGACCAGTGGCTGGCTGCATGGGCATTTGTGAGCAAAATGACTTGCTGGCCTGTGGTCATGTCCTGGTGCATTTCCCATACACCACTGCCAGACATGGTGAGCGAGGAAAAGCAGCCACTTCCAAGAGGTCTTCAACCCTGGAGTCACTGGGAGCTTTCAAAAATGCTGATTATCTTGAATTCTCTTCCCCAAGATTATGCTGTCATGGGTTCTAGGCTATGGCCTGCGCATGGAGGTTTTGGGAAGCTCTGTGATTTTACTGTGCAGCTGGGATAGAACACCTGTGCTCTCGGCCGGCATTTCTCAACCTGGAGACATTCGGAGCCGGGTAGTCCGTTGTTGCGAATATTTAAAGCAGCATCCCTGGCCTCTGCCTAGATGACAGTAGCATTTCCCTACAGTTGTGACAACTAAATGTCCCCAGACATTGCCAGATGCGTCCCACTTGATTGGGACCTACTGCTCAAGGCCAGTGGTTTTTGAGGGTCTGTGTAGTGGCTAAAAATTGAGGCTCTAGGGCTATATCGCCTGGGTTCAAATCCTGGCTAATAAAGGGCAGAGCTTTGGGAAATTACATTTTTCTGTGGCTCTAATTCATCTGCAAAATGGATAATAAAAATACTTTGCAGGGTTGTTGGATCAAATAGGTTAACATTTGCAAAGTGCCTGGAAATCCTCCCCTCCCCCAAGTATACAGGTTTAAAATGAAGAACTGATTAGTCAGAATATCGGAGTGTGGGCCCCAGGAACTACGTTTTAAGCTCCAAAGCTTCTTATCCACATGGAAGTTTTGACTTCAGGGATGTCAAGAGGTGCTCCCCTCATTGGAGGTAGTTTCAGTCATAGGTTTTAGTGTATGTGCAGGGCTGGGACCCTCAGTTCCTGAAGTGGGGCTTTGGCATGGACACCCATCTTCTCTGTATCCACTTGACAGGCTGGGCCCCGGGCAAAGGGCTGTCTAAGTCTGGCTGGTACAAGAGTGCCCTCTAGAGGACAGATAAGGCCCAATCACCGCCTCAGATTCAGGGACCGCAGCAACTCTCTTCCCACCCAGCACCAGAGAAAGAGGCCCAGCTGATGCATCTATTGGAACGACTTTATTTAAGTACACTGGGCCCCACCAGGCAACGTGGTTTGTGCAAGGGACAGGCTTGGGCTAGGAGAAGGGAGGTGAGCTGGTTAAGCACACTGCAGTCCGTGGGTCGCCACATCGCTTTCACACACACCTGCTGCTGTGGCCCATACCTGGCAGGGCCTTTGGTCGTTGGACGGCATGGGGGAGAATGCTGCCTGGAATCTGGGATTGGGGCGGGTCTTGGTGTCACAGGTGAGGGTGCCGGTGAAGATCCGCTAGCCCCAGCTTTGCACCATCTGGGTTAAAGAGCCTTTGGACACTGCAAGGCCAGCCCAGTCCAGGGTAGGGACCTGGCCCTTCTGCATCAGGGGAGATGAGCCTGTCAGCTCCTGGCACTCTGGTCTCGCCCCCTCCCTCCTTTACCAGACAAGTCCAAAGTTAAGAATGGCACAAATCAGCCCAGTTGGGGCCTTGTCACCTCTACAACCTAGCCCCCCATGGGGCAGCTAGAGTGGGAAAAGGCAACCTGGTTAATGGTGGCTCTTTCTCCAGTCCTAAGGGCGCTGGATCCCCTATACCCCTTCTTTGCTGGAGGCCTCTGCCAAAGAGTGATTCTACCTCCTTTTGCAAAAAATCCAACTGGCAACCAGCCTGTTGATTCCAGGGCAGTGAGCAAATGGAAGAGGAAGAAAGAAAGAGGCCGGTGGTAGTGACTTTGAATGTAGCCTCTGATCCTAAATAGGCCTGAGGCCTGTGGATACTGTTAGTTCACTATTAGCAGGGGGTGGCGGGGCCCTGGACGCTATGCTAAACTGAGGTGCTGTAAACATTAGTGTGAACAGGGTGACTGGTGGGCAGGAGGCTATGGGCTCCCTCTCCAGTCCCATACTGAACAAACACGTCAATAAATAAAACTGTTTGAAGATGGCATTGCCCAAGGATGGATGAAAAGCAAGTAACAGGGCCTGGGGCCAACAGGCTCCTGAAATTCTCCCGAGACCCCCTGGACAGGGGCTGGGGGTTGGAGCATTCACTCTGCCACCAATCAGAAGTATAGCACTACTCCTGCCTCTTCAAATGCCCAGTGTGGTCCTGGTCCCCAGGTGAGGTTGAGGGCCCCCTGCTGTCTCCTGACCTAAAGTCTCAGTATTAGCTCCTGGAGTGCTTTCCCAGCCTCCCAAACCCAAATTGCAACAAAACCAGACAGAACTCAACTTCGGCCCCAGTCCTCAGTCCATGATCAACTGGCATCGAGAGCAGAAGGACGAGCAAGGGAGGCAGTGGGCCTCAGGGCACCCTGGGGGTGGGATGGGGCCTAGGGTGGGCAGCAGCAAGGTCTCCCGGGATTTACCCTCTCTGTCTCCCTATGGTAGTAAACATAGTCCCACACAGCCAGACAAAGGCCCAGCTGACGAAGGAGTGGAGTTCTCTGCCAGCATTCTTTTCTGTCAGGGGCCAGTTAGTGGTCAACCCTAGGCCTCAGGCCGTTGCCATCATGGGTAGTTCATCGTTCTTTCTGGGCCCTGGGATCCCTGGGCCACACGGCTCTCGCATATGCGCACACATCCGTGTACATACATGCGCACACATTCGTGTACATACACACACACACACACACACACACACCTGGGCCACACGGCTCTCGCATATGTGCACACATTCGTGTACACACACACACACACACGCAGTTCCTCGCAAACACTCCGACTCAAGAAAGCGAGTTTTAAAGTGGAGTTAACTTCAGAGAGAGGTGAAGATGATGTCCCAACATTAGAAGGTTTTCCTGTGGATAGATCGGGCACCGTCTTCCTCATATTCCTTCTTGGAGACCCACATCTTCTTAAAGGTGTCCAGGGAGGCGAGGATGGAGCCCCTGGAGTGGAGGGAATCCCGAGGAACGTTGTGAGAGGGAGAAAGCAGGTATTAGTGTCCCCCTGGGGCCAAAGCAGACAAGGCTTTGCTTTAAAGGGATGGGGTGGTGAGGGGTAACGATGCCCTCACTTCCTGTTCCGCTCTTACTCCCAGGAGAACTACTCACCCAATCCACGTGGAATACAGCCTCTCCTGAGGTGCGGATATCTGAAAGGGTGGGTGGGAAGAGGACTCTGAGACTTTCACCCTCCTTGTCCCTTTCCCGGCCAACGCTCATCTTTACAGCCAATTCCAATGCCCAAGGTAGTGGATGCATCTCACGCAGTGTCCCTGCTGGACCCCGTGGCCTCTCTGGGGGGTACTGTGGCCAGCCTGACATTCATCTGGAGGAGAGTTCCAGCAGCCCTAAGTATCTACAGCTGTCAGGGAAGCTGGAGCTGTCAGTGGACAAGATTCAGCTCTTGGAGGCCAACAGGAAGAAGACTCTGTGGCAAGAATCACACTCCTTCACTTAGCTCCCCTCGGCAAGCACTAAGATGTTGGACTGTGTCACAAGGGAGCACCAGGAGTCAATCTGTCAACGTGACGGTTTCTCTGAAAGACCTCACGCGGGGCCCTCAGCCTAGCAGCCTGCCCCATCAGGGTATCAGAACTGCCCCCTTTTGTTGGAGGGAGAAGGAAAATGGGTTCTCCCCTCTGGCAGACCTCAAGGTCAGTGTGGGAGCTGGGAGCTGTCTAGCCTCAGAGGGGAGGCCTGGTTCCATGCAGCCCCAGCCCTGCCCCCACCATGCTCCTACCCTGATCTTCACGTCTTTTGGAGCCAGTTTCTTCACTTCACTCAGTAGCCTGTCACCGAAGCCTGAATGGGCAGGAAAGGAGAATCTCAAGTCAATCCTCTGGGCATCTGGGCCCAGCCAGATCTGGACACTTCCTTGGCAATGGGTCCTGAGAGCAAAGACCAACCTTTGAACAGGGTGGAGCCTCCTGAGAGGACAATGTTCGAGAAAAGCGTGCGCCGCAGGTCCATATCTGACTTCTGGATGGCAAACACCAGCACCTCGTGGATGCCCTCACTCTCCTCTCCGATCAGGTCTGGCCTGAACAGCAACTCAGGTGCCCGGAATCGGGAAGGACCAATCTGCAGGGTGGTGGGCAAACTCAGAGGCTGGGCCCAGGGCTGAGGTCCCTTTGGGAGTGAGAATGGAAGAGGCCCCTCTGCCCATCTGTTAGTGACCAGGTGGCTAGGAAGGCCAGGCTCAGGGAAGACCTGGTATGTCAAGGGCCTCAATACACCAAGACAAGGCTCTTGGGAATAATCAGGAAAGAAAAAGGGACAAAGAGAGCTCTCGGGAAATTAGAGAAAGCTCTTATGTTTATTCCTAGCTCTGGCACTTTCCAGCCGAGAGACCTTTGGCATTAATACGTGGGTTTATTCATTCATGGAAATTTCTTCCTATTAATGCAGGTCCAGGAAGAGGCAGCTCACCCTATACTGTGCCCAAGTGATTACAAAGAGCACTAACCACCCTCTTCCAAACCCCATCCTGACCTCTGGTGCCTCCTCTCCTCCACACAGGAGAATCAAAGTCCCTGATGCCTCGCTCTGCAGGAGACGATGCTGTTTGAGAGCTCCAGGGCTCCAGGGAGAGGATGTGAAAGGGCTGATGCATATGACTCCAGCCTCCCCCTGGGGAACTGTTGGGGCCCAGAGCTTCTGGGGGGACTGAAGGGAGATCCAGACCTACCTCAATGGTGCTGCCGTCGGGCAGGTAGTACTGAGCCTTCTCTGTCTCTAGAGTCTCATCCTTCTGTGGGTTTATGGACAGGTAGCAGGCTCTCTGCAGAACCGAGCAGGAGTCAGGCAGGCAGGAAACCTAGGCCTACCTGGTCAAAGTCCCAGTGCTGCTGCAGACATCTGCCCATCCACAGTGACTGCCCTGAAGGGCCAAAGAGCTCCTGCCTTGGAGCATAGCAGGGTGGCCTCTGTCGGCCTCCACTGGGTGGCACTTAGGATTCGAGTTCCTACCTCTTCCATCTTCCTTGTGGGCAGGCGTGGAAACTGGCTCTCTGGAGGTGGGTCTGAGACCACAATCTAATTTTAGTCCAGACTTGGGCTTCTTTTTTCTTTCTACTACTCATGGTTCTGGGTCCCATCTACCCAACTCAGGTTGCCCTAGAGGCATGGGTGGCAGGAGGATCTAGTTTACTTAAAAGAAAACTGTATTCTAACTTCTTCAAGGATGTAAAAGAACATATGTAATTTGTACATAAGTTATAAAAACACAATGAACACCAGTATAACCTTCACCCAGCTTAAGAAATAGCAGCAGCTCCCTTTCCCCCACAAGATGGCAGCACTTGGGGACAGTGACTATCAGTGTGAGGGGGCCCAGCTGGGATCACATGGCAGCCAGGAGGCCTGGCTAGGGAGAAAAGAGCCTGACCATAGGACCGCCCTCCCAGGACTGGAGCTTCGCCTCTCTTCATTCCAGGTCACAGAGGTCCTGGCTGCCCCGTTCCCATTCCCCATCCCATCCCTGGGCGCATGGGGGCAGCACTCACTTCTTTTATGGCCTTGACAATCTCAAACTCAGATGATGAGTGGAAATCATAGCCCTCCTTCCGCAGGTAGAGGCGAAGGAAGCGAGACACATCTCGGCCAGCGATGTCGATGCGCATGATTGAGTGGGGCATGGCAAAGCCCTCATAAATGGGCACGGCATGCGTGACACCATCCCCAGAATCCAGCACCACGCCTGTGGTCCTGCCTGTGGCATAACTGAAGCACAGGGAGCAAACGTGTCACTAACGCCCGCCTCCTCACTTGGGGAAGAAACTCACTTTTTTTAGAGTTCAAAGTCAGCTAAACTAACGCTGAGGACTGCCTTTCTCTAGGAACTTTAGACTACGCAGTACTGAGGAAGCCCGAGCGTAAGCAAGCCTGAAAAACCTGGAAAGGAGCTGAGCCTCCCAGAGCGCCTCCCCCACTCCAGAAGAGCAGGCCTTCCAATCTCCGGGGATGGCCTGCCTTTGACTGCTTCAGGAACCCAGCCTATGGGGCAGTTTTTACTTTCTGGACAAGAGGAAAGAACTCAAATGCCTACAGGGGCCACGCAGGAAAGGTAAATGAGTAAAGGAAAATAATATTTTCACTTCCACAAAAAACTTGCTCTTTCCCCACATGGCCTCCTAGATCCTCGGTTGTTGTTGTTTTTCTCTAGCTTTTGGTAAAGACAAGGGTATAGACATATTTCTGTGATACGACGGGGAAAAACCCATGATGTGTGATGAAGCTTGTGCTGGGAGGACAACAGGGAGGAGAATGGGCTATAGCAGAGTGAGGCTTGCAAACTCTACCGGAAATGGCAGCGGTGACTTTCGCTACAGCTGATTTTTGTCCCATCTATAGGAATGCATGCTTAGCACTGGGCGCCTGGGTGGCTCAGTCGTTAAGCGTCTGTCTTCGGCTCAGGTCATGATCCCAGGTTCCTGGGATCAAGTCCCACATCGGGCTCCCTGCTCCACGGGAAGCCTGCTTTTCCCTCTCCCACTCCCCCTGCTTGTGTTCCTGCTCTCACTATCTCTCTCTGTCAAATAAATAAAATCTTTAAAAAAAAGGGGGGGGGGCGCCTGGGTGGCTCAGTCGTTAAGCGTCTGCCTTCGGCTCAGGTCATGATCTCAGGGTCCTGGGATCAAGCCCCGCATCTGGCTCCCTGCTCGGCGGGAAGCCTGCTTCTCCCTCTCCCACTCCCCCTGCTTGTGTTCCCTCTCTCGCTGTGTCTCTCTCTGTCAAATAAATAAAATCTTTAAAAAAAAAAAAAAATGCATGGCTAGCACTGCCAGGTCATCCCTGTTTTTTCAGAAAAGCGAGAAGTTTGGATTTTGATAGAAAATGTCCCAATTTTTTTTTTTTTTTAAGTAGGTTCCATGCCTCATGTGGGGCTTGAACTTATGATCCTGAGATCAAAGGTCACATGTTCTACCAGCTGAGCCAGCCAGGCGCCCTGGAAATCTACTTAAAATGCCAGCTCACAATATTTTAATGGGGTCAAACACATTCTGCCTGCAGGTCACCAGTGTAGAATCTTGGCCCTAGACCTAACCCTGGGATGAGGCAGGCTGGGAGCATGACAGGGATGAATGATAGGGCTGTGAGAACAGGGACCATGTTGTGGTGTTTCCATCACAACTCTATCACCAGCCTGGCATAATGTCTGCACAGCAGGCACTGGATAAACATCTGAACATGTTACAGGGGCCTTTAGGAAGAACTGTAGCAGTGTGTGGCCTTCCCAGCAGGCAGAGCGGAGAACCCTGGGTGCCCAGCCGCCAAGACAAAGAACAAGAGAAGCGAGAATGGGACATGGTCTCAATACTCCCTTTTCGCATCCACAGAATAGGCACCTCCATCCTGCCCTCAAGGGGCCAGGCAGCTACTTACAGGCTGAGCACAGCTTGCATGGAGATGAAAAGGGCTGGCACGTTGAAGGTCTCGAAGAAAACTTCAGCTGCTCGTTCACGGTTTTTCCGCGGGTTTAAAGGCGCCTCCGTCAGGAGCACAGGATGCTGGTGAAAGATGCCAGGGGATCATCAGGGCAAGGCGAGATCTAGACCCCTCAGCAGCACAGAAGCCCCTGTGTGCTGGGCTAGAGCGCTGAGGGGACCTGTGTGAGCCTCTCTCCAAAAAAAGGCAAGCTGGGCCTGCCATCGACCCCTGCACAAGCCAGTCTGTCAAACCTCCAAATTTATGGCCCCTTTACAAGTCTCATTCTGTCCTTGCCTCTGCCCCCTTCCTCCTACCTTGTCCTCCAAGATTCTTACATAGGCCCCTGTATTTACTCTATATCTCTAATTGTCCAGATTTTGCTATACTCTAAATTTGGAATTCTTATGTTAAAAATAATCGTTTAAATTTTTTTTTCAAAATTTAAATTTAAATACTGAAGGTATTTTTGAAAAACAGAACATATCCCTCCTCTGGAAATTCTGATATGTCTAGTATTCACCTTCCCTTGTTTTTGTGCTCTGAAAGTTACTTCCTTAAAAGTTAAGAGTATAAGCTCTGAAGTATGAAAGACATGGGTTTGAGTCTCAGCTCTCCCACTTTATTCCCTAGGTGATCTTAGAAAGGCTACTTGGCTTCCCTGAACTTCTTTCTGTTCCCTTGTTTGTAAAATGGAAATAATACTCTCTGTTGGTCCTAGGACTGGTATGCAGATTAAGGGCAGACCTGTCGGAAGAGCACGTGGCCTGGCACCCCAGTAAGATTCAAATGCTCCCGGCAGTGATCATTCTGCTCCTCCTCATCTCTGGGGCGGTGGCTCTGCACAGCTCTGCACACCCTGCTCACGGGACCCTCACCTCCTCTGAGAAAGTCTGCAGCTGGTCCTTGGAATAGACATACTGCCAGATGCGCTCCATGTCGTTCCAGTCCTTGACAATGCCATGCTCCATGGGGTAGCGGATGGAGAGCAGACCTCGGTGTTCCTGGGGGCAGAGAGCAGGACTTACAGCAGCAGCTAGCCTCTCAGCCAGGAAGCACAGGGGTCCCCGCTCCTCCAGGACTAGGAGTGCCCACCACACCATCCTCACCCAGGGCTAAAGGTAGGCCCCTGTTTGCCACGTCTCTAAACTGTATGCTGCAAACTGTTCTCACTGCCCGATCAGCCAGCAGAGCGGAGGCTTCTGCATTTCCATGGGCCCTCAGTGCCCTTACAGCAAGTGACGGGAGGCACCCTCCTCATAGCCTGATCCCAGGACACAAATCTCCCGGGCTCCCACCTCTGGGCCTCAGTGCTTGCAAGCCGAGGTTGGCAACAATGATTCTGTTGGTCCACTTCTGGAAGCTGCCCCAGGGCTCCTCCAAGCGGTGCTAATTAATTCATCCCCAGGGTCTCCCAGCCAGGATCTCCCCCTGAATCCCTTTTGCCAAAAAAATAACCAAGCTAGCCAATTTGATCAATGGCAAGGTAGTGACAGGATACAGAAGGAAAGCAAAAGCCCTGTTTTCTAGACTGGTCTCTGTTTCTCAAAGTGGGGTTCCAGATATTTCCTCTCTAAAACCAGAGGCTGCTCCTGGGAGAAGTGAACCAACTAAACCTAGGATGAGGGGGCCAAAGGGGATATTTTAAGAGGAAACTGTTCCTTTTACTCATGGCTGTCCCACTGCTGGGACACTGTCCATGCGGGGAATGATGAAGATCCTCTGCTGGCTTGAGGCTTCTTCAGTAGGACTGGGAATTACCTCGGCTTTGGGGCCAATGAAGATGTCACCTTCAAGGGCTCCGGCCATGACACGAACGTGTTTGGGTCTGCCCACACTACGAAAGAGAGAGGGAGGACCATCACTTTTCATTTCACGATAGAACACAGAAGGATGTACAGACGTGCATGCTTAGAGGGAAGAAATAGAAATAGACTCAGTTCTACTGTGATTATCTCTGAGGAGTGAGGTTACTGTTGATTTTGATTTTCTTCTACTTTTCTGCATTGCCTGCAATTTCTACAATGAACATGTATTATTTTAAGTTATTTGTATATTTCATATTTCTGACCCAAATCAGAGATCCTTCTCTGTAAAAGGTGGAGGGCTGACCCCATAACAAAGCTGACAAGCCTCCCAAGCTACAGAATTACTTACTAGTTTGGAAAGCAGTATTTGGGAATCTGATCACCAGCAAAACCAGCTTTAATCACACCGGATCCCTGAGGAGAGAAAGAGAAGTCAGAAGTATGACAAAAACAAGAGATATATATCATACAGTATGTATAATATGGTTTCACTTTTATTTAAAAGAGACCTTATATCTGTATACAACGTGTCCTTTTGTATGAGCGTCTGTAGACGAAATGCATTCTGCCAGGAGGGAAGTGGGACTGGGGATGGTGAGAACTTTCACTATACACTCAAAGTATTACTTGATTTTTTGGTATTCTTTGACTTTTCTACACTGACCATGCTTTACTTCTAGAATCAAAAATAATACTAATAAAGGGAAGAAAAAGAGAAAACCTGAGGGGAGAAAAGTACCTAGAAGCAACAAAGCAGCCAAGTTCAGGAACATAATCAAGGTGGGAAGAACGTGATTCTTTCTGTTAAACCACATGGGACACTATTAACCGACTTTCCCAGCTCAGGCCTGAACTCACCCTGCCCTCCATGGTCTCTAGGACAGACACCACCGTGAACACCGCCATGCTCGAAGCTGACTGATGGAACACACGTTATCTGGTTCATACTGCAGGGGCAAACCTCTATGCTCTGTTGTGGGGTGAGGGTTGTGGTTGTTTTATATTTTTACTATGCTTTTTTTTTTTTACTCACTGGTCTCCTGATGGTAAAGAGCCGGGAAGTTCTAAAGCATCACCTGAGAAGAGACCCAACATTACAATCCTGCTGCTCCAATCCTTGGTAAATTGGGTGGGGTGCCAGAAGAGAATCTGACTTCTCTGTCAACATCTCTGGTGCCACCTAGGGCCCAACCAAAGTAAATGGTGTCTCTAGACACAGATGCCAACTCTGTGCAGGACAGATGTCGAGGCTTGATACTGCCTACAGATAGAGCCTGTTCTCTTCCTTCTTAACTCTTCTACCACCACACCCGATACGCTCACCCTTCCACCCCGACATGGTTTGCAGCTGCACATATAACACAGGCAAACCTTTTCCTGCTGCCTGTTGATCACTTCTCTTGGGGCGGAGAGTGATATTTCCAGAACCCACACAGCAAGCAGTAAACACATCAGGAGATGCTAAATAGCCAAGGTTATCTTTGCACCAAAGGCTTTCCTGCAACATCCCTGGTTTCCTCTGTCTCTTATTCCTGCTCTTCTATAGGAGAAGTGTGTGTGTGTTGGGGGGGGGGCAGTGGTTAGATAGGCCATCCTGATGCCTGACTCTGGCAAGACAGAGGGAGGAGGAAATAGCTAAAGGATAGGGAATGCCCATTCTCTAAGATAGCAGGAACCTCTGCCAACAGAAAAGAGAGAAAACAGGAGACAATGTGCAAACTCATCGGCCTGGGCAGAACAGCAAGGAGCCTGGAAAAGGGGCAGATGTAAACTGAGCTGAGAGCCTGGGAAGGAGGGAGTATGGCTGCAGCCCCAGGGCTCTGGGACAGAGGCACGGGGAGTGAGAACAGCACTGCACAGAAGAACTCCAGAAACTTGTTGGCTCAAGCTTCCGGTAATTGCTCACTGCCTTCATCTGGGTGTGGTGATGCCAACAGACTAACTGGACCTGCTGGCAGAGGTTGAAAACAAGAAAAGAAAAGATGAGACCTGCATTTCAGATTCTAGATATTTTGAAGAGATGATTTTCCTAGATATTTAATTTTGAGTTTACTAGCAAAATCAGACTAGTGTCCGAGTAACAAGGTAAATTAAGATGTTAGGTTCATTTCTTCCTCTCTGTCCTTCCCAGCAAGAGAGTATAAAGACCCACTTCTTCTTCTTCTTCTTCTTTTAATTTATTTGAGAGAGAGAGAGAAAGAGAGAGATCACGAGCATGGGGGAAAGGCAGAGGGAGAAGCAGACTCCCGGCTGAGCAGGCAGGCCGACACCGGACTCAATCCCAGGACCCTGGGATCATGACCTGAGCCAAAGGCAGATGCTTAACTGACTGAGCCACCCAGGCGCTCTAAAGACCCAGTTCTAATGTCACTGCCTTCCTCCTGAACGATAATCCCCTGTTGGAATTAATTATCATCTTCCTATTATTTCACAAAATCACCATTACCTGTACCACTAGGTAGTCTGCATTTCCTTCTGCTATCTATCTGAATTTATGGTTTCCATTTTTGTCTGTTTTCAGCCCAAGTTTCTCAAGCTCAGAGACTTTATGTATCAGCAGTATCCGGCATTTGAAGGTACTCAGATAGATGCTGGCTGCCTAAAATTAAAACCAAGCTCAAATGATTGGTCAATGAAGCCTAAAGTATGGAGCCTGAACAGGCGGCTGGAATGCCAGAAGCTGCAGGCAGAGGTGTGCAGCATTGGGAATGATGCACATGGTGGAACCAGACCCAGCTTGTCTCTGCAGTCCCACGAGCTTGCCTCTGCAGTCCCACGAGCTTGCCTGCCAGGCCAGCAACTGGGTAAAGAGTGAGCGGGATGGGGGAGGCAGCTGAGCTGCTTCTATTCTGCTAAAACCCCACCCCATATAAAGGGGCCTTGTCCATTTCTTTAATAGTATTTGTACCTAGGAACTATGTACCTGGCAAATGAGCTTCCACTCTCTTTGTTATTAACTCTGGCAATGCCAAATAAATAAGTGCCTTGTAGAGAGGCTTCTTGAAAAAGTAGTTTCATAATAAATATTTGAGATCTGAGGACTCAAGTCTGCTGCCAGCCACCAATGACCATTCTCTTTCTGAAGCAGGCAAAAAGTGAATCCCTCAGCCAGGCTCTCCCAGTACCTGCTGACTATGGGCCCGTGGCTTGGGCACCTTTAGCCTAAGTACCCCTGCTTATTCTTGACACGGTGGGAAGGAGGCTAGCTGTCTCCCATTTTACAAGTGGGAAAAAGATGCTGAGAGGTTGAGCCTCAGATTCCAGGACACTGGTGGCCCATTTTGGCACCAAGACATATTTTGTTTGGCCCACAAAATACTTTTTAAAAAACTTTATGGAGGGGCACCTGGGTGGCTCAGTCATTAAGCGTCTGCCTTCGGCTCTGGTCATGATCCCAGGGTCCTGGGATCAAGCCCCGCATTGGGCTCCCTGCTCGGCGGGAAGTCTGCTTCTCCCTCTCCCCCTGCTTGTGTTCCCTCTCTCACTGTGTCTCTGTCAAATAAATAAATAAAATCTTTTTTTTTTTAAGATTTTATTTATTTGACAGAGAGAGACACAGCGAGGGAGGGAACACAAGTATGGGGAGTGGGAGAGGGAGAAGCAGGCTTCCCACCAAGCAGGGAGCCCGATGCGGGGCCCGATCCCAGGACCCTGGGATCATGACCTGAGCCGAAGGCAGACGCTTAACGACTGAGCCACCCAGGCGCCCCTAAATAAATAAAATCTGAAAAAAAAATTTATGGAAATAAAATTCACTACCATATAATTTATCCACTTAAGGTATGTAACTCAATGGTTCTTAGTATAGTCATGGAGTGGTATAATCCTCACCACAGTGAAATGTTAGAACTTCCTCAGCATCCCAGAAACTGTACCCATCAGCACTCTCTATCCTACCTGCCCTCTCCCGCAAGTAGTCCTAGGCAACCACGAATTTATTATCCACCTCTGCAGATGACAAACTACTTTTACATTAACTTCCAACAGTTAAAAATTAGACTGCATATACAATGTATCAATTTTCTGGTTTCTCTTGAAACAACAGAAAATCTGGCAACACTGGGCCTGCATTCCTGCATGGGGGCAACTGGCTGGAAATGAAAAGCAGCTGGTCCTTTGGTCAGACATACTCAGTGCACCTTCCAGAGTCCTCATGCCTTCTTTAAGGCTACTCTCTTCCTCCCCCTTTTTATGTTCCTGCTTGGCCTCTGCAAGCACTGAGTTTGAGACTCCTATTCAAGGCATTCCCAGCAACTAATTCATGATGTTTCCCCTTCCACATGGTACCTGGTTTCTTTCTTACCCTCAGAGCACCCAGCTTGGTATGAAGCACATCCTTGGCTCTCAAAATATACATGATTGAACAGTGAGCTATCTCTGTAAATCACCTCCTTTTCATTCTTTCCAGTAAGCTAGGGATGGATTCTTGCTGAAGTTGGACAACCAACAGGTTGAATATCATATCACAAGTGACAGGGTTAAATAAATATACTGACTTCATTTCCTCAGCTAATTCTAATGTCTCTTAAACTGAAGTAAATCAGGGGCGCCTGGGTGGCTCAGTCGGTTGAGCATCCAACTCTTGACTTCGACCAGGTCCTGATCTCAGGGCTGTGAGACTGAGCCCCACTTCAGGCTCTGAGCTTAGCATGGAGTCTGCTTGAGATTCTCTCTCTCCCTCTGACCCTCCTCCGCTAACACTCACATGTGCTCTCTCTCTCAAAATTAATAAATACATAAAATCTTAAAAAAAAAACCTTAAGTGAATCAGCAGATCTCAAGAGCTGATGACAAGGGGGCCTGAGTGGCTCAGACGGTTAAGCGTCTGCCTTCGGCTCGGGTCGTGATCCCAGGGTCCTGGGATCGAGCCCCACATCAGGCTCCCTGCTCCGTGGGGAGCCTGCTTCTCCCTCTCCCTCTGCCTGCTGCTTCCCCTGCTTGTACACTCTCTCTGTCAAAAATAAATACAATCTTTAAAAAAAAAAAAAGCTGATGACAAATTGTAAAAAAAATAATAAGGGGCGCCTGGGTGGCTCAGTTGGTTAAGCGACTGCCTTCGGCTCAGGTCATGATCTCAGGGTCCTGGGATCAAGTCCCACATCGGGCTCCCTGCTCAGTGGGAGGCCTGCTTCTCCCTCTCCCACTCCCCCTGCTTGTGTTCCCTCTCTCGCTGTCTCTCTGTCAAATAAATAAATAAAATCTTTAAAATAATAATAATAATAAAAAAATTGAGACCATTTGTGAAATTTGAACATTGAATATTTGATGATATTAAGGAATTATTAATTTTTTTAGGTTTGATAATAGTATATTGATTATGGTTTTTTTGAAGATTTTATTTATTTGAGAGAGAGAGCATTTGTGCCATAGAGAGAGCACTAGCTGGGGGAAGGGGTAGAGAGAGAGGGAGAAGCAGACACCCCGAGCAGGGAGCCAGACATGGGGCTCCATCCCAGGACCCCGGGTTCATGACCTGAGCTGAAGGCAGACGCTTAACCGACTGAGCCACCCAGGTGCCCTGATTATATTTTTTAAAGAGCATGGGAAAGGGTCACTGGCTGGCTCAGAACATGCAACTCTTGATCTCAGGGTTGTGAGTTCAAACCCCATATTGGGCATAGAGCTCACTTAAAAAAATAAAGGGGCGCCTGGGTGGGTTAGTCGGCTAATTATCCCACTCTTGATTTAGGCTCAGGTCAGGATCTCAGGGTCGTGAGATTGAGCCTCATGTTGGGCTCCACACTTAGGGTGGAGTCTGCTTGAGATTCTCTCTCTCCCTCTGCCCTCCCCCCTGCTCGTGTGCTCTCTCTCAAATAAATCTTTAAAAAAAAATAAATTTTTAAAAAGTTAAAAAAAAACCCCACAGTATAAGAGAGGGAAGTAGGTGGGAATGCAGTTCAAAAAGATTAGCCAGGAGCTGATAACTGTTACAGCTAGGTGATGTATATGTGGATGTTTGTTACACTATTCCTCTCCTTTTGTTTATGTTTGACATTTTCTATAATAAAAAGAAGAAGTTGGGGTGCCGGGGTGGGGCAGTCGGTTAAGCGTCTGACTCTTGGTTTTGCCTCAGGTTGTGATCTCAAGGTCATGAGATCAAGCCCCGTGTCGGGCTTTGGGCTCAGCACAGTTAGTCTGCTTGCGTTTCCCTCTTCCTCTCCTTCTGCCCCTCCACCCGTTCGTGCTCACTCTCTCAAATAAATAAATCTAAAAAAGAAGAAGAGCTGGCAAATAAGATGATAGCACTTAAGTAAAAATTCAAAACACAAATACTACACACACACACACACACACACACACACACACACACACTATAAAATATCTATGTCTGCAAGTCATGGATGGAAAGGAGCACATCAACTTATGATGACAGTTTGCTTCTGTGGTTACTTCTGGGGTAGGGGGACGGGATGGTGGAGGGGAGCACAACGAGGCTTCGATTATATCTGTAATGTTTATTTCCTAAGAAAAAGTCCTGAAGCAGGGGTGCCTGGGTGGCTCAGTGGGTTAAGTGTCTGCCTTCGGCTCAGGTCATGATCCCAGGGTCCTGGGATCGAGCCCCGCATCGGGCCACCTGCTCAGCTGGGAGCCTGCTTCTCCCTCTCCCTCTTTCTGCAGCTCCCTCCCGCTTGTGCTCTCTCTGTCAAATAAAATAAATTAAAAAAAAAATCCTGAAGCAAATATGGCAAATGTCCACATTTAGTAAATGTGGGTGGTAGACACGTGCTATGTGGGTGCTTGTTATATACTTCTCTGAAATTTCCTGTATGTTAAATACCTTGTTTTTTTAAAAAGGTGGGCTAAAGCAGTTTAAGATCCCCCCAGTGAAACTTACCTAGTTTACTGATGAACTTGAAAAGATCTGACACTATTCCTGCATTTAGGCCCAAATAGTCACGAAGACAGTTTTAAGACTGACCAGAACATTGATCCATTTTAGGACAGAACTTAACCTTTGAGATCTCAGCAAAGACCTGAGCTTCAGAATAAACACAGTATTCTAATCAAAGTGTTATAGTCCTCAAAATGTGGCCTAGGAGCTGCCCTCCTCTTGTATTACTATCTATGACATACCTTTAGGAAGAATGACTTATGTTCAGTTTTTAAAAGTACCTATCACTTTATTGTTGTCATTAGAGTGCGTGCATGTGCACCTCCCCTTCCATTTTCCTCATTAAACTCTCATGAATTGGTTTGGTGCCAGAATAAGAAGAAAGGAGTAGTCAACAATTATTTTAAGTCTGGGAAAGGCTGTGAACTGATAATGAGGCTCTTCCCTCTTTTCCCTGCTTTCTTTGTTCTTCTTTTCTTTTCCTTTCTTTCTTTCTTTCTTTCTTGATTTTATTTATTTATTTGACAGAGAGAGACACAGCGAGAGAGGGAACACAAGCAGGGGGAGTGGGAGAGAGAGAAGCAGGCTTCCGGCTGAGCAGGGAGCCTGATGTGGGGTTCGATCTCAGGATCCTGGGATCATGACCTGAGCCGAAGGCAGATGCTTAACGACTGAGCCACCCAGGTGCCCCCCGCTTTTTAATTATTTATTTATTTATTTGAGAGAGAGAGAGCACGCGCATGTGAACAGGGGAGGAGCAGACAGAGAGAGAGAGAGAACCCTCAAGCAGACTCCCCCTCTGAGCGAGGAGCCCAACTGGGGGCTCGATCTCATGACCCTGCAATCACGCCCTGAACCAAAGTCAAGAGTCATGTAGCTTACCTGACTGAGCCACCTGGGCGCCCCTCTCCTTTCTTTTAATTACACTCTCCTTTGCCCAGAAATAAAGTTGTAGCAATGTGTTAAGCTATGGAGCAGTTAAATCTGCTAGATACACATTATTCTCATAAAGTGGGCTCAAATATTTCAAATGATTTTTCCTATCCATCCTTCACTTTGAAACAAAACAAAATCTCTAAATGTCAAACAGCAAGAACTACCTGAGGTCCCAGATCTAAATATGTGGCAGGTGCTCAGTAAATCCTAATGAGAGAATTTCTCCTACTTCACCTTTTGGCAGAATTACTGGCATAATAAAAGAAACTTTTTCCCAGGGGCGCCTGGGTGGCTCAGTCAGTTAAGTGTCTGCCTTCAGCTCAGGTCATGATCTCAGGGTCCTGGGACTGAGCCCCGCATCGGGCTCCCCGTTCAGCGGGGAGTCTGCTTCTCCCTCTCCCTTAGCCCCTCCCCCCTGCTCCTGCTCTCTCTCGCTCACACTTTCTCTCTCTCTCAAATAAGTAAAATTAAAAAAAAGAAATGTTTTCCCAGAGAAAATAAATCAATTCTTTAAATCTTAAAACTGAAAATGCACCTCTGCTTTGATGCATTTCAAATACACTATGGAGAAAGAGAAAGGAGAAACTAAAAAGCATTAGCTTAAGTGACATTAAAGAAAATGGCTGGAGATGGAACTCCTGCCCCCAAATTCCAGAATCAAAGGATCTAATGGGATGGATAGATTGCTGCTTCTGCATTGCTGATGAAAACAGGAAATTGTTAATTTCTATTTTTTTCTTTTTAAAATTAAGAAAAATGCAGATGAAGTACATACAAGTTGGTTGAAGATAGAAACAGTGTTCTCTGAAAATCGAATCAAGAACAAGATCTATTCAGCCCTCTGCAGTAACTAACTAGGAGTCTCTCCCCACTTCAGTCCTTTCCTTATTTAAAGACATCTTTGTTACTGTGATATTTGGTCACTCATCCACCCGCCCATCAGTACAATGAAAAAACAATTACTGAGCACACAGTGGTGCCAGGCTGTAGGTGCTATATGTGTGAAGGAAGGTGGGAAGGGGAGAGTAATAAAAAAATGAAAGAATGCTATCTTTTCCCCCAAGCATTTAACAGTCCAGTGAGGGAGACCAAAAAAAAAAAATTCCTCCCCAAAATGAGGTGTCTCATTGAGCTCCCCCTCCTGCCTTTCAAGGCAGAAGCTATACCTCTGGAGAGAAGGAAAGCTAACAACAAACAAGCACCTTTCCTCGGAAAAAATGAGAAACTTGGAACCCAACCTCAATTTGAGTCTTGGCTCCTCAACTTCTAAGACAGGTGGCTTGCATACTAACTGCTATTTAACCTCTCTAAGGTTCACTTTCCTGCATAAACAGGGGACAGTAATTCCTATCCACCTACCAGAGCTGACGCTTAAAGGAGATGATGCAAACGAAGGCACCTTGTAACATGCCTAAGGTCCCAAGGGCTGGATCAACAATGAATCCGACAGCTTAGGACGGATAGAACTGAGTTTTCCCTCAATAGAGGGACCCAACCAATCTCGGCCGGATGAGCCCTCTCAGTGGGGCTGTTTTACAGCTGTTTTACAACAGTCACCCTCCGCCCCAAATAAGAGCAAATAAGAGCAGTTATTTAGATTCTTTTCGTTTGTCACTATTGATGCATTTGCGTGGGCTACTACTAGCAAGAGGAATAGCGGATAAAGAACTGGTTTTAGGTCACCTCTACCGTGTGACCTTGGGCTCGCTTTACCTCTTCGTGGGTTGTTTTTTTTTTCCATTTGTAAAACGGGGATCAAACTTCCTGCCTTAACTATCCACCCAATTTTTGTGAGAACTCAATTCGAATGTACGTGAAACTCCCCCTGCAGCCATTGAGCGCCTGGCAAATATGTTTAGTAATTTTTTTCCCCAGCTGCTAGGCGTTCTGAAGAGGATGGTACCTCCCTGCTTGCTTGGTCACTCTCTTTTCTTCTGGATCTTTATTAACGTTGTAATCTATAATCACAGAAATAACTGAAATCCTATGGCCATTTCTGGCACCAGATTCCCGAGCCCCACCCATATACACCTCCAAGCTGCCTGCCCGGCTGGGGACCGAAGGAAACTTAGCCCTTCTCCACACGAGGGCGGGCCCCAGCCCGTCAGGCCGCTCCACTGTTGAGTTCCCGAAGCCAATCCCCACAGCTCTTGCGCACCCGCCCGCCCCTTAGAGAGAGGAAACATGAGGAAACATTATGGCGGCCCGGAAGAATGGCAGGGGCGCAAGCCAATCACTGCGGAGAGCTGCCCTCATCCGGCAAGGCCCAGAGGCGGGGTCATCGGTGAAGATGGACAGCCAGAACAGCCAATAGAGTTATTGGAAACTGGGGAGGGGGCGGACGCCCGGCGCTCACAAGCGGTTGAGGCCCCTCAAGCCAAGGGCCCAAGGACCCGGCTCGGACTACAGCCCTTCCCTTTATCTCTCCCAAAGTTCTCCATCCCATGGTTGCTGGCCAGCCTCCCTGCCTGCGGACTAAGGGTGAGGGGAGGACAGAGGCGGCGGCTGCTGAACCCGCCTGACAGGCTGGGCCAGTGACAAAGAGCCGGTGGCCCAGGCCGAAACCCGGGAAGCGATCCCTTTGGGGAAGAGAGAATAAATCCGTTTAGAGATAGGAAAGACGCAACTCACGTTGTCGATCACGACAGGCTGGTTGGCGATCACATCGTAGGACTCCATGGCAAAAGAATCTCTCCTTCCGAGGAAGGAACTGCCAGCCGGGTCCGCTGCTAACGCCAGTGACACGCATGCGCAATCTAGCCGCCGGTACAGGGCATCCAGGGAGCGGCCCGACCTCGCCTCCAAAGAACTACAACCCCCAGCATGCCTTGCACCTGAGTATAACGCGCCAGGCAGCTCCGGAGCCCCGCCTAATTTAAGAATAGGGCCTCACATTTCCACGCATAGTACCCTGGGCTTTGTAGTCTCCGTAGATGACTAGAAGGGGACGCTGATTTATAGCTGTATTGCATGCCTGGATCTGTAGTTCCTTTGAAGGGATTCGCAGTGCATGCTGAAGTATGTAGTCTTCTTGAGTACTTGTCTGTAGTTGGGTTTGGATTGGCCAGTATTTCGTGGATGTTTAGATTTTCCAGATCAGTCGTGCCACTACTTCCCCTGGATAGTGTAAGGTTGCTATGCTTTTATTTGGGTCAGTAAGACATTAATAAACATTTATCAGCATCAAACTCTAATAAAGGAGAATTTAATACTACCCCCCACCACACACACATGGGGAAAGAGGACATACTCCCAGAACAAAAAACAATTTCAGTTTTATTGCTTTTTGAGAAAAACCAGCACATTTTGTTTCTTTTCGCATTTTTTCCTGGGTGAGTGTAAACTTTGCAAAGGCTAACATTGGTCTGAAGACTGACATTTGGAACTACGGGTACAGGTGATCTTTTGGTCATTAAAAAAACATCGTTCATTTAATAGCTTCAGGAACTGCTTTAGTATCTCTAATTTTCATGGAGAGTTAGAATTGACACTGATGAATAAGAAAATGGAGGTGAAGAGAAGTTATGTGTCACTACTTTCAAATGGGCCCAGAGCATTTTTGTCCAGATTATGCAACCCCTACCCCCTTCAAGTTGCTGGGACCCTTTAGTCAATAGCATTGGTAATCAGGACTTCCTTTTATTCCTTTTTCTTGGAATTCCTTATTGTACACAGGAAAATAATTCTCAACCAGGTGCCTTAGGAATTAAAAATTCTCCCAGGGGCGCCTGGCTGGCTCAATCGGTAGAACATACGACTCTTGATCTGGGGGTTGTAAATTCGAGCCCCACATTGGGTATAGAGATCACTTAAAATTAAAAAAAAAAAATTCTCCCAGTTACAGAGAGTGAAATGTAATGGGAAAGAGCGGGTCCACAGTAGATAATGAATATTGGGGTTCCTCAAGGCAATCTGCATACATCTGCATAAAACAGAACAAAGAAGAGATTGTCATAACTAAAAGCATTTATTAAAAAATTACCAAGTCTTGGGGTGCCGGGGTGGCTCAGTAGGTTAAGCGTCTGCCTTGGGCTCCGGTCATGAGGTCACGATCTTGGGGTCCTGGGATCCAGCCGCAGGTAGTCTGCTTCTCCCTCTCCCTCTGCCCCTCCCCCCCCACTCGTACACGCGCGCGCCCTCTCTCTCTAAAATAAATAAAATCTTAAAAAAATAAAAAAAATTACCAAGTCTTTTTAATTAGTCCTAGTTTACTTAATTCTTCCTACTTTTTAACAGGACTCCAAAATAAGTATTTCAACATACGACCCCTGAATTTGGCGGCGTTAGTGTCAGTAAATATGGTAAATGGACGTTCAATGACGGTAGGAAACATTCAGATTATAATCTATTGAAACTAAAATCACAGTAATGGATGAATGAATCAACCCGTTATTGTCAGATTTATGCTTAAATTCTTGTTAGCAGCGTGTCAGCAGATGACAAGCCCTTTCTCGGAGAACTTCCCACTGCTTTCGTGGGACCCTAGCACCTTAGGATGTCTCAACGTCTCTATTTGAACCTGGGTTCCTCCTAACACTAGGGGGAGGCCAAGAGCCTTGGGACACCCCCAACGCCAGGAGAGGGAGGCAGGACCTATTGTCAAGTCACGCCTTCCCCACCTGTGACTGGCACAGACACTACCCAATGGATACCGGGATAGGGCGCGCCGACGCCCCGCCCCCTTGAGCGCCCCGCGGCCCCCGAGGCACCCTCTGGCCGTCTCTGCGGCGGCGACGGCCTGGGCCGACTGTGCACCGTGCGCAGGCGCGGAGCCTAGACCTCGCTGCAGCCCCCATAGCCTCGGGGAGTCGTACAGACGGAGTCCGCCTGCTGGCGCGTCAGTGTTCTCCCCCTCGTCCACCCTCCCCGGTCCCCCCAGCGCCCTTCGCGCCCGGATGGCGGAGCTGCGGCCTAGCGGCGCCCCCGGCCCCGCCGCGCCCCCGGCCCCTGGCCCTAGTGCGCCCCCGGCCTTCGCCTCGCTCTTTCCCCCAGGACTGCACGCCATCTACGGAGAGTGCCGTCGCCTTTACCCTGACCAGCCGAACCCGCTCCAGGTTACCGCTATCGTCAAGTACTGGTATGCTCTGGGCCGCGGGGAGACGGACAGGGACGGGCTGGGAAGCGTTAGAACCCCAGGGGCGAAGTCATTTGCGGGGGAGGAGGAGGTGGAGAAGAATGGTTAAAGCACTTGGAAGGAGGGCGTCCTGCTGCGAGGGAAGGAGTTAAGGCTGAAGTTGGGAATGGGGACAAAGGGGTTAACGGAGCCTGTGGTAGCGAAGGGTTAACGAGGGGGGGGGAGGATGAAGGGTTAACTGGGATTGGGAGAATAGAGTGAATTGGGGGTGTGTGTAGGAGCGGGGGGGTTGCGATAGGAGAGAAGGAACTGTAAACGTGGTGAAAGGAGGGGGCGCCTGTAGGGGGTCATTAGTGGGCGAGGGGAAGCCGGGGGCGGGGGGCGGCTGAAGTGGGATGGGGGAGGCAAGGCGGGGCTTGGGGAGCGTATGAGAGGGCTTTGGAGGAGTGCGGCTGGCAGAGCTCAGAGGGCTCGAGACTGCACAGGGTACGGGTGGATTTGGGGACCCCCGCTCTCCCGTAGGTTAGGAGGGGAGCAAGTTTCGAGAGTTGTGCCTGTGATGAGAAGAGGAGGAGGTCTCCTTTTGATACCTTCCCCATGAACTCAGACGTCAGTCATTTCGGTGCTGTGCTTTTTGCGTTTGAAGTTTCACGGAGCAACTTTTCTTGATAAACTTTGTGCTTACTCGGCACAGTTCTCTTTCTCCAAGCAGAGCTTCCTCTGGCTGTGCAGCTGCTTTGCTTTAGGACATTGGCTAGAACAGAGGCCGGGTCAGGGAGATCCATGGTTTGGCTCAGGATTGAAGGGGACCACAGTAAATAATGAAGACCTGGGACTTGGACACGGAGCAAAGAAGTGCAGCGAGATGTTAAGAGGAGCTTCCTGGCCACAAGCTTCAGGATTTAGGCAACAATCTCTCAGGGAAGCTGAGAGTAACCCTTAAGTAGCTCTGTTAAGGATCAGACCTGTTTACAGAAGGACTGCCCTTGGGGTAGGAATGGTCCTTTCTTGTTTCCCATTCCTGTTTGCAACCTGTCTCTTTCTACATCCTCTGGGCAAGGCAGGTGTTCGGGGGACTCTGACAAAGAGCCTGTCTTCATGGTTTTTCTGGACCAAATTGAGGAATTGGTTGAATCTGTCCAGAACTGCATTCATGTAGGCACTGTATTAGATGATCCCCTTCATTCAGTTCTGAAAGACTGTTCAGGAAGCAGCTTGGAATGTGGCCAAAGGGGCAGGTAGACCCAAAGGGGGAGATTGATAGAGTGGATGTCTTTGCTGGTTACCTCTCCCTTTAGGACTGAATCTTCTCCAGGATAACCTCTTAAGTTCCTCCAGAGATGGCAGAAACTAGACTGTCCAGGGCTGAGGCTAGTTCCCTGTGTCAGTGGGAGGGTGTGAAGAGACTGACAGCATGGAGGGCCTGGGGACCAGCCCCCTCCTATGGGAGGGCCATGTCTGATAGCCAGGAGGAGGTGTGGCCAGCCGTACAGTTCTCTTCTGCAGGCAAACTGTTCTTTGGTTGAGAGCAGTTTTTGAAGAGAGCTTCTGAATGAAAAGCAGCTCTTGATAACTTAATGACCCATTCTCATTGCACGTCCATATTTAAATATGTATTGCAATGAACTCTATTGGATTGTATCATGAGAAAAGTGGGCCAGGTTCTGCGATGCTATTTGTTCAGGCCTCATTTGAGTGTATGGAGAAATCCCTGCACGGACTTGGGCACCCAACTGGCCATGAAGGATAGAGTTTTTTGTCACCCAACTGCCATGAAGGATAGAGTTGTGTGTAGAAAATATTAAAGCACATGCAAAGGACTAAGACTGATTTCGGCAACTTTTTTTTTCTTTTTTTCTTTTTTTTTCTTGCTGCAAGCTTGTTAACCAGGCAGGACTTATCTTTAGAGATGGGCCAACATGTAATGACTAATACAGAGCACTGTGTGAAATTAGAAATGCTGGCTAGTTGCAGAAAAATATAAGAAGGAGCAGCTGAGAGACTGGTTCTTTCTAAGACTTGGAAGGGTTTGCCTGAGTAAGATTCTGAAATCAATTCATTGATATACCTCACATTTGGGATCCCACAAGGCCTCGTTGGCAGTTTGACTGACTAAGACTACCTGGGTCTGGTTATGGCCCAGGGTCCCTTGAGATTCCTTTTCTTGTGACAGAAGGTTGGCTCTTTGGCTAGTGGACCCTGGCCAGCAGGGACATCCTGGCTGAAAGCTGAGACTTTAGTGAGCAGGGAGCAGAAACACGGAGGCAGAGCTTATACCCTGGAACCACAGCGGTCCTGCAACTGGCGTGTGGAGTGAAGTTGGGAATTCAAGGAAGAGCATCAAGGGATGCTCTGGGTCCTTGGATAACATCTTTTTCTAAGTGCAAAATCTTCTTTTCTTTTAAGATTTTATTTTTATTTATTTGAGAGAGAGCATGAGAGAGGAGAGGGTCAGAGGGAGAAGTAGACTCCCTGCTGAGCTGGGAGCCTGATGCGGGACTTGATCCTGGGACCCCGGGATCATGACCTGAGTTGAAGGCAGTTGCTTAACCAGCCGAGCCACCCCCAAATGAGAGTAACCCTCAAGTAGCTCTGTTAAGGATCAGACCTGTTTACAGAAGGGCTGCCCCTTGGGGTAGGAATGGTCCTTTCTTGTTTCCCATTCCTGTTTGCCCCCCCAAATATGATTATTTTCTATATACTCATCTGTTTCCCATCAGGTTTCTGAGTAAGTAGAATAGAACTTGGGGACAAGGTTAATTTTGTCTGACTCTTGGTTATTCCTTGCAGTTGTAGTTTTAAGGTAAAGGCCCATTCCTTGGTGTAGTATCTCCTGAGAGAGGGCTGCAGAGGTATGGCAGAGGGAGCATGGAACTGTGGATACAGTTTTGCCACTTGTTGCTGGATGGACCTAGGCTGTAGGAGGGGCAAGATTGGGAATTTGCAGCAGGAAACTGGAGCAGATATGGAGCCTGTAGTCACTACGATCTGTTATGGGGTTCTGCAGCTATCATGTAGTTGCTACCCTTTTGTTTCCTCCTTCCCCCAGCAAACTTTTCTATATTCAGCTGGTTGTGGAAGTATTCAAATGATTTGGCCAAATCAGAGTTAAGGAAAGACATGGGGATTTGTCCCTTTTTCTAATCCACTCAGTTGAGATTCTTAGCTATTTGGAGCAACTTTCTTACAAGTTCTATAAATAACTTAGCATTTCCTAGCAGAGAATAAGGATTTCTATAAAGGCAAGTAATACCCTGGCAAAAGAGGATGAAACCAGACCTACTGGTTTTAAATAGTATTTAAATTGCATGGTACTGTCACTCTTGCTGGGATCACATGTAACATGTCTTTTATTTGGTTATTAGTGTTACTTCAGTGTACGATCCCAATTGCAAAGTGCACTCCATCAATGTCCCAGGGGCAGGCAAAGTTTTTTGCAGTCTGTGGAACAGTCAGATGTCCGAGGCAGCTCAAATGCAGAGTGTTTGTGGGCTAAATGCAGACTTCCTTCCGCTGATGGTTTCCATTTAGGCTGTTTCTCAAGTCTACCAAGTTTCCCTATCCATTCTGAAGAAAAGCAGGACCCTTTTTTTTTTCCTTCTTTTTTTTTAAAGAGCACTAATTGCTCTACTAAAGGAAACCCTTATGGAATTAAATCCTCAGAGTGAGCTAATGACTGAATCTCTTCCTCAGCTGCTTCTCTGTTGGAATTATGGGGGATGTTTAATGTGGTTCTCAGAGGCCCCAAATCATTTACTATTCCAGCTCTACCTTTGAGGCGACAGTCTCCTGGGATCATCTCCTGGATGCAGGTGCTCCCAAGGCTCAGTCCGGCCAGCTGCGGTTCTCTGTGCAGGGCTGGCCTAAGTGTGGCCTTTGTCACTTGCATGAGAAAAGACCAGCTTTGGTCTGTGGAGTGCAGGCTGGGGTCTGGAGGCATTGGGTTTGTTTAGAACAAACTGTAATTAACATAGGGCACAATATAGTCTTTCAGGAATTAGCTGTGTAAGAAGCAGGAGTGGAGCTGAGCCTCTGCTTCCAGGAACAATGCCCATTGGGGATGCTCAGGATGGTCTTTCAACAGAAGCCAATCGATTGACTAATGCACCTCTTGCCTTGAAGCTTGGCATGTTTACAGGCACCACGGAAGAGAGATAATTCCTGCCAATCCCATTTGGGATTGGTAATTTGAAATAGGAGGAAGTAAAAGGGGTGACCACCTAGTCTGTTTTATTTCTAAAAGGGGTGCTGCATGTTGGGGATCGAAGGGAGCCTCTTGTGCTTATGGAATTGGGCACTTCTAGCCACCCATCCCTTGGTCTTATCCCGGAGGTGTGGCCGCCTTTTAGTCATCCTAGGTTCCTCCAGGATGGGGTCTAGATTTGTAAGGCATGACCTCTTAGCTTCACATTGTCTGCTTTCAGGCTCACTGACTCCACTGTGTTTTGTCTTTTGCAGGTTGGGCGGTCCAGACCCCTTGGACTATGTTAGCATGTACAGGAACGTGGGGAGCCCTTCTGCCAACATCCCTGAACACTGGCATTACATCAGCTTTGGCCTGAGTGATCTCTATGGTGACAGCAGAGTCCATGAGTGAGTGTATGGCATTTGCCCATCCTCCACCTGTCTGTTCCTTAGCCTTGAGCCATATTTCTGGGGTTTCCCTGAGCAGGGGTGATAATGTCATAGTGGTTGGCACTTCTCAGGTAGAACCTCTGGGTTTCTGCCCTCTGCTTGTATCTACTTGCGCTTGAGTGATCCAGGTCAGCACCCGAACTCTGCTCATCTGGTGCAGGACAGTGTTGATGATGAGCAAGTGTTCTAAAACCATCAGGTTTTTCCAAGCTGCTCTGCTGTTTGAACTCAGAGGACAGGCAGAATAGCTATGACCCAGAATTTGAATTGATGCCTCTAAGTATACTTGTTTTTTTCTCCTTCTAGCTTGTAGTGAAAAATCTTAAACATAAGGCATAGTTGAAAGAATTTTATAGCCAACATACAAGTACCCACTACCTAGATTCTACAATTAATATTTTACTCTACTTACTTTATCATGAGTATATCCATCTCTCTCCCTCTGTTGATCTTACTTCCTTCCTTGTAACCTGCAGTTATCTGTGCTCAGCTTATCCATAGTACATTTTTTATTCTAGTCTATCTCCCATTTTCTGCCCTGTATACTTCTAAATCCTACCTGCCTCCCGTTTGTGCTCCTATAACCACTGAATTTAGACAATTTTAATATTAAGTTAAACGTCAACTTAGTATTAAGTCAGCTAAAACCCTAACAGCAACACTAATAATAACAAAAGCTAACTTTTTTTTTTTAAAGATTTTATTTATTTATTTGACAGAGAGAGACACAGTGAAAGAGGGAACACAAGCAGGGGGAGTGGGAGAGGGAGAAGCAGGCCTCCCACTGAGCAGGGAGCCCAATGCGGGGCTCGATCCCAGGACCCTGGGACCATGACCTGAGCCGAAGGCAGATGCTTAACGACTGAGCCACCCAGGCGCCCCGAAAGCTAACATTTCTTAAACATTGATTATGAGCCAGGTATTCTTTTGGTCACTTTGCATGTATAAACTAATTTTATTTTCATCACAACCATAGAATACTGGTGGATACTCATATTTGCCCCATTTTACAGATGAGGAAACTGAGATACAAAGAGTCTATAACTTGCTTAAGGTCACACAGCTTGGAAGTGGTGGAGCCAGGATTCTCATGCAGGCGTTCTGGCTGCAGAGCTTATGGTCCTAATGACTGTGCTCTACTGTCTCTTGAACAATTATATCATGTCCTCGAGTAAGTTACTATCTATAATTACACAAACACAAATATTTTGTTCCATCTACACTCTTTTTTGAGAGGGGTTCTTTTCTTCAATTTATTTTATTTTATTATTATTTTTTAAGATTTTATTTATTTATTTGTCAGAGAGCACAAGCAGGCAGAGCGGCAGGCAGAGGGAGAAGCAGGCTCCCTGCCGAGCATGGAGCCTGATGCGGGACTCGATCCAGGACCCTAGCCGAAGGCAGACGCTTAATGACTGAGCCACCCAGGCGCCCTCTTTTCTTCAATTTAAGTGTTGTCTTCCTTCCCCCTCATCAGCATGGTTAATCAAAAGCTGATTCTATTTCTATTATTATATCCTTTCCTGCTTTTTGCTTTTTGTCCTATCTTTTTTGCCTCTTACACTATCTTTTTGGTATCTTGGTGATGACTACTTAGCATGTGTAGGTTGAAAGACTAGCAGGGCTCTTCTTGCATAAGAGGCTGATTCTGGGGATGTTGATGGTATCATGATGAAGATGATAATCATCAGGGTTTTTGTTTGTTTGTTTTTTGCTTTGTTTTAGTTCTTAGTATCTTATCATCACATCAAATACTTTACAATCGTACCAGGTTCTTTTGTTATTTCCATTTTGTAGATGAGAAAATTAAATCACTTGAGGGGTAAATGAATTGGCTAAAGGAAAAGAACTAGGATTCAATTGAACTGTCTTGAGTCCAAAGTCTGAGCTTTTAACCACTAGGGTGTTCTACCTCTCTGATCACAGGTCCAACCCAACTTCCTCTTCTCTCTTGTTAAGCTGGGGACCCAGGCCTCATCTCCTTACTGATCACATGTCGAGAGCAATGTCTGGGCCTGCCTTTATAGCCTTCCAAACAGATCCATTGCAATGTCAGCAGAAGGCTTTGGGAACAGTGAATTAATCTTGCCTGAATGGGGACCCTGCATTACAGTATTAATAATGGAGATAGAATAGCAAACAGATGTGGGCGGTAAAGGCACTATGCTGGACTTTTCCGTATATTTTTAATAAAAACCTGCAGAGGGTATTTAGTGCAGTTAGCCTGTACCTTTTTGTTGACAGATTTATTCCAGTCAGAAGAATACCATTTCCTATGTGGCTTAAAGATTCTTACAGTATACCTGCTTATCAGTGATGGGTCCAAAGCCCAAAGTGACATGAAGAACATAATTGAGAAAGCCCCATATTTCAGAGGGGGCAACCTCTGAATTTTAAAGAGGGCCTTCCTTACTGTTTTTCCACTTTTGAAAGTAGCCCCTTATATATGTGTCATTTCTGTATGATGAAGCACTGTGATATTCATATATCATTTATGACAATAGTAAGACCTCGATTTGGGTTGTATCTCACCGCCGGAATCTAGTGTTTTCTGGTATTATGTCCTACCACTAGAAGAACATGGAGGGAGTGTTCTTAGATATTTACCCAGTTCTGATCTATGTTGCAGAAGTCAAAAGTACATTTGTAATCGGCCTTGTGCTGGTGTGACTGGTCTCTTCTCAGTCCTGGTAAGTTTCTTGAAGAAAAGTTTGCTTTACCAAACATTTCGTGTGGCAAGGCCTCTTGGAAACAGATTTAAAGATTCTTGTTTAACTTAGTGCTTGAAGCTGAGGTCAAAAAGGTGAGTGTTCTACCATCCAGTTTATTTATTTATTTATTTTTTTTAAGATTTTATTTGTCAGAGAGAGAGAGAGAGCGTGCCCGTGCGCACAAGCAGGGGGAGTGGCAGGCAGGGGGAGAAGCAGGCTCCCTGCTGAGCAGAGAGCCCGATGTGGGACTCGATCCCAGGATTCTGGGATCATGACCTGAGCTGAAGACAGATGCTTAACCGACTGAGCCACCCAGGCGTCCCTACCATCCAGTTTAAATGCTAAGAAGTGTTGAACTAGAATTATGGCAAATGAATCTCTAGTAATGCTCTTCTTCCACTGTCTTTTGTCTTTCTATTCAGTGAAAAAAGGGCCCAAGCATTGGTTCATTTATTCAGCATACATTCCTCAAGCACCTATTTTGTTCCAGACACAGAACATCTTAATAGATGTTTTAGGGATAAAACGCCAAGACATAATTCCTGTCTGCAAGGAGCTCATGTTCTAGAGGGAGGATAAACATAAAGAGAGGGTTATAGTACTGGGTAATAAATGCTACAATCCATGGATGAAGAACATGACCTGGGAGCAGAATGGAGGGTATGACTTTTAGTCAGGCTGCTGAATTGGAAAAAGCTCCAGGGAGGAAGTGAAGTTTGAGAGGCACCTGCAAGCTGCAGGCCAGTAGGAAGGAAGGGGGCAGGGGAGGATCATAGCCTGACACTCTAGGGACCAGCACTTACTTTCAGGTTTGAGAGGACTTTAATAATCTTCTGGCCCAGTGTTTCCCAAACTTCTAGTGCTGCCTTCATAATTTTTGCCATGTAGTAGATCATCTACTTTATGTTCTTTTCCAACTAACTTCCCTTTTGGGGCGCCTGGCTGGCTCATTTGGAGGAACATGGGACTTTAGATCATGGGGTCATGAGTTCAAGCTTCACATTGGGCATAGAGCTCACTAAAAATTAATTAGTTAATTAACCCCCCCTTTTAAAAGTGATATAAATATATTTTTATTAAAAAAATTTTTTTTAAGATTTTTATTTACTTATTTGACATGAGAGAGAGCACAAGCAGGAAGTAGCAGAGGGAGAAGGAGAAGCAAGCTCCGCACCGAGCAGGGAGCCCGACACAGGGCTCAATCCCAGGACCCCGGGATCATGACCTGAGCCGAAGGCAGATGCTAAACCAACTGAGCCACCCAGGCACCCCGTAAATTAATTTTTTTTTAAAGATTTATTTATTTATTTTGAGAGAGTGAGAATGAGAGAGAGAGAGCACATGAGAGTGGGGAGGGTCAGAGGGAGAAGCAGGCCCCTTGCCGAGCAGGGAGCCCGATGTGGGACTCGATCCCGGGACTCCAGGATCATGACCTGAGCCGAAGGCAGTCGCTTAACCAACTGAGCCACCCAGGCCCCCCCATAAATTAATTTTATTTATTTATTTATTTATTTATTTATAAAAATCAATTTTTAAAGTTTAGTTTTTAAAAATTAAAATTAATTTTTAAGTCACCACCATGTATGGAAACCAGTATCACTTGCCATAATTTAAAGGTAACTATGGAAATAAATGCAGCAATAACAGCAATGTTATTAAATTCTAGCTTAAGGCCAGCTTTCTTTTTGTTAAAGAGATTAGCAAGTATGGAAAAAAAAAAGAGAGAGATTAGCAAGTATGAGAGAGGTGTTGAAAAGATATGCTAACACCAAATAGAAACTGACCCTAGACATGATTAGAAAAATTGAAAGCAAATTATAAAGGGAACTTTTTTTTAAAAAGTATGATTCAAGGGCACCTGGGTGGCTCAGTTCACTAAGTGTCCAGTTCTTAATTTTGGCTCAGGTCATGATCTCAATGTCATTAGTTGGAGCCCTGCATCCCCCTCCACTCTGGGTGTGGAGCCTGCTTAAGATTCTCTCTCTGGGCACCTGGGTGGCGCAGAGGTTAAGCATCTGACTCTTGGTTTTGCCTTAGGTCATGATCTCAGGGTCATTGAGATGGAGCCCGGTGTCAGGCTTTGCACTCAGTGGGGAGTCTGCTTGTGTCCCTCCCCTCTCCCCCACTCGTGCTCTGGTGCACACTCTCTCTCTCTCTCTCAAATAAATAATAAGATAAATAAATAAAAATAGAAAGTATGATTTAGTACTATTATTGTCACAGACAAATAGGAAACACTGATCTTTCATGTCCCTTAATTGTAAGTGGAGGAAAGTACAGTAGCCTGCTGAAGGCTGTGCAGAAGCTAATGAGAGTGGCAGGGTCTCCCAACATCCCCACTGTTCTGTGGTCTCTTTCATGATGGGGGAGAAGCAAATGTATGGACATTGTCTTTAGCATAATTATATAGGCAGACTTTTTTTTTTTGGTTTTTACTATATTCCAGATTAGTGCTAAATTCTTTTCGTAAAGGTATCCTTTTATGTTATCCCCATAGTAATTCTGTGACACAAGGAATTCTTATCATGTCTTGCTTATAGATACAGAAATTTAGGCTAACAAACTTACTGCATAGATGGTGAATTAGAAGCCAGGTCCAGTGATCCCATAGCCTGTTTTCTGAACTACTGTGCTGGACTGCCTTTCCATTTTGATCAGTCACCAGCATTTATTGAATGCCTACAGTATGCCTCCTCCCTGTAATTTCCTTCTCACAGCTTGTCGAGGATAGGAACAAGCAGAAGTCCAGGGGTCCCCTAGCAGGCTTGCTGTGGGAGTAGGAGGGGCCCCCCCCCATCCTGGTAGCCCTGAAGGAAGTGAAGAGCAGGCTAGTTGCCTGAGCCCTGGAATGGCCAGTTCCATCCAGGTTCTTTCCCTGTTCACAGTCCCCAAAGGAAACAGGACAGGAGAGCACTTGTTTGGATTAAAAGGCTCTTAAGAGGCTCTTTCTGAAGTCTGAGAGATGGAACAAGTTCCAGCTCTGGGCAGCCACAGGGGAGAATGGAGTGCTTTTCTAGGAACCCTAAGGCTCCCCTCAACTGACTTCAGTGGCAGAGATTGTCCTGTTGCTCTCCCCCTGGACTTGGGAGGTGTGAGACAGCTGATCTTCAGCTGCCAGGCGCCTGTCGGAAGCATCCGGCTCTGGCTGTTCCCTTTGTGGCTGGCAGCTATGGCCTGGAATGTGGAGATTTGCAGGGCTGTGGAAGAGGCGGCTTCTGCACTGCTCTCTGTGAGGATTTCTGGCGGCCCCTGGTACAGCCAGCAGCCCTAGCTGGACCCAAACCACAGGGCACAGGAGGCTGACTAGTCGCAGAGTGTGTTTGGGATCTCAGGCAGACTTCCCTGGTGGGATTCCACTGGGCAGGTCATCTTCTGGACATGTCGGCTGGTTCCAAAGACAGCCTTTGTGTGGTGTTGGCCCGGGATAGAGCCTGCACCTCACCTCTACCGCCCATGGTCCATCTGGGCTCTGCCCCACAAATGCTGGCTTCTTGGCGGGTATGCCTGTGGAATTTGTAGTTGTTCTTGCCCCCTTTGGGGCTGGAACTGCTGCTGACTGGCTTTCTGTGGCTGTCTCCACTGGGTTGGTAGAGAACCTCCTTTTCCCTTCAGGTTCCTCTAAGTTGGGCTCTGGACCGAATGAGTTATTTATTAAAACACTGGATACAGATTAACTTTTCCACATGTTGTTTTGTGTGGCCTTGGTCCCCTGCAATTGGGAAATGCTAATTTTCCCTTCTCAAAGCTTGGTTCACAGGAACTTTTTAATGTGTCATTTCATCCTCTGAGGTTTCCAGTGGACATCCTGCCTTTGCCCTAACACACCTGTCCTGGGAGCATGGTCTCTCCTCTGGTTGGGCCTTTGCTTTCTCCCAGAACTCTCGTGTCGCTGACAACCAGAATCCCTCTATAAACCACCCACAGATGGCAGGCCCGGCCCTACCCATGGCTGGCACAGTAGGCTGAAGAAGTGCTCTACAGGCTTATGGCAGGGCAGGCCTCCCTGGACTTTGGTCCCCCAGCCTTTCATGTCTGAGGTGTTGAGTTTTGGGAGGACTGTATGAAATATTGATGCTCTCTGCTAAGGGGAAGATCTCTGGGCTACCTAGAAAGAGTGGGGTGCCCTTGGCCCTTGCCCAGGGAGTAACAGCCAGCAGCAGGGCTAGAACTCTTCTTGAAGCTGAAACCACCACTTTGGGCTGGGTTTCAGGCCCCGGATCTCTGAGGTTTGAAATGCTGAGAATTCCATTTCTTTTGTAACCACTGGAAGACCTAAGGCACCGTGGGTATGTGGCTTCATCCTTTGAAAAGCATTTCATTTGCAGTGGATTATCTCTTCCTTCATGGGGTAAGGATTCCAGATTTTCCAAATCAGAGAATCCCTCAGCAGTAAGGAGACAGTTGGGAAGAGATTCCTTGAGCTGGCCCAGTCAAACTCATTTTATTTTTTATTTTTTTAAAAAATATTTTATTTATTTATTTGACAGAGAGAGAGAGAGAAAGCATGCGCATACAAGCAGGGGGATCAGCAGAGGGAGGAGAAGCAGGCTCCCCACTGAGCAGGGAGTCCGATGTGGGGCTCCATCCCGGGACCCTGGGATCATGACCTGAGCCGAAGGCAGATGCTCAACCGAGACACCCAGGTGCCCCTCAAACTCACTTTAAAAAGCAGCCTGATTATCAGGAGTGACTGCCAGCCAGAGTGATACTGGGCTGGTCAGCACTGGCAGATTTCCTTCTCTTCCCACAGAGAGAGGCAAAGACTTGGAAGCCCTTATGGGTTTGACATGATTGGATCTCTCAGTCCCAGGAATCTTCCCTGTTCAGCCTGCCCTTCTAGGCTCCCATCTTCCACACCTGAGGCTTTTTCCTTTTTGAATGCTGGTCTTCACGTCTGCCGTGTCCTGCGTCTCGGTTTGCCAGCATTTCCTTTGCCCAGATTTCTCACTCAGAGCTCCTGACTCTGGACTTTGGCTTTTGACTCCTCAATTCATTCTTCCATCCTGCCTCTGAGGTAGCCCACTGAGCCTCATTTCCTGTTTCAGTAGTGTAGTTCTGATGTGGGTCCTAAGGTGCGTGTGCAGTGACCTTGTCCTCTCTGACCCAAACCCCATAGGCATGGTCTCCTCACTCCAGTACATACCTTTGCACATCGCTGCCCTCCCTGCCTGCCGAGCTTTCTGACACAGAGCCTGGGGCTGCAGAGCACACCCCTCCAGCAAAGCTCTGTTGAGTGCCAGGTACAGACAGAACATTTGGGAAGGTGATCTGTTCAGGTGGGGGTGAGGGGACAAGGAGAAGTTATATCTAACTTCTGTCCTTGAAACACCCACCATCTGCTTGGTAGAAGATGGCTGAGACCCTGGGAAAGAAGAAGACAATGGGTTTGGGGCTGGGAGCACGTTTTTGGCTTTGCCCCACCTCTGTGGCTTTGAGGCTTCCTCCCCTCACCCTGTGATCTTCAGCACTTCAAGAAACTCGAAATAGGTAATAATTGTAAGCACTTACAGCTCCCACTGCGTGCAAGGCACTGTTCTAAGTGCTTTATATATAAACTCATTTCATTCTCACGGCAGCTCTGTGGGGGTAAGTACCAATACCTTTTTTGTAAGGAAACTGAGGTACAGAGATGTTGAGGAACTTATCCACCCAGCCAGTGAATGCTGGAGCTGGGCTGGAAACCCCGGCAGTCTGGCTCCTGCAGTCCCCACCCCTCCCGTTCTTTACCCACATAGAAGCAGGGGGAGGGGGAAGGGGGGGCAGCTGGCCGAAGGCCTCTGTTACAAGTTATACACCTAAGTTCAAAAGTATCTTGGCTTAATGGAGTGTGAATAGCTAAGCAGGAAGTGCTTTATAGGAGAAATGTTGAACTGGACGTTGAAGCAACTTTGTAGAGAAGAAAGAGTCCTGCTGGGTAATGGCAAGAGGGTAGAACTGGAGGGTAAGTGACAGGATCCTGTGTCATCTCTCCAGGAGAAATGTTGAACTGGACGTTGAAGCAACTTTGTAGAGAAGAAAGAGTCCTGCTGGGTAATGGCAAGAGGGTAGAACTGGAGGGTAAGTGACAGGATCCTGTGTCATCTCTCCAGTCAAGGCTTCTGCTGCCTTACTGTAGTCATTTTTAGAAGTTTTTGGGAAATTCTGCAACTCTTAAAAGCGCAGAGGTAGGGCTTCTGGCTTGGGGGTCAGGTTCCCATGGTGGTGTTTCTTCAGCGGTCAGGGATGTGCCCAGCATTCCAGCAGCCCAGAGTATGCCCTGACCAGGATGTGTGGGGCTTCTGCTCATTCCCTCTGGGGAGGGCATGCGGAAATGAGGGACATTTCAGAGGATCCATACCATCTGGCGGAGGTGTCTGCAGTGCTAATCTGGGATGGATATTTGTTCTGATATAAGGTATCTTGTCACCCTGGAGAGGATATGTTTTTCTTCTGTCATATTAATGTGAATTGTCATATTACTTTTTTTTTTTTTTAAGATTTTATTTATTTGAGGGGCACCTGGGTGGCTCAGTCGTTAAGCGTCTGCCTTCGGCTCAGGTCATGATCCCAGGGTCCTGGGATCAAGCCCCGCATCGGGCTCCCTGCTCGGCAGGGAGCCTGCTTCTCCCTCTCCTACTCCCCCTGCTTGTGTTCCCTCTCTTGCTGTGTCTCTCTCTGTCAAATAAATAAATAAAATCTTAAAAAAAAATTTTTATTTATTTGAGAGAGAAAGCGCACATGAGCAGGGGGAGGGGCAGAGGGAGAGGGAGAAGCAGACCCCCTACTGAGCAGGGAGCCTGACTTGGGGCTCAGTCCCAGGACCCTGAGATCATGACCTGAGCCAAAGGCAGATGCTTAATAGACTGAGCCACCCAGGTGCCCCAGGAATTAAAATGTTTTTAAAAAGTGATATGGGGCGCCTGGGTGGCTCAGTTGGTTAAGCGACTGCCTTCGGCTCAGGTCATGATCCTGGAGTCCCGGGATCGAGTCCCACATCGGGCTCCCTGCTTGGCAGGGAGTCTGCTTCTCCCTCTGACCCTCTTCCCTCTTGTGCTTTCTATCTCTCATTCTCTCTCTCTCTGAAATAAATAAATAAAATTTAAAAAATTAAAAAATAAAAATAAAAAATAAAAAGTGATATAACAGGGTGCCTGGGTGGCTCAGTCATTAAGTGTCTGCCTTTGGCTCGGTCATGATCCCAGTGTCCTGGGATCTAGCCCCGCATTGGGCTCCCTGCTCAGCGGGTAGCCTGCTTCTCCCTCACCAGCTCCCCCTGCTTGTGTTCCCTCTCTTGCTGTCTCTCTCTGTCAGATAAATAAATGAAATCTTAAAAATAAATAAATTAAATAAATAAATAAATAAAAGAAAGCACTTTCTATTAAAAGATTTTTTTAATTCCTGTTTTTACTTATTTATTTATTGGTTTTTATTCTAAAATGTACATAACATAAACTACCATTTTAACCATTTTTTAAAATTTATTTAAAAAAATTTTAATTCCGGTATAATTAATGTACAGTGTTATATTAGGTTCAGGGGTACAATATAGTGATTCAACAATCCTGTACATTACTCAGTGCTCATCATGATTAATGTACTCTTTATTCCCTTTACCTATTTCACTCATTCCCTCACCCACCTCTCCAGTAACCATCAGTTTGTTGTTTATAGTGAAGAGTCTGTTTTTTGGTTTGTCTCTTTTTTTTCTTCATTTTGTTTCTTAAATTCCGCATATGAGTGAACTGTAATGATTTTTTTAAATTAATGAGGTTTATATTCTAGAGCAGCTTTAGATGTATAGAAAATTGTAACACATAGTACAGAGTTCCCATATATACCTTAATTTGCTTATGGTTTCTCTTGTTATTAACATCTTGCATTAGTGAGGTACATTTGTTACAATTGATGAACCAATACTGATACGTTATTACTAATTGATGTCCACAGTTTACATTAGGGTTTACACTTTGTGTTACATAGTTTTATGAGTTTTGACAAATACATATCCTGAAATACCATTATAGTATCATGCAGAATAGTTTTACTGCCCTAAAAATGTGCTGTTCTTTGCCTATTGATCCCTCCTTCCCTCCCCGACCCCCGCAAGCCTCTTGCAACCACTTATCGTTTTACTGTGTTGTCCTCTCCAAAATGTCATGCAGTTGGAATCATACAATACATGACCTTTTCAGACTGACTTCTTTCAGTGAGCAATATGCATTTAAGGTTCCTCCATGTCTTTTTGTGGTTGGCTCAGTTCCTTTTATCACTGAGTAATACTCCATTGTGTGTATATACTATAGTTTATTCATTTATTATTGAAGGACATCTTGTTTCCAGTGTTTGGCAATTTTGAATAAAGCTGCCATAAACATTCATCTGCTGGTTTTTGTGTGGACATAAGTTTTCAACTCATTTGGGTAAAG
Organism: Callorhinus ursinus; assembly: GCF_003265705.2. Lineage (NCBI taxonomy): Eukaryota > Metazoa > Chordata > Mammalia > Carnivora > Otariidae > Callorhinus > Callorhinus ursinus. Next base: position 17,976,105 of record NW_027397082.1, on the reverse strand, counting down.
TTGCTGGATCATATGGTAAGAGTATGTTTAATTTTGTAAGAAATAGCCAAACTGTCTTCCGAAGCGGCTGTACCATTTTGCATTCCCACCAGCAGTGAATAAGAGTTCCTCTTATTCTGTGTCCTGACCAGCATTTGGTATTGTCAGTTTTTTGGATTTTAGCCATCCTAACAGGGGTGGCATGGTATCTCATTGTTGTATTAATTTGCAATTTCCCAATGCCATATGATGTTGAGCATCTTTTCATATGCTTATCTCTACCTATATCTCTTCTTTGGTGACATATCTTGTTTTGTTTTGTTTTTTAAGATTTTATTTATTTATTTGACAGAGAGAGACGCAGCGAGAGAGGGAACACAAGCAGGGGGAGTGGGAGAGGGAGAAGCAGGCTTCCCGCGGAGCAGAGAGCCTGGCACTGGGCTTGATCCCAGGACCCTGGGATCATGACCTGAGCCAAAGGCAGATGCTTAATGACTGAGCCACCCAGGTGCCTCCATATCTTGGTTTTTGTTCCTAACCCCATCCCACTTCCCACTTGACCCCCAACCACACATACCCTTTTTCTCACATTATGGGTTCAGACATAATTATGGGGCTGATTATATTTTTGGCATGTTTGCCTTTTGGTCACTTCTCAAGCAATTAAGTGAGTTAGTTCCCCAGAGTAGTACTGGGCTCACATCTGAATTCCTTTGTCTCCGTTGGTTTTAATTGGGGCTGGCTCGTGAATTCTATACCTTTTCCCCAGTGATGGTCGACTGTAAAGTCGATAGCTGGTACTGGGACCTAGTCTTAATCCACAGGTTCAAGATTGATTGTGCTTTCCAGTACAGATGATAGAAAGACTTGTGTGCAAACTTGACCACTTCAGACCCTGGCGAGCTTCACCTTGCTCTAGATGAGAAATGAGTACACCAGGCTCCTTGAGATCCCAGCCAGACCTCAAACTCTCTGTCTTAATTGAACCAGGATCGAGAAGACTTTCCAAAATCCAAAACTTTCGTGGCCTCTACTTTTCTTGTTCCATCCATCATTGTTGTTACTTTTTAGTTATAAATTTGCCTTTTTCACTTATAAAGACAGTTGAACCATTTTACCCAGAATGTTGAAAATTAGAAAAGGGAGAAAAAAAATATTCCTAATCCTATCACTTTTTGTGATCTTGTATTTATCTTCATGATGATTTCTGTAAATTCATGGTGAGTGTTGCTGGCCCAGGTGTCCATTAGGCTTTTGTCTTGTGTGAGTCCCCTCACTTTGCGAATTAACATCTTCCAAAGCTTCCTCACTGCCTGGCTAGTGCTTTTTTCTAAATCCAGTCCGCCCAGGGCTGCTAGGGTTTCCAAATTATGAAAACAGCATATTTGCTGGGGAAGATGGTTCATACCCATTGCCATGTTACATTAACTACATCTTTTCTTTTCTTTCTTTCTTTCTTTTTTTTTTTTTTTAAAGATTTTATTCATTCATTTGACAGAGAGAGAGTACAAGCAGGGGGAGCATTAGGGAGAGGGAGAGGGAGAAGCAGGCTCCCCGCTGAGCAGAGAGCCCGACATGGGGCTTGATCCCAGGACTTTGGGATCATGACCTGAGCCCAAGGCAGATGCTTAACCAACTGAGCCACTCAGGCGCCCCTACATCTTTTTTGTTATTATAATTTTTTTAAAAGACTTATTTATTTGAGAGAGAGAGAATGCGAGTGGGGGGAGGGGGCAGAGGGAGAAAGAGAGAATCCTCAAGCAGACTCCCTGCTGAGTGAGGAGGCTGACTTGGGGCTCTATCCCAGGGCCCTGAGATCAGGACCTGAGCCAAAATCAGGAGTCAGCCACCTAACCGACTGAGCCACCCAGGCGCCCCAACTATATCTTTTCTTTTTTTTCCTTTTGCTGCTTGACTTCTCATAGGAATGAGGAGCAGTTTAGGTAGTAAATGTACTGACTGTGCTGGCCACCCACCTCTCAGTTAATACCTCAGTCCCTTAGGTACAAATCACCATGCATGGTGGTAGTCCTGAGGGGGTGTGTTGTTCCTGCTGTTGTTTTCCATTTACTTATTTATTTATTTCTCTATCTATCTATTTATTTATTTAAATATTTATTCATTTGGACAGGGAGGGACAGAGGGAGAAGGAGAGAGAGTCTCTAAGCAGACTCCACACTGAGTGCAGAGCCTGATGCGTGGCTCTATCTCACATCCCTGAGTTTATGACCTGAGCCAAAACTAAGAGTTGGACACTTAACCAACTGTGCCACCCGAGCGCCTCTGTTTTCCTCTTAGAAAGGTGATCAGTGGTTAGATTTGGTGATCATTGTCACCTGGAAATGAACACCATGAGCCTCCTCCTTTCTCCTTTCTTGAGTGTGTGGATATGGAAGACCGAGACTGGCCATATAGAGTGCCCCAGGTTCCGTGTGCCCACTGTACACAGAAGTTTCACGGGTTTAAACACAAGTGCCAAGGGATGGATAAGATCCTTTTTAGGTAATTTCCTGAAATAAATAGGCTGCCATTTGGGGGCTTTTGAGGCTTTCTGCCATACATAGAAATCAAATAATTTAGTAATAGTAGATCTCTCCTGGCACTGGGTCTCCTGGGTGATGGGTGGGTACACTTGGTTCCCATCCAGCATTAATCACTGGTCTGTTTGGAGGCCAGCCATTCATTTACTACAGAGATAGTCATTGCTGGGGCAATTCTGGGCATGAGGTTTTTATTAATGAGCAGCATACTCTTGGTCTGGTCTTCATGGAGCCCCCAGTCTTTTTTGTTTGTTTGTTTGTTTTTAAGATTTTATTTATTTATTTGACAGAGAGAGACACAGCGAGAGAGGGAACACAAGCAGGGGGAGTGGGAGAGGGAGAAGCAGGCTCCCGGCCGAGCAGGGAGCCCGGTGCGGGGCTCGATCCCAGGACGCTGGGATCATGACCTGAGCCGAAGGCAGACGCTTAACGACTGAGCCACCCACAACCCCCAGTCTTTTTGGCTGAAGAGTCCTTGAACTGGAAAACATTGTGGGCAGGTGGGCCTGATACAGCCTTTGAATCTTAAGTGATCACATGGAGTCTCCTAGCCTTCTTTTCTACAGTCCATGCCTTGAGGCCTGGTGGAAGGTTTTCTTCAAGTAGGAGTCCCCATGCTCAGAAACATGGCCAGGCCTATGTTTGGGGCTAGACCAGTTGCCCATTTGTTGGGGAGAATGTGGGTTCATAGCAGCTTCTCAGAGAGACATGTTCCACTGGACTCCAGGCTTTATTAGTGTGTTAGTAAAAGATAGTGGCCTTCAAAGATCCCTTTCCTTCCTTCTTCCTTCCATGTTACTCAGGCTTCTTGAGGTTCCAGTCATAGAACTGGCTTTGTCACAAGAAGACCAATCAAGGAGATGCTTTTGTTTTTCCAGTGCTGACCTCCATGTGATGCCTTGGGGAGCTTGGAGCCCTGCCTCTGACCACCAGTTTCCCTTACTCTGATCTCACGCCTTTCAACATGAGGTCAGGAGCTCAGGAGCCATGCCTGAGGGGAGGGGTAACTACTAGAGAATGGTGCCTGGCCCAGGCTCTCCATCCCATCCCAGGGGGTCAGGCTGGCTAGCTGCACTTTCTGCTTGTGATGGATTTTGACTCCTAAATCCTTCTGAACAGCTTGGTTGGTTAGAGGAGAAAGTGTAGTGAAAACCAACAGACGACGCCATGGCTTGCCCTAACCCCTTCTCCTTCCTGCTCTAGCTTTTGCAATATATCGGGTTGCCCACATTCTGGATTCCTGCCCTCCTGGAGCCAGTCTTGCAATTTTTCATTCCCGTGGCCAGGGTTTTGTGCAGAGGAAAGGCCCAGGGAGAAGGCAGTAGCTGCATGGTGAGCCTTTGGGATTGGAGTTTTCTTTGCAGGAACATTGCTGACACAGATCCCTTAGTTCTGTGCTAGCTCTGTGGCCGGGGGCAGTCGTCCACAGCATCTCACACATGTCACCCCTCAGCTCAGCACCATCCAGTGGCTTCCCATTGGTAGCCCTCATTTTGGGCTTTCTATGGCTGTTGAGAAAGCATTCTCACACCAGAGGTGAAGAATTCTCTCGGTCCAGCACCAAGTCTGAGCATTTAGCTCTTTCAGGGGCATTCCTTCAGTCTGGACCCTTACTCTCCTAAGAGGGAAGATAATCCAAATGCACTGCATTTTCACAGGAGTCAGAGCCTTCCTTTGGGAAGAGGTGTGAAATTTTGGTAAAAATGTCTGAACTTTGCTTTATCAGGGTGGGGTGGAGTACCTCCAGCACCTGGTACAGTGCTTGGTATCTGATAAGCCCTTAATTGATTTCCATAACTGTTTAGTGCACATTATCTAAATGTCTGGTGCTTTGTTACATGCTGGGAGTACCATGGGAGCAAGAAGGCAAAGTTTCTGCTCTCATGGATCTTAACATTCTTACAGGAGAAACATGTACAAGTATTGATAATTTTAGATAGTGCAGGTGCTGTGTTGAAAATAAAGCAGGGGTGATGTGCTGGGGAATACCTGGGTAGAAGTAGGAGTTAAGTTGGGTGGAGACAGTACATTTAGCAGGTAACCAATGATGGTGTCCTTGAAGATGTAACATTTGAACTCAATGACAAAGTGGCAGTCAGGGCTGTCACATTATACAACTCCGGGGGCACCATTCATGTTACTCTGTGCAGTTTGTGTTCCCTGGAGTTGTACGTGCTTTGGTCCCTCAACCATGAGAAGATCATAGGCGGTGAAAATAACCAGAGCAAAGGCCCTGAGGCAGGAGGGACCTTGAGGTGTTCAGGGGACAGAAAGAAGGCCAGTATGTCTGGGGCTTGGTAAGAGAGGAGGGCAGTGGAGCAAGATGAGGCAGGAGAGTTTGAAGGCAATATAAAGAATGTGACATTCAACAGATTATCTGTTGACTCGTGAGGGAAGCAAGGGATGATGTGATGGGGGTAGGCAGGAGTGTGGTTTTAGGAAACTTTTCCAGTAGTGTGGGACCTTAGCACCAGTATGAAGGCATGGGAACTGAGCTGAGTGGTGTTTTGTTTCCCTAAAAAGGAAACAGCAGAAAAGTGGCTCAAAGGAAATGCCATTAAGATATTTGAGTCTGACTTTGATAGTGACAGAGAGGAAGGCTCATTGCTTTTTTAATGCTGTCTTATCTTGCTTGTTGTTGAATGTCTCAGCCTTATTATCTCTTTGGACAGCAATGGGAATATGATTACCATTTAGCGTTTGCTCAGCTGTGACATGATGTACCCACGTACAGAACACACAAAAAGTACAGTCCTTGCCCTTGGGAACTGAGATGCTGGAAGGATTTGTTTCTTCCTATTATCCTCTTTTGGATGTCTTGATCTTCTGGGGCAGCTGGCTTCTCAGAGTCCAGGAGGATAGTGGGTGGACAAAAGGCCCTTGGGCAGAATGCTCTGGCCCTTGGGTCTGTAAGAAGCCCCAACCTGTACACCTGTATGCACATGGCACCTCCCTTCCCAAATCAGACTGTGATCTTGCTGCTGTTGGCCTGCCTGTCTTTTCTTCTCCTTTTTTTTTTTTAAGATTTTATTTATTTATTCATGAGAGAGAGAGAGGCAGAGGTAGAAGGAGAAGCAGGCTCCCCATGGAGCAGAGAGCCCGATGTGGGACTTGATCCCAGGACCCCAGGATCATGACCTGAGCCAAAGGCAGACGCTTAACTGACTGAGCCACCCAGGCATCCTCTTATTATTATTTTTTAAGTTTTTTTACTTAAGCAATCTCTATACCCAATGTGGGGCTCAAAATCAGAACCCAGAGATTAGGAGCCCCTTGCTGTACTGACTGCCAAGTGCCCCTGTCTTTTCTTATTTTTAAAGAGATTTTGTATATATGTTGTTTAAACCAAAGCCAAGAGTGGGAGCTATTGTAATGATGCCAAGAAACCCAACACCAAGCTCTTCTTTGGTCTAGAATTTTTATACAGTACCAGGCTGGCTTGGAATCCCCCTGGGGGACTGACCTTTTGGTTCTTTGCTGGTGGTTGGGAGTAGGGGGGAGAAGGTATGGTAGGTCTCCACTAAGGGAGGGTGAACTATGAGCTTTCGCCACCCTGCAGAAAAAAGGTCTGCTACTCTTGGCTTGGTGTTTTTCCTTTTTAAAAATTATTTTATTTTATTCAAAAATTTTTTCCAGTTTTTTTTTTTTAAGATTTTATTTATTTGAGAGAGAAAGCGAGAGAAAGAGAACATGAGCAGGGTGAAGGGCAGAGGGAGAAGCAGGCTGCCCGCTGAGCAGGGAGCCCGATGCAGAGCTTGATCCCGGGACCCCAGGATCATGACCTGAGCCAAAGACAGACACTTAACCAACTGAACCACCCTGGTGTCCCTTTTTTCCAGTTTTACGGAGATGTAGTTGACACATAGCAGCTGTATAAGTTTAACATGTACAGTATAATGACCATGTATTTTAGGAAATGATTATCACAGTAAGTTTAACATCCATCATCTCATATGGATACAAAAAAAAAAAAGAAAGAAAAATGTGTGTATTTGTGTGTGTGTGTGTGTGTGTGTGTGTGTGTGTGAGATGAGATCACTTAGGATTTACTCCCTTAGCAACTTTATTTATTTATTTTTTTTAAAAAGATTTTATTTATTTATTTGACAGAGAGAGACACAGCGAGAGAGGGAACACAATCAGGGGGAGTGGGAGAGGGAGAAGCAGGCTTCCTGCCGAGCAGGGAGCCCAATGCAGGGCTCGAACCCAGGACCCTGGGATCATGACCTGAGCCGAAGGCAGACACTTAACGACTGAGCCACCCAGGGGCCCCTCCCTTAGCAATTTTACATCGGCTGGCTCAGTTTGTAAAACATGCAACTTTTTTTCTTTTAAGATTTTATTTATTTATTTGAGAGAGAGAGAGAAAGCATGAGAGGGGAGAGAGTCAGAGGGAGAAGCAGACTCCCTGCTGAGCCGGGAGCCCGATTCAGGATCCTGGGACTCCGGGATCATGACCTGAGCTGAAGGCAGTTGCTTAACCAACTGAGCCATCCAGTCACCCAGAAAATGCAACTCTTGATCTTAGGGTTGTGAGTTCAAGCCCCACATTGGGTATGGAACCTACTTACAAATTTTTTTTTTAAATATACCATACAGCAGTGTTAACTATAGTCATCATGTTGTACATTACATCCTCCTGGACTTAGTTTACCTTTTGACCACCTGGTCTTTTTCATAGGCTCAATGTCTCAGTCTGGGGAAGCTCTTTGCTCACTGAAAACCTGGGATAGAGTTAAATGCCCTAAGGGTTGGGAGCCAGGTGAGTTCAGCTGGATTCTCAGCTGAATCAGTCCTGTGAGCTACTGTTTGGAACTGAGGAATGCTTTGGGAATGTGGTCCTTGGCTCCCTACAAGGGATCTAAGGAAACATCTACCTGAGTGAGGCAAATACATTCCATGAATCTCGTTGGATGCTGTGTAGTGGGAAGAGCATCTGCTACTCAGAGTTAAAGCTCAGAGGTGGCTCTGCTGTGCTCTATGGCCCCGTCAACTTCCCAGCTCAGTGTGAGGATGCCGTCTCAGTGGCTGTCATTTCTCCCTTCCTTCCTGCCTCTTCCCTCCTCCTCTCCTTCTCTCTTTTTCTTATGATTATACAGAATTAATACAATATAGCTGAATGTTTTTAAAAAAATCTTAGCTATGCAAAATATTACTTTATAAACATATTTCAAAATAATTTTACAGTTTCTCTATTTAGTATAGTATTTGTGTAGTCACCAAACCCCATTTCAAAACAGCTAATGAAGTATCTGTAAATGTGAATTGTTCAAAAATAAAAACATCAGCTTTGCAAATGTTTAATTTTTATTTATTTATTTAAGGATTTTTATTTATTCATTCGATAGAGCACAAGCAGGGGGCAGGGGTGGAGGGCCTGAGGGAGAAGCAGACTCCCCACTGAACAGGGAGCCTGATGTGGGGCTTGATCCCAGGACCCTGGAATCATGACCTGAGCTTAAGGCAGACGCTTAACCAACTGAGCCACCCAGGTGCCCCTTTGTAAATGTTTAGATCCAATATTGGGCAGCCCTTGAAGGATGGGCTGATTAAACTCCAGAGTCCAGAAGTTGGGAAGCTAGAATCATCTGCTGATGTTTTTATTTATGAGAGGAAGTGCGTGCATGCAAGTGGAGGGAGGGGCAGAGGGAGAGAATCTCAAGCAGACTCTCCACTGAGCATGGAGCCCGACATGAGGCTCGATCCCACCACCCATGAGATCATGAGCTGAGCCGAAACCAAGAGTTGGATGCTTAACCAACTGAGCCACCCAGGCGCACCCCATCTGCTGAATTTTTAAGGGAGAAATGATACACAGAGAATGCTTCTACTGAGCACTAAGCAAAGGAAGGATGAATGCTAGCTTCTCGGGGGTGGGGGTGTCCTGGCTGGGTGCTAGACACTGGGCCATCCCATTTTAAGCCTCCCTTTGAGGGAAGTATCTTTATCTCAGTCTAACAGCTGAGGAAATGGGGGCATATGTAAGTTAACTTGCCCAAGGGTCAGCAAGGGAGTGATGGGCTGGGCTTGTGTTGGCTCAGGCAACCTCCATTCCCTGTATTCTTGCCCATGTCCCTGGACTCCTCTCTGGCATCTTATAGGATCCTAGAGTGGTATAATTTTGTGTAATTGCCACCCTAAGTCTACCCTGGGATCTCCAAAGGGTCCAGAGAGACCAAGACTAAGAATTTCTGATGTCTACCTTCCTCACTTCCTGGCTTCCTGGTCACTGTTGGCTGGCTCACCACTCTGCCTCAGGTCTTCAGCCCACAACCTTGGTCTAGCATTTTCCTCCTTATCCCTTACCTACCATTCTAAATCTTATAAAACTTTGCCTCTTTTCTCAGATTCAGTCTAGTTTATAAACATTTGTTTAGTCTCAGTATGTGCATGTCATCAGGAGTCAGTCAACTGATATCTTTTGATACCTGCTAAGTACCATCATTGTTCTGCGTTCAGTGTGTGTCACTTTGGGGAACTACAAAGAAGTAGAAGAATGGCAGGACTCCATAGTATAATGTGAGAGACCCTTGCTTTGTGTGTTGTTAAAAACACACAAAGGACTGTATTAGAGATAAAACAGTGCTTTGAGAAAATATAGTGTGGGGGAAAAAGAGCATAAAAAAAGAGCAAAAGACATGGTAATTGAGAAGAGCTTTTTTGACAGGAGGATTTGGGAAGATAAGACTGGTCTAGAAGGGCCTTCCAGGTTGAGGGCAGCAGTAGTCATGGTATGGGGTGGGGGATATTTTTGGGACATGGAGGTTGGTTTGGTGTCACAGTGCAGCGTTGGTACTGGCCTAGATATAGTGGGACCTGGGAGCAGAGAAACTGGTCAGTATCAGAAATGCTGCCCGACACTTGTGGCGTGCCTCATTTCCTTTACCTACCAGTTTGGTGACCCTACACCCAAAGGTGGATGAAGTTGGCCACATGTTAGCACACACCTGGATCCTAGTCGGAATGCCTTCTTTCTTTAGTGCTCAGACCAACTTCTAAAATCTCTTATTCTGGGACTCTAAATCCAAGGGAATAATAGGGATTTCCCCAAATATGAGTTATTGAGGGAAAACAAGCAAAAAGCAATATGCATCAAGATCTTTGCCAAAGTACAAAAGAGTGCAGCTTTGGAAGTAACCTCCTATTCAACAAGAAAACAATGGTCAAGTAAAGGACCATATATAATTTCTTTTTAAAAGATGATTTTATTCATTTAGAAATGATTTTATTAGATAAAATTATAGATAAAATTTTGTTCTCTTTAGAAAGAGAGAGCATGAGCAGGGAGAGGAGCAGAGAGGGAGGAAGAGGGAAGAGGAAAGAATCTCAAGCATACTCTGTGCTGAGTGTGGACCCTGACATGGGGTTCAATCCCAGGACCCTGAGATCATGACCTGAGCTGAAACCAAGAGTTGGATGCTTAACTGACTGAGGCAGGGCATCATGAGGTTTGGGGCACTACTGAGGGCCTTGGAGCAAATTCACCTCAAGAAACATGGTGCTCCAAACATGTGCTGGAGTTTGGATGAGTGGTCCTTGAATGTGTTTGGCACTGCTCTGAGAGGCAGAGGTGGAGAAGAGATAGGCAGCCTCCTTGCAGAGCCCCAGAGCTACTGGAGGTCTTCAGTTTAGGGCTTTTTGTAATCTCTGGGTCCAGTTGGAGCTAAGGCTAGGCTTTGCCCTATGCCTATTAGAGACACAAATGGAGGTTGTGGGTGCCCGTGGAGGAAAGCCACCAAGGGAAAAGGTCTGCAGTCTGTTCCCCAGGGACAGGATGTACAGGCTCCATTCCTCTGGGAGAGGATGTCCAACCCAGTAAGGCCAGGAACTAAGCCTAATTTCCAAGAAGGGCTGATTAGAGGGGAGGACCCACCAAGAAGTAGGGAAAGAGGAAAGGGGAAGGAGAGACAACAGGAGCCTTTATAGGGAATGAAAGCGGTTCTGGGATTGGACTGGCCTGGCCTCCTGTGCCATATGTTTCCTGAGGCAAATAGTGTATTCTTCCTTTTCTTTTGACAACAATATTGAGCTTGAGACTGAGCTACAGTCCCTAGACCTGACTTTAGAGGTACCTCCCCCACAAGGTGGACCCTTGACAGCCGCCTTAGTTGGCCCAGGATTCCTTGCTTCAGATACCAATGGAAGTATCCAGGCCACCCCTGGGGAGAGAGGGTGCTGACCACAGGCCTCTCCTGTCATACCTGGAATGTCCAATATGTACCCTTAGCCAACAGATTCTGTGAGAAGTCTGGCAGATACAGCAGCGAATAAGACACGTCCCTGTCCTTGTAGGGTTTACAGTCTAGACCAGAGATTATAAAGAGTAGAAAATTTGGAAAATACAAAGAAGTTTGAAAAAGAAAAATTGCAATGTGATAGCCACTATAATTTTATTGCATTTTCTTCCTGTCTTTTCCTCACATATATTTTCTTCATATATTTTTACACTGTGTGTATATGCACAAATATGCTTTTTTTTTTTTAAGATTTTATTTATTTATTTGACAGAGAGACACAGCGAGAGAGGGAACACAAGCAGGGGGAGTGGGAGAGGGAGAAGCAGGCTTCCCGTGGAGCAGGGAGCCCGATGTGGGGCTCGATCCCAGGACCCCGGGACCATGACCTGAGCTGAAGGCAGACGCTAATGACTGAGCCACCCAGGTGCCCTGCACAAATATGCTTTTTTAAGATTTTATTTATTTATTTTAGAGAGAGAGAAAGAGAGCACAAGCAGAGGGAGGAGCAGAGGGAGAGGGACAAGGAGATTCTGCACTGAGCATGGAGCCCAGTGTGGGGCTCGATCCTACAATCCTGAGATCATGACCTGAGCCAAAATCAGGAGTCGGTTGCTCACCCAACTGAGCCACCCAGCCGTCCCTGCACAAATATTTTGAATCACTTTGTATGAGATTTTGTTTCATGGTTTTTCATGACTTGAGTAAAATCTATATTTACCATTTTAACCATTTTTAGGTGTACAGTTCAGTGAAATTAAGTACATTCACATTGTTATATAGCTGTCACCACCATCCATTTCCAGAACTTTTTCATCTTCCCAACTGAAGCTCTGTACTCGTTAAACAATAACTCCCCATTCCACCTCCCCCACCCCATTCTCCTACTCATATCTGCATTTTTTAATGGAGATATGCAACCACCATTCTATTTTCTGTGTCTGTGAATTGGACTACTCTAGGGACCTCATATGAGTGGAATCATACATTTGCCCTTTTGTGTCTGACTTATATCACTTAGCATAATGTTTTCAAGGTTCATCCATGTTGTAGCATGTGTCAGAGTTTCCTTCCTTTTTAAGGCGGAATAATATTCCATTGTGTAGACATACCACATTCTGTTTATCCATTCACCGATGAATAGACATTTGGGTTGTTTTCACCTTTCGGCTACTGTGAACAATGCTGCTGTGAACATGGGTGTGAGAGTATCTGTTTGAGTCACCATTTTCATTTCTTTTTTTTTTTCAGAGCAGATTTTTTATTGTTATGTTAATCACCATACATTACATCATTAGTTCTTGATGTAGTGTTCCATGATTCATTGTTTGTGCATAACACCCAGTGCTCCATGCAGAATGTGCACTCTTTAATACCCATCACCAGGCTAACCCATCCCCCCACCCTCCTCCCCTCTAGAACCCTCAGTTTGTTTTTCAGAGTCCATTGTCTCTCATGGTTCGTTCACCGTTTTCATTTCTTTGGGTTATACCCAGAAATGGAGTTGCTGAATCATACGATAAAGCTATGTTTAGTTTTTTTGAGGAACCACCGTACTGTTTTGTAGCTGCACTACTGTACATTCCCACCAGCAACCACAAGGCTTCCCTTCACCTCTCAAAGCTGAGAGAGATTGGTCCTGTTTTCAGAACTCTCAGTTTTTTTTTTTTTTTAAAGATTTTATTTATTCATTTGACAGAGAGAGACACAGCAAGAGAAGGAACATAAGCAGGGGGAGTGGGAGAGGGAGAAGCAGGCTTTCTGCTGAGCAGGGAGCCTGTTGCGGGGCTCGATCCAAGGACGCTGGGATCATGACCTGAGCCGAAGGCAGCCGCTTAACGACTGATTCACCCAGGTGCCCCCAGAACTCTGAGTTTTAATGACTGTGTGATGTCTTGCCATTCCATGCACCAGAACTCAGAATATCTCAGCTTGTCGAGCATTTAGACTGCTTCTAGATTCTTCACTCTTAAAATACCATGGAATATATTTATGCACAAGACTTTTTCCAAATACAAGATTATGCTCTTAGGGTGAATTTCCGAACTGGGAACTACTATAGATAATAGCTGACACTGAGACAGTACCTGCTGTGTTCCAGGCACTGCTCTGAGGGGTGCATATACATTAATTCATTTAAGTAGCTCCCATATGATGGCTACTTGCATCTCCATTTTATTTTTTTATTTTAATTTTTTATTTTTTCAAAAGATTTTATTTTTTTGACAGAAAGTGAGCACAAGTAGGGGGGGAAGCAGGCAGAGGGAGAGGGTGAAGCAGGGCGCCCGATGTGGGGCTCGATTCCAGGACCCTGGGATCATGATCTGAGCCAAAGGAAGACACTTAATGACTGAGCCACCCAGTTGCCCCTCATGTCTCCATTTTTAAAAATAGACTTTAGGGGCATCTGGGTGGCTCAGTCTGTTAAACGTCTGACTCTTGACCTTGGCTCAGGTCTTGATCTCAGGGTCGTGAGTTCAGGCTGCGTGTTGGACTCCACAATGGGTGTGGAGCCTACTTTAACAAACAAACAAATAAATAAATAAAAATGGACTTTTTAATATTTTTTTAAATGGACTTTGTTTTTTTATTTTTTTTTGAAAGATTTTATTTATTTTTAGAGAGAGAGAGAGAGCACAAGCAGGGGGGAGCTGCAGAGGGAGAGGGAGAAAGCAGGCTTCCCGCGGAGCAGGGAGCCCGATGCGGGGCTCTATCCCAGGATCCTGGGATCATGACCTGAGTCGAAGGCAGACACTTAACGATTGAGCCACCCAGGCGCCCTAAATGGACTGTATATTTTATTTTTTTTATTTTTTATTTTTTTAAAGATTTTATTTATTTATTTGAGAGAGAGAGAGCACATGAGAGGGGGGAGGGTCAGAGGGAGAAGCAGACTCCCTGCTGAGCAGGGAGCCTGATGCGGGACTCGATCCAGGGACTCCAGGATCATGACCTGAGCCGAAGGCAGTTGCCCAACCAACTGAGCCACCCAGGCGCCCTGGACTGTATATTTTAGAGCAGTTTTAGGTTCACAGCAAAATTGAGTGGATGTAGAGTTCCCATATATACCCTCCACCTCCACACATGCACAGCCTCCCCCACTATCAGCATCCCGTACCAGAATGGCACATTTGTTACAATCGATGGATCTACATTGACACATCATTACCACCGGACTCCAGAGTTTACCTTAGGGTTTATTCTTCATATCTCTGATTCTACAGATGAAGAAATTGAGGCGCAGAGAGGATATGTGATTTACCCTACAGCCAGGAAGTAGCAGAGCCAGAACTTGAGCAGAGGCAGCCTGGCTCCAGAGATTCTGCTGACATTTTGGTGGCTCTTGATGCATATTTGGTGCTTTTGGATTTGGCGGCATTTTGCTTTGTGTGGGTCAGGTAGTGACACTTCAGTGTTGGGTGATTGTTGCAATTTGCCTGAGATTAACGGCTTTCCCAGGACGTGAGGTTTTCAATTCTAAAGTCAGGAAAGTCCTGCAAAAACAAGGACAAGTTGGTTGCCCTCTTTCAGTGACGCCAGAGTCCTCAGACCCACGATGAAGTCTTTTTAGGAACTAGGTCAAGAGCTGGAGCCTCCCCAAATTAGGGGAGGCTGGAGATGACCATAAGGATGAGGGGAAAGGCCAGATCCATTTCCTGTTTCCTGGCCCCTCCACATTTGTTTCTGGGCACACCGACCAGGGCTCCTGCTTGTTGTTCTGGAATTTAAACTGCCCAGACAGAGCAGTAGATCAGATTATGTATTGACTGTTCCTGACCCACTGGTCTTTTGATGGTTGGTGGTAGTTTGCTGCTTTTCAGAGAGGGGAGTGAAAGAGCTCTGGGTACTTGGGCTGGCTCTCACCGCACCCTTGCCCTGCAGCACACTTCTTCAGCCCAGGGCCCAGTTGAGTGTAATTATACAATGCCGAGTGTTTGCCTTGCAGCTCAGGTATGTTGCCACATCCTGATCTGTGGGCTTACAGTAAGCAAACACATCTTGAAAAGTTAGGTGGGTAGTCACATTTGTGCCGTGAGAGGGGTAAGGCTTGTTGCCAGCTTCACTGTAGGATTGCCAGAGCACTTCCACAGGTACCAGAGGACCTGGAGGCCAGCAGGGCCACTTCTTCTGGGGTCATACTGGATCCGGATGGAAAGGGTTGCTGCCTGAGCCTGTTAGTTCGTTCTTTTCGTCTTTATTGAGCACCTGTTGTACACCAGGATACATATTCAGAGAAATGTGCCCTGCCCCCCTGCCCTGTAGTCCTTTCCACCTCGTTCCTGCCTACTGCCTGTAGGTAGCTAATCTTAGTAGTTTCTGATTTATTCTTGCTATGTTGCTTTTTGCACAAATGAGCAGATGTATGTATATTTTCCTATCTCTTCCTCTTTCTTCCTCAACAGGTAGTATACTGTAGTACTTTTTGCCTTTTTTTACTTGACAGTATCCATATCAGTTAGCTCTTCCTCATAGCTGCATAATACTCTTTGAACCACTCTTCTGTGAATGGGCATTTAGGTTGTCTCCAATATTTTGCAATTACAAATTCTTAGAAGTGGGTTGCTGTGTCAAAAGGTAAAATAGATGTAATTTTGTTAGGTATTGCTAACTTACCCTCCAAATGGTTGTACTAACTTTATCCCCACTAGCAGTGTATGAAAATACCTCTTTCTCCACAGCCTCACCAATAGAATGACATCCTACTTTTTTAATTTTGCTGATCTGATTAGGTGAGAATCATGTCTCTTGTTGCTTTATTTTTTTAAAAGAAATTTTTAAAAAGATTTTATTTATTTGACAGAGAGAGAGAGCCAGAGAGAGAGAGCACAAGCAGGGGGGTCGCGGCAGGTAGAGGGAGAAGCAGGCTCCCCGCTGCTGAGAAAGGAGCCCGATGCAGGGCTCGATCCCAGGACCCTGGGATCATGACCTGAGCCGAAGGCAGACACTTAACCGACTGAGCCACCCAGGTGTCCCTCTTATTGCTTTAATTTGTATTTAAGTTGTGTTTCTCCTACCATGAGTGAGGTTGAACATCTCTTTGTATGTCTGTACCTATATCTATATGTCTATAGTTTGAATTTTTTTACTATCTTTTCTTTTTCTCCTCAGTTTTTAAGAACAGCTCTATTGAGATATAATTCACATACCGTACAGTTCACCCACTTAACATGTATAATTTAGTGGTTTTAGTACATTCACAGAGTTATGTAACCATCATAATCTAATTTTAGAATTTCTTCATCACCCTAAAAAGAAACCCCATACACATTAGCAGTCACTCCACATTTGTCCTCAGTCCCTCAGACCTACATAGTCACCAGTCTGCTTTCTGTCTCTACAGATTTGCCTACTATGGACATTTTATATGATATACACATAATTTGTATTATATATTACAAGTTATATGGGGCACCTGGGTGGCTCAGCCGGTTAAACATCTGTCTTCCGCTCAGGTCATGATCCTTGGGGTCCTGGGATCAAGCCAGTGTTGAGCTCCCTGCTCAGCGGGGAGTCTGCTTCTTCCTCTCCTTCTGCCCCTCCCGACCCCTGCTCGTGCTGTCTCTCAAATGAATAAATAAAATCTTAAAAAAAAAACCCAAAAAACAAGTTATATTATTTATCATGTCATATCAGTGGAATCATACAATACATGGTCTTTCGTGACTGGCTTCTTTTACTTAGTGTAAGTGATACAATGCTTATAGTGTTCCAGGCAGTTTCTAACATTTAATCCTCACAACTCTGAAATAGTTACTGTTTTGTTATTATCCCCATTTTATGGATGAGGAAACTGGGGCACAGAGAGGTTAAATGTCTTGCCTGAGGTCACATGGCGGTAAGAAGATGGACTTTGGAGTCAGGCAGACTTCAAGTCCAAGTTCTGTCTCTTGCTTGCTGTGTGACATAGGGATTATTACTTAAACTCTCTTTAGTGTCTTTTTCTCATGTTAGTTAAATGAAGATAACAGTGGCTGAGTCTTGTTGGAGAATTAAATGCTGTGACATAAGTACTTAGTCCAAGGCCTAAAACTTAATAGGCATTCAGTTAATCATAGCAGTAGAGTCAGACAAAGACCTGGCTTACGTGGTGTGGTTGGCCTTGCTCCCCCTAGCACTGAGGTGTACCTAAGATACCTTTTTTTTATATATATATACAATTCACATACCATGAAATTTATTTATTTATTTTTTAAGATTTTATTTATTTATTTGAGAAGGAGAGAATGATAGACAGAGAGCACAAGAGGGAAGAGGGTCAGAGGGAGAAGCAGACTCCCTGCCGAGCAGGGAGCCCGATGCGGGACTCGATCCCGGGACTCCAGGATCATGACCTGAGCCGAAGGCAGTCGCTTAACCAACTGAGCCACCCAGGCGCCCCACATACCATGAAATTTACCTTTTTAAAGTATACAATTCAGTGTTTTTCAGAATATTCATAAGGTTGTACAACCATCATCACTATTTAATTCCAGAACATCATTTCCATCACCCCAAAAAGAAACTGTGCCCATTAGTAGTCACTCCCCCTAAACTCCCCCTAGCCCCTGGCAACCACTAATCTACTTTCTGTCTCTGGATTTGTTTATTCCAGACATGTTGTATAAATGGAATCATACATTATATGGCCTTTTGTATCTGGCTTTATTCACTTAGCACAATGTTTTCAGGGTTCATCCATGTTGTATCAGTGTATCATTCTTTCTTTTTTTTTTTTTTAGTGTATCATTCTTTATTCCATTGTATGGATGTACTACATTTTGTTTGTCCACTCATCCATTGATGACATTGGGTTGCTTCCACTTTTTGGCTATTATGAATAATGCTACTATGAATATTAATGTAAAAGGTTTTTTTGGTGTTTTTTTTAAGATTTTATTTATTTGAGAGAGAGAGCATGAGCAGGGGGAGGGGCAGAAGGACAAGCAGACTCTCCTGCTGAGTGTGGAGCCTGACTCAGGGCCCAATCCCAGGACCCTGAGATCATGACCTGAGCTGAAGGCAGACGCTTAACTGACTCAGCCACCCAGGCGCCCCAGTGTACAAGTTTTTGTATAAACATATATTTTCAGTTCTTTTGGGTGTACACCTAGGAGTGGAACTGTTGGGTCATGTGGTAACTCTATGTTTAACTCTGAGGAACTGCCAGACTATTTTACAAAGCAGCTCTGCCATTTGACACTCCCACCTGCAGTGTGTGAGAATTGCAATTTCTCCACATACTCATCAGCACTTGTTATTGTCTTTTATTTTAGCCATCCTAAGGGGGATGAAGTGGTACCTCACTGTGGTTTTGATTTGAGCTCCCCTATTAACTAATGGTGTTGAGCATGAGATGCCAACTTTTAGATCATCTTTTCTGCCCACCTGAACTGTTGTGTTCCCACCAGAAAGTCTCTCCTGGGTTCCCATTCATCTCTGCCTGGTGTTAGTGGTCATTTTGGCCTCTTGGATGCTGATTGATACCTTCTTAGTCCAGTGCTTGGGGCAGGCTTTTGGGCAGGTTCCAGGCAACTACATCTGAGATGAAAGGCACGGGTTCTTTCTGTGCGCAGGTTTGATATTATTCTGGATGCTGCCACATCCGTCCCTAGGCTTGCCAAACTGCTGGGACAAAGCCATCCTCTCCCCTGGGTACCTCAGTGAGCAGGATTAGAAGTTCTTGAGCTGGAAACAGTCTCACCCATCCTTGCAACAAGACAAGATAAGAACACCTCACCTCCTCCCTGCCAGATTGGGGAGAATCTGTAATGTATTCCTTTAAAATCTCCGTAGGAAGAAATTCCACTGGCCTCCTTTACTACCGGCTGGTGTTTTAGCAGCCTTCTGTGTTAGAAAAATTCTTTGCTCTGACCCACCTCCCTCCTTCTGCAGCACATGCCAGTTTCCCCTTGTGCTTTTCTTTCTCAGAGGGTGTGGGAGACAGCTGCCCCCTAGGAGGGGCTTCAACCTCTGGTCAGACAAAACCTCTGCGGCTGGAGAAGCCCTCACGTGAGGAAGTCCAGACCAAGCCAGGCCCTCCAGGGACTTGAAAGACTGAATGACCTTGTCCCTTGGCTGTTGCCTGGGTAGTCTGCTTTGAAAAAGAGACCTTCTGACAGGCTCCAGGTTGTGTGTTTATCCTGAGGCTGGGCCATTCCAAACGCATGTTTCAGAGTTTAGAGGTTGCGTCCAGCCAGCATGGTGGGTGGTAATCAAATGCAGGTGGACACCATCTGGCCGGGCCTGTCCCTCCCAGCTAACCCAGTGAGGGCTGGCCTGCCCACCACAGAGCTGGCCCAGAAAGTACCCCGCATGGAGGCAGATGGTGGACATGTGCACGTGCGCGTATGCACACTCATACATGCATGTGTGTTTGTGCACAGCCTCCTTAGAGCAGCGGTGCTGCTTGGTTACATATGATTTCTCTCTGCATCTGACAGTTCTCCCCATCGCGCAATTTGAGGAATATGTTCTTTTTGTCTGTTTCTCAAGTTTTTGTGGTTAGAAATCATGTATTTTTCTTGGCCCGAGATGAAAGCCCTGGATAATGGTCTAATACATTTTACAAAGCTGCTTCTAATTGGAGGCTGCTTGAAATCTTCCCTTTGGCCTAGTGACCCATCTCCTTCGATGGAGTTTTAACTCTGAGTCAGTGTTGCATTACCTCGGATTTTCACACTCCTCTCAAGCCTGCAGCCCCGGGGAGGTGGCTCTTCTGGCCTCAGCTGGCTTAGCTATTCCCTCAGCCCCCCTGCATTGAATTGCCCCCCAGTATGACAGTTCAGTAAGGGAAGAAAATAGCTTACACTGTGTCTTGCCAAACAACTTCTTCTCATCTGGTCTCTGAAATTCTAGTTGTATACCCTCAAAAATGGATTCTGCCTCCCACATTGCTAGATACCTAGAGGAAATGCAAACCATAGACACCTCCTTTAAATATAATTAGGCACCAGCATGATGACTTTATTCGTTTTCAGTCCTTTGGAGAACGTAGCTTCTCAGAGGTTATCTCTCCACTGCAGTAAGTACAGGAGGGCTGAGCTCACCCAGGCACACAGGCAAGATTAGGACCGATGTCTGAGGTTCAGAGACTTTGGAATCTTTTTCTGTCCAATCTCCTGGCCTGGCCTCTTAAGGGTGATGAGGAGCATGATGAAGGAAAGATGCCATGTGGAATTTCAGGGTTGGGCATCATCATCCCTTCGAAACTCTCACCTCTGACTCCCTGTTCTGGGAGCTTGGCAAGGAGGTGTTGGCTGTCATCTTAGTTTATGATTTGTATTTGTATGCTGAGGAGTTTACATGTGTATAATCATTGTGGCTCATGTTTGTACAAGATATAATTACTGAAAATTATATCATGAACATATTTTAACTTTTAACCCTTCCCATGCTGGCAAACCTCCTGAGCTCTCAGGAAATCCTCCCTGGATGCTTCCCTCCCATAAGGGGGCATGTCACCCCCCCACCCAGCACTTGCTTTCTCATCCACATCATTTTCCTCTCTGGCAGAAGTCCATAGTCCATTTCAGGGACTTCCCTGAAGACTGGGAGCACCTGAGTGTTTCCTAGTGGTCAGAGGCAGGCATTCCTCCCTCGCCTCATCATCACCATGATGAGTGTGGCCATAGGGGCAGTAACTGTCATCATTCTTGGCCACCTGGGGTGAGAAGGGGGCACAAATCTGTGCTTCCCTAGCGTTCCAGTGATTGAAGAGTACCCATGGGTCACCAAGTTTCAGGAAGAGCACATGCCAATTGATGAGCACGTGTAGGATGCCGGGTTTCAGGAAGAATACAGGCCCTCCCAGTATTTGGAATCTGCCTTGGGACCTGTCCACAAATGCTGAGTTTGGAGACCAGCCAGCCCAGCCCAAGGATTGTACTCTTGTGGGGCAGGGTGAAGGTGGGAGTGGAGAAAGGGTCTAGTCCTCACAGAGCATACAACAGGACTTGCGGCAAACTAAGTAGGTGCTTATTAACAGCTTGAAGGAATAAGGAGTGTGAATAAGGAAGATTTTCAGTAATGGAACCTTAATCACCCAGAGGAATGTTCCAGAGCCACAAAATGTGGAACTCATAATTTAGAGTGCCACCAGGGGAATTTGATTGGCTGGGCCAAGGTCATACCCATGTATCGTGGCTGGCAGGAGCGCAAGACTAGTATTGTGGCTCCTTATAGGCTATTGAGAGAGATTCTTCTGATTAAGGGTTTTGGATGCTGAGGCCACCAAAAATAGGGGAGAACTTTAATTGGACTTTAAAAGCAGTGTTTTCCTAAGGTAGTTGAACTAAAAACATTTGTTTTTTATTCCTTCCAGATTTACAGGAACAGACGGGCCTAGTGGTTTTGGCTTTGAATTGACATTTCGTCTGAAGAGAGAAACAGGGGAGTCTGCCCCCCCAACCTGGCCAGCAGAGCTAATGCAGGGCTTGGCCAGATACGTGTTCCAGTCAGGTAAGAATGCCAAGAGCTGGCTGGCGCGGGGGTCCTTATGCCATGAGCCTGGTTGGCTTTGGGAACTCATAGGCATATTTTGATAGCTGTGGAGTGACCTTTCCTGGGAGTACTGTACCCCATTTGTACCATGACAGTGACTTGTTCTGCTTGATGTTTTCTGGGTGGGAATCTACCTGGGCCAGGGAAGAGAAGGTTATGCCACTGTGACCTCGAACAGCCACTGTTCTGACACCCTCAGCCCTTGCTGCAGACTGCCAGCCATATTTCAGATTCCCCGCGAGCCAAAGGCCAACTCAGCATGGAGCTCATCAGCTCTGTCTGTCCCATTTCCCATAATTAGTATGGTCCTTGCTCCCTGCTGCCAGTGGCCTAGCCATCTCTATTTCTGGGGTCCCAAGTGCATGTGTTAATCTTGGTTAAGCCTTGGGTGTGGCAGAGAGAGAGAGAAAAAATTGCTGGGAGTTTGATCCCTCACAGTGTGAGGGGGAAGCTGGAATCAGGCAGGACCTTGACAGTCAGAAAAATTTGATTCATGTGATTCAAGTGGCCTCCAGGGGATGGTCTGTGCTCCTGGTGCCCCTCTGGAGACTGCTAACATGGCAACCGAAGTGGGGACTTTGTGTTGGGACCTTGGTCTCCGGCTCTTAGCTCATCCTGCCTATGGTCCTCCAGTGGGAGAAAATGTTAGAGCAAAATTTAAAACCTTTTGTGGAAGGTTTCATATCATCTGGATGTTTCTGTGTGGCTAATTAATTACTCAGAAACATTTCCCACATAGCCTCAGATTTTGTTTTTTTGGTTTGCTAAGTAGCCTTCAGATGAAGGCCAAGACAGTTTTATCCAACTCTTTTGCTCTTTGACTGCCATAAATGAATGTGGATCCCCTGCGTCAGAAGCTCCTGGAGAGCTTGTTATAAGTCCACATTCCTGGGCCCCACAGGAGACCTCTGACTCAGAATCTTTTAGGGGTGTTGTTCCCAGATGCTTCTGGTAGAGACTAAATTTGAGGAACCATAGATCTGACAGTGACTTTCTTTCCTCAGCCTTCAAGTGGGTTATAAATTGGGGGTGCAATAGATTCTCTAGGTTGAACTCATTTGTCCTCATTCTGGAGCCCTGGGGTCAGTTGTTGGCAGGGTGGCTATCACATAATGGGAGTGATCCTTAACTACTATCTACCATTTTGTGTTCTATGGAGTAGTCCCCTTTGGGAGACTACAGTGGGTCCTTTCTAAGCAAGGGTTCCCAAACCTCGCTGCTCATGAGATCCTCTAGGGAGTTTGTCCCAACCCCCCTGCATGGCTGTGATTCATTTGGTCAGAGGTGAGACAGAGGCATCTGTTTCTTAATCAGCTTCCCCGGGATTCTAAGGCAGTTGGTCTGGAGATGATGTTTGTGTTCTAAAGGATTGTTGACCAGGAAGAAGTCCTGTTCACAGGGGCAGGGGAAGCAGGCTGCCTGAAGCAGTGGCCCGTGGGATTTGGTACTGTACTGTCCTAATGTGGTTTGCAGAATTTTTTAAAATTGTGCCAGGAGTCTCTTGCCTGAACCCTTTGTGTCTTCCCTCTTTCCCTTCTTGGGATGCCTGAAGCTGACTCTGATAAAGAACTGTCTTTGGAAAAACAGACTTTTCTTGATGGAGAATTTGATCTGCTGTAGGAAAGGGGGCTATAAAGACTAGCCAACCTCTTGCTTGTATAGATAGGTAACTCCTAGCCCACTGCTTAAGCCAGTGCATTTATATGTTTGTTTCCACTTAATGTACTTGCTCAGATGGATAGAGATCAGAGAAATGTGAAAACAGGTGTTATGAATCACTGTCAGGAGGAGTCAAGCAGATGAGCTTCTGAAATAGTTCTGATATTAAAGTTCTGAAGTAATAGTGCAAGTAAGTGGAAAAATAAGATTTAACTTGCAGCAGTTCATTTCACCCACACAGTAAACATCACTAGTGACTGTTTTGCACCACAAATGTGATCATCGATTCAGGCAGATTATCAACATATGCTGAAACCATTGGTTAAAAAGATTGTCAGGTAACAAGATAAGATGTTCAGAGGGACTCAAACCCCTCCACAGATTACTTATTTGTTACTGAGAAAAATTCCATTACAATGACAGGATTTGGGTGGACATCACCTTAACCAAATGATCAAACATAGCAACACCAGTAATGGGACAACTTATTACTATGTGTGGCAGTATGCAGTATAACACATCAACTGGGTAGCACTTTTCCAAAAATGTTTCACCTGCATTGAATCATGAGCAAACAGTCAAACAAATCTAGATGGTAGGACATTTTATAAGAAAACTTTCTGGACTCTTCAAAAATGTCAATGCTGTGAAAGATCTGCAAGGGCAAGGGGCATGGGCTCTACTAGATTACAGAACACATGACAGTTTTTTTTTTTTTAAAGCTTTTTATTTTATTTTATTTATTTATTTGAAAGAGAGAGAATGAGAGATAGAGAGCACGAGAGGGAAGAGGGTCAGGGGGAGAAGCAGACTCCCTGTTGAGCAGGGAGCCCGATGCGGGACTCGATCCCGGGACTCCAGGATCATGACCTGAGCCGAAGGCAGTCGCTTAACCAACTGAGCCACCCAGGCGCCCCACATGACAGTTTAAATGCACTTGTGATCCTTGATTGGATCCTGAGTTGGAAAAAAAAAAGGTCATTTTTAGGGCAATTGGAAAAAATATATAGATTGTATATTAGACAATAGGACTGTACAACTGAAATTCCTTGGGTGCAATATGATGTAATGGTTATATAGGATAAGGTGCTTGTTCTTAGGAGATAAAAGCTGAAGTGTTTATGAATAAAATGACATGATTTCTGCAACTTAATTTTCAAATGATTAGGCAAAAAAATAAAGTGTGTGGAGAGAAGAGAGAAGAGAAAGCAAATGTGGCAAAATGTTAACAATTCTGGTGAATCTAGGTGAAGGGCATATGGGTATTTTTGTACCAACCTTCTAACTTTTCTATGTGACTGAAATTTTTTTAAATAAAAAGTCGTGGCTATTTCTTGAGTGTAGCCTGGCCGGCTATCTCCACAGTCCCTTCTGCACCAATGGCCCCGTCTATGGTGCCTTTAATGTGCCTTCAGATCACGTCAGGCAATGCACGCCTTCAGGAGGATGGCTACCCTCCTGAAAGTATACTACTTGGTTTTCTGTTTTCCAGATTTTCTGTAATATGATCATACTATTTAAGTAATAGCTAAAATAAATCTACCTGAAATGCTTTTTGGAACAGGGCACAATAAATTATTAATTTATTATATTTTATTAATGTATGATATATATTATATTTATAATGCTTTTTGGAACAGGAACAATAAATTATTAATAAATAATGGGGAAATGGTTTTATTTATTTATTTATTTTAAAGATTTCATTTATTTGACAGAGAGATAGAGAGCACAAGTAGGCAGAGCGGCAGGCAGAGGGAGAGAGAGAAGCAGGCTCCCCACTGAGCAGGGAGCCTGACATGGGACTCAATCCCAGGACCCTGGGATCATGACCTGAGCCGAAGGCAGACGCTTAACTGACTGAGCCACCCAGGTGCCCTGGGAAAATGATTTTAAAAAGTATATGGTAACTGATACAAGAGAGGAGGCCATGGCTGTGGGCCTAAATGGTGAAGACAAGGGCTCACGTTTAGTAGTGTGTTCCATGCTCCAGCCACAATCACAAGTGCTCATTTAATATATAGCAAAGCCCTATGAGTTAGACACCATGTTATGCCGGCTTTACAGTTGCAGAGAGCAAGTCAGTATGGAAAGTTGAAGCATCACATGTCCCAGATCACACATCTAGGACGTGCAAAGCAAGATTTGAACCAGGCAAGTTAGTTCTTTCTGCCGTTCTCCTAACCATGATGCTACGTTGCCTATAGCTCACCAATATCTGGGCTGCTGGCTGTCTCAGGCCGGACAGTGGGTTTGGAGAATCCTCCATATGGATGACTCCACTGCTTCATATGGCCTGTGAGCTCCATCATGTCTCACTCAGTCACTCAGGAACATTTGGAAAATAAAGGGGGCAGAAGCCATTCGTAATATTACCAAAATCCTTTTAAAAAAGACTTTATTATTTATTTATTTGAGAGAGAGAGCACAAGTGAGTGAGAGGGCAAGAGCAGGAGGAGAGAGAAGCAGGCTCCCTGCAGAGCAGGAAGCCCAATGCTGAGCTCTCTCCCAGGACTCCAGGATCATGACCTGAGCTGAAGGCAGATGCTTAACCAACTGAGCCACCCAGGCACCCCTGGTCCTTTAATTTTTTCTTCATGAAAATATGTATATAAAAAGTACAGCTTGATGACTTTTCACAAACTGAGCACACCCATATAACTAGCACCCAAATCAAAGAACAGGCTAGTTCTCCAGAATCCTCCCTTGTGCCCACTTGTAATCACCATCCCTTGTTCTTTCCTTTTCTTTCTTTTTTTTTTTTTTCCACTTCGCTGCATTGTACAGGTCCTGAGCACCATATGCCTGAACTTGTTGGTACTAAGCTAAGTAGCCCCCATTTCCGCTCCTCTCCTCTCTACTGTTCACCATCCTGTGCACGACTGCCAGGTCCGGGGGGGCAGCCTAGTATGACGGTGAAGAGCATGGCCCCCTGACCCAGACTGCCTTCATTCTTAGCTCTGCCTCCTGACTTTGGGTAATGTAACCCATTTACTTATCTAGAAAGCAGAGATAATAATAGTAACTACATACGAAGTTTTTGAGGAGATGAAATGAGCTAATACTTCTAAAGCACTTAGAACAATGCCTGATATATAGTAAGAACTAGGTAAGTATTATCTGCAATTATTATTATTACTTAGTCTTTAAAAACTATATGGATGGAGAAGGTGAGTACCTTGGTCCTTTTTTGTAATGACAATAAAGATGCCATCTAACAGCAAAGCCCTTTTAGGAAGGAAATGCCTTGCTAGTCCCTGAACCAGATGTTTGCCTCAGCTGATACGATATTTGGTGCCATTATCTTCCTCCACACAGAAAATCAATAATAATGATACAAATAAAATCACCTTGTCTTCATCACATTATGCAACCAAAAAACAAATTCAGTTCAAGTATGGCTCCTTGATTTATGTGGTTGACAGTCCTGTAAAGTCTTACACAGATCAACCCATATTCGAAATGCAATAGAGCCCATGCAGTTTAGTGGGACCTTGTAGTAATTCCTTTTATTAGGTGCAAAATCTTTTTAAAGAGTGAATAATTGCCCGTACTGTAACTGTTTTGTAAGAGTAAGTTTAGGCCTTTCAGGATTTCTCAGAGCGTGGCACACTCTTCTGATGCTGCAGAGAACCTCCCTTGTGATGTGTAGGCCTTGCTGTGGCCTGAGTGGCCATCCTCTGCAAGGGTTACACGTATGCTGTCCTACAGAACACATGTGTTTACATTTGATCTGCACACAGATAGACCTACATGTGTAACAGGCAGTATAATTCTGTTTGACTGTCTTGCCTCACCTGTGCTGCTACCTTAAACTTGGTGACTTTATGTGGAGCACCCCGCCCATTTGCCTGTGTGAACATGCTGAGCAGTGCCATCAAGTAAGTGGAATGCTGAAACCTGCTTTTCCAGGTCTAAGTAGCATCCACAGCCTTGGAAAAAGCATCAGGACAGTGGTAGGCAAGGGAAAGAGGGACAAGGCTCTGGGGAGTATGGTGGTGGGTGGCAGTGCACACACCCAGTTGTGGGGCCATGTGAGGCTGCCTCTGAAGCCTGCTCTGAAGAATGACTCAGAAGGGTCCTGTAACTTAGCCGGAGGACCGTTGGTTCATTTGCTCAGAGGTGGGACGTTGAGCTGTAGAGAAAAGGAAGTAGAAAAGAGAGAGGCCTGGGAAAGGAGACTATCCAGAGGAGGTGAAGGATTCAGGATATGGGGGTGGGGCAGGTTCGTGTTTATTTTAGTCAGGTCGCTTCTAGTTATAAGAAAATGACCGAATCAAACTTAATGGCTTTATGGCTCAGATAAATGGGTTGTCCAGGGTTTCAAGCATGTCTTGATCTGTATGTTCAAACAGCATCCTCAGGGCCCTGATTCATGTGTTGGTCTTGTACTACAGACTGACTCTCCCTACATGTCGGGAAAGATGAACACCACCAGTCAGTTCCTGGCTCTCTCAGTTTGTAGTCCCAGCAGGCAGGAGGCTTTTTTCTTCCCACATTCCTGCATCAGTCTTGGGGAGGGACTCAGATGAGTTCTGCCTGGGTCATGTGACCACCCTGGTTGGTGGTGGTAGTTGAGATGGAATACCAGGATTTATGTTTAACTTTCTCCCCTTTCCTCACTTCCAACCACATGGAGTGGGAAAGAAGTCTTCTAAAGCTAAGGGTAACTCCTGGCAGAAAAAGATTCGGTATAGTTCTGGGTAGGCAAAATCAGTTGCTCTCCTGAGGCCACGGGGCGTCTGTCACCTAGTAATCCTGGTGCGCAGTTATGCTCAGAAGTCAGATCAGTTGGAGTACACAGATGGAGCGGGCACCTCTTGTTCTGCCTTTTTGTATCTGTTGGGTGGTTTTGACTACAAATAATAGAACATCCTGACTGAAATGGCCTAACAGTAATGGCACTTGTCCTACATAGCAAGTCATCCGGAGGTGGGGCAGATCCAGGGTTGGTTGTCATCTGTTCAGTGAAGTTGTTTAGGACCTGAGTTCTTTCTGACTTCCTGCTCTGCCTTCCTCAGTGCTTTGGCTTGCCTTTTAGAACTGGTTCCCTCATGGTCCACAGATGGCTGCCACAATCCCTGGCATCCTGGATTCACACTTGACAGTCCACAGGCAGTAAAAGAGATACTTCTGTCCTGTGTCTCTTTTAAAGACCAATCAACACCTTCACAGAACCGCCCTCATTGATCACCCCTTGCATCTCATTGGCTAGAGTTATGTCAGGAAGGTGAGACAATCGTGTTGGTTTACTGATCAGCTGGGACGGGCCCTGGTTCCCTGAGGGGCACAGCCAAGGAAAGGCAGAGGAAGGAAGTTGGGGTTGTGTTAGTAAGGAGGGGGATGGCCCCAGCTGGGCAAAATAGTATCTGCGCTTCCACCCAAGAAGCCCTAGCCCTGCCTGGGATCAGAGGACCCTTGCATATTGATCTGGACATGGGGCCAGTAACAAAGCATCAAGTGGAAAGAGAACAGTCTAGCATGAGGACAGGGGAGCTTTCGTTTCACTTGCTACAGGAGATTTAGAATCAAATCCAGCTTCTGGCATGAATCATTTGGTAAGTCCTGCAGTATATACATCAGTAACTACCAGCAGACACTTCAACTTCTTTCCTTCCCACTTTGCAGCCAGTTCCTCTTACTTCCCATTCCCTTTTAATTTTATGATCAGCTTATTCCTTCTTCTCAGATTGCCAGTGACTGCTCCCCTGCCCCCCACTCTCTGGGTTTCATTAAAAAGAAACCATTCCCAACTCAGCAGGGCTTGATTTCTGAGCTGTGCTTTAGAATTCTGCTGGAGAGGCTGTCTGCTCCCCGTTCTGCCATTGGTAGGCCTTGACCACAAATTCCAAGGCAATTTCACTTGAGTTTTAGGAGAAACATGGCCCCCCAACCTTGTAACTGACACTGTGGAAATTCAAGTGCCTTGGCTTGCTGCTGTTTAATGGCAACCTCATGACATGTGCTGAGTCTGCTCAGTTTGTGATTCGGCCCAAGTAGGGAGACAGGGCAGCCCTGTGGAGTATCCTGAGCCATCAAAGCTTGCAGCTGGTTGAATGCTGTGGTATTGACAGACTAACGCCAACAGAGATTTTATTTTTTTACATTTTCTTTCCTTTTCCCACTTATAAAAGAAATACTTGCTCATTATAAAAACTGAAACACAGAAATTTATGACCCAGAAAGTGAAAATCCGTCATAACGCATCCCCCCACTGAGAAGACTTTGGTGTTCCTATTTCTAGATTTTCTTTTCAATGCATAAATCTGTATAGAATAATCATTACTTTATAAAAACGGAGCATGCTTTTCATAGTGTTGTTCAACTTGCTTTTTAAACTTAGTATCTTTTGGACATCTTCCCATGTTAGTATGTTCTTTCTAACTGGACTTTTTTATTATCTAGATACACTGTACTTTATTTAACTAGTCTCGCGTTGTTGGGCCTTTGGATGATTTCCAGTTTTTCCCTACCACAAACCTGCAGTGAGCATCCTTGAGTATGTGTGTCTTTGTACTCTTGCCTAAGAATTTCTGTGGGATGAATTCCTAGGAGTATGATTGCTAGGTTGGGTGAAATGAACATTTTACATGTCAATAGCCATTGAGACAAATGATTATATTATTAGAGTAATACTGTTGGGTGATCGGCCAGGAGATATTACCATTGTTCTCAACAAACAACAGAATGATTGTTATATAAAATTTTTATAATGACAAAGTACTCTCCTGAGTCCTTGAGAATTGGTCCCCTTTCTTAGGTTTTTGGCCTAAGAGAAATCTTTAATACATATTAAATGGCATACATTTCGGGTTAGGAAGAAACTAGGCCCCTATACAGTGTCTCATGAAGTTTATAGTTAGTGCAGGAACCCATCCATCATGCTTCCTGGCTCTGAAGTTGGAAGTGGTGAGGGACACAGCCTGCTGACTAAAGTCGGAGAGACTTTTCCAGGTATCGACAGCAGGTCAAATTTTATATAAGGAATGTCTTGTTTCTTTCTTTCTTTTTAAGAGGGGAGGAGGGGCAGAGGGAGATGGAGAGAGAGAATCTTAAGCAGGCTCCATGCCCAGCCGCAGAGCCCGATGCGGGGCTCGATCTCACAACCCTGAGATTAGGACTTCAGCCAAAATCAAGAGTCAGACACTCAACTGACTGAGCCACCCAGGTGCTCCTATATAAGGAATGTCAATGAATTGTGGCATTTTCTTGAGTTTTGCCTCCTTCTACCTTTTCTAAAGTTAAAATTATACTTGCAATTCCGTCTTTTCCTATTGAGGCCCTTTTTTTTTTTCACTTTTTTTTAAAGATTTTATTTATTTATTTGACAGAGACACAGCGAGAGAGGGAACACAAGCAGTGGGGAGTGGGAGAGGGAGAAGCAGGCTTCCCGTGGAGCAGGGAGCCTGATGGGGGGCTCGATCCCAGGACCCTGGGATCATGACCTGAGCCGAAGGCCGATGCTTAACGACTGAGCCACCCAGGCGCCTCTTCACTTGTTTTTTTTTTATTTAATTTTATTTCGTTATGTTATGTTAGTCACCATACATTACATCATTAGTTTTTTATTTCATTTGTTTTTTTTTTTTTATAATTAAAAGTAAGTGAATAGAACAGTAGCTGTTAAGCTCCAAGCTATCCTAGGCACTTTCATTCTCTTATTAAACCTCCACAGTAGGTGGCCTGATGAGGAAAATACTAGCATTGCCTCTTTTCAGATGGGGAAATGGACTCAGAGAGGTGGTAGGCCTTGCAGAATTTCCTGCAACTGGTGAGTAGCAGGAGCAAGCCTCCAGGGACACCCTAACCAGCACTGGTTTGCATGCTATAGCCTCTTGAGCCTCCAAGGATCCATTTTAAATGAGGAGAAGACTAGGAGGAAAGGAGCTATTTTTCATTAGTTGTATTTTTTTTTTTTAATTTAAGGGCCTGCTACATGCCAAGGACTGTAGGACTGTGCCAGATGCTGAGGAAGCCATGTGGAACAGATAGGGTCCCTGCCTTTAGGCATTGGAGAGAGACCCTGAAAACACAGAAATATTTGATTCCATAAGGTCGCTGAAAGGGAAAGATCAAGGTGCTCCAAAGAATAAGGTGGTGGACTCATTTTATTTTAAAGATTTTGTTTATGTATTTGACAGAGAGAGACACAGTGAGGGAGGGAGGGAACACAAGCAGGGGGAGTGGGAGAGGGAGAAGCAGGCTTCCCACGGAGTGGGGAGCCAGATGCGGGGCTCGATCCCAGGACTCTGGGATCATGACCTGAGCCGAAGGCAGATGCTTAACAACTGAGCCACCCAGGCGCCCCTGGTGGACTCATTTTAGATTGTAGAGTCAGGCAAGGATGGGACTGAAGCAAAAAAGTGAGGAGAAGCATTTTTTGCAGAGAGAACATCATATGTAGGCGCCGAGGAGGGGAAGAGCTGGAGGAATTTGAGGATCTGGAAGAAGGTTCCTGTGCCTGGAGGAGCCAGGAGGCTGACCAGGCATGGGGAAGTACTGGGCCTTGCACTTGCATGCACTCAAAGTCGTGATGCTGAGTGACTTTGATTCGAAGGGCAGTGGAAAGCATTTGAAGGAGGAAGGTGAAATGACCGTTCTGGGGAATGAAACCCCCCCCTTTCTTTTAATTAAGACGTGATTGGATCCGAGGTGTTGGAGACTTTCTGCCTGATTTTGAGAGTGGCTCTTTCCCAGGAAGGTGCTAGGGCCCCTGCAGCATTTGGAGTCCCAGATTCTTCTCAATCCTGCCATGCTAACCCTTGGGGCCTTAACTTAGTATAATCCTGCCCCCAGCCTGCCTCTTCTAAGGCTCTCCAGCCTAGGGAGGGGCCCTCATCTCTGTTGGGGGTGTTAGCAGCCTCTGCATACCTATGCCCCACAGCATACCACAGGGCTCTTTCCAGATCCAGGAGGCAGATCAGGCTTTGCTTCCTCACCTCTGCTCTGCAGGTGAGTGAAGGACGTCAGGAAGATTGAGTGAGGAGCTTAGAGCATGTCCCCAGGTGTGAGATATTGCTAGGCTGCAGTTCAGCTCCTCAGCAGCAGCTTACCTGTTTCTTTCTGGAGGTCCCAAATGGATGTGATCTTAATATCTTTGCCTCGAGTAAAGTTTTCTGAAAGGAGACGCTCCATCATTGCCAGTGAGAGCGGTCGAGGTCTCTCGTTTCCTGGTTTGGATAAGCTGCCCATTGCCCCAGTCAGCTAACTGAAGCCAAATGGAACTGCCTGGTTATATTAATATCATTTTTCTTCCTCATACTCATTTTAATTTTCTTGACGTTTTCTTTCCTTCAGCCTGATTTATCCTCTTTTCTGGTTGCTATGGTCTGTAAAATATTTTCCCTTTCATCTGTTAGTAATACTGACCAACCAAAAGGCAAAACAATCCTTGATTTTTCTGCAATTTCCCAATATTTTAGATTAATAGTTGAAAGATACTCCACTGGAAAAAAAAAAAAACAAAAACAGGCCAGCCCCTCAGAAATGAGATTATGCCCTAAAATTTAAGTGGTTTGCATGTAAATTATAGTCTATCCAGTATTAAATTTAGGTGTTTCTAGGGAAGACTCAGGTTGGCAAAGTACAGCCTGCAGGCCAAATCCTGATGGCCACCTGTTTTTGTAAATAAAATTTTATTGGAACACAGCCATGCCCACTACCCACTATCTATGGCATTTTTTGTACAACAGCAGAATTGAGTAGTTCATAACAGATACTATGTGGCCCTCAAAGCATAAAATATTTGCTATCTGGCCTTCTACTGAAAAACCTCTGACTTAGTATTTTCCACTTCTGAATAACTACCTACGTGGAGAGGTGGCCATCTTTAAATCTCAGCGATATATCCAGATACCCTGTGGAATGCCTTAGCTGGGGCCCATGCCCCCGCCCATGACTGAAGGATCACAGTACCTAGAGGTTTGTTGAGGAGGGGTGAATGCATTTCCTGCTGAGTTGCTGCGTGATTTGAGGCAAATTCCTTTAGCTTACATGGGTCTGTATCTTACTTGGAGAACCACATGAAATGCTTTGAGGTTCTTAGTAGAAAACGGTTATTGGAGGGGCGTCTCTCTGGCTCAGTCGGTAGAGCATGTGACTCCTGATCTTGGGGTTCACGTTGGGTGTAGAGATTACTTAAAAATAAAAATCTCTAGGGATGGAGCCCCACGGCGGGCTCCCTGATCAGTGGAGAGCCTGCTTCTCCCTCTCCCTCTGCCTACTGCTCTGCTTACTTGTGCTATCTCTCTGTCAAAAAAAAAACAAAAAAACAAAAAAACAAAAAAAATCTCTAAAAAACCAAAAAAAAAAAAGAAAAAAGAAAAGCGTTATTCAATACAGGCATTAAGCTAGGATAATTCACCCTCAGACTAGTTCTCACATCTCTGGCCCCCTGTGGAGTGTTAATTGGTTGGCTCTGAGCAAAATGTGGCTCCTCTGTCTCTAGCACCTGCATTTCAGGGGTGCTCCCTGCAGGGGGCAGTGTCAGCCTCTGGCAAGCTGGAGAGTTAGGTGTAGACTCAGGACCTCTGCAGGAGGTAAAGCCCTTTGGTACCCTAATGGCTCATGATGGAATGTTCAATGAAGGAGGCTGGAGAATAGCATGGAAGGGAGCAGGAGCTCAGGAGGCAGGTTGCGTATCTCTAAGACTTGGTTATTTCATCTATGAAATGAGTAATAGTGATATCTACTTCCTAATATATTTAATGCCCCTAGTACAGTAGCTGACATAATACATGAAAGCAATTAATATCATTTATGTTGTCGTTTAAGAAGCATATTGCAAGGGCCGCCTGGGTGGCTCAGTCATTAAGCATCTGCCTTCAGCTCAGGTCATGATCCCAGGGTCCTGGGTTTGAGCCCCGCATCGGGCTCCCTGCTTGGCGGGAAGCCTGCTTCTCCCCCCACACTCCCCCCTGCTTGTGTTCCCTCTCTCGCTGTGTCTCTGTTAAATAAATAAATAAAATCTTTAAAAAAAAAAGCATATTGAAGAGCATATTGCAAGAAAAAAAGGAAACAGGCTTAAAAGGAAAAAAAGAAGCATATTACAACACTGTATAGAGTTGGGTCCTGATCCTGTTACTAATATATACACGTCCATGTAGATGACTGGAAGAGATAAGTGAAGATGTATCACAGAGGCCATTTTAGGATGATACAGTTATGAGTCATTGACATTTTCCTTTTGGGACGTTCCTGCCATTTTAGAATTTTCTGCACAGAGCATGGGTGTTATTATCAGAAAAGAACAACCAAAAGGATAACCACGAGTGAATTTTTTAAAGAACTGCCCAGAGGACAGGACAGTAAGCCCTGAGAAGCGGCCCCAGGCCAATACCACAGGACAAGTCACCACTTCAGGGTGTGCTCTCTGGTGTGGTTACCGGAACAGCTTTGAATACCATGCAGTGATCTGCCAATGCAAGGGGTTCTGCTTTCTTGCTCAGTTTCTTCATAGTGCTCTCAGTGGGAAATAAATGGCTTCCCTAAGCCAGACACAGCTCTGCTCTGGTTCTCCTGGTGCTGGGTCTCCACAGCCAGGCCTGTCTTCTTGCCTTGCAGGGCAGACAGGCTTGTTGTTTGATTTCTCTCCAGTACTCAGGGGCCAGGAGACCGGCCTGCCCCTCCCCGCAGAGTTCTGATGAGGTTCCAGCAGCATTTCTGACCCCTCACAGAGCCCCTTCTCCAGGAATATGACAATAGAAATTAGAACCAGGGGAGGAAAAGAGAAAGGAACTTGAGTGCTTTTCAAGAGGGATTGTAGCAAGCCCACGCAATGGGCGGTGGTTTGCTGGCATGCAGCAGGGGGCCTCTGAAATCGCAGTGGGTAGCCTTCCTCTGCCTTGTCCTGCTTGGGTCCATGGAAACTGCATCTAGGGGCACTGGCTCAGGGGAGGCCTCTCTGGGACAGGTTGCAACCCAGTGTCTATGCCTTCCTGAGCCCTAGCCCTAGCTCTAACAGTCTCTCTCTGGGTTCAAAGATTCAGAGAGAACAGGACACTTACCAGTTTCCTGGGCTGACTGGGCATGTCAGGGTCCCCACCCATATTGGCTAGCATGGTAACCTGAACACAGGAAGCCTTTGTCCTGTGCCTCTCTTCACTGGGCCACTCATCACACATACATTGTGTTCCATCCTGGCTGATGCACTTTTATTCCCCCAAACAAAAATAACTATTGTTTTTCCAGTTTAAAAAATGCTGTTAAAAAAAATCCAAGCAATGTTGAAAACATGAAAAAAGCTAGTCACAGGACAGTGGGTAGAGTGTATTTTTATTTTTAAAAAGTAAGAAAAAAGGATGAGTTTGATTATATATGCTTGAAATAAAATCTTGAAGAAGGCATGCCAAACATTAACAGTGGTTATATCTGAGAAGGGGGACTGATGGGAAAAGAGTTTCATTTTTTACTTTATACACGTCTGTTTGAATTTTGTATAATAAGCCTGTATTACTTTGTAATTTAAACAGGCATATAATTGAAAATGAAAAATAAACATTATCTAACTCCCAGCCCCTAAGATAGCTACTATTAACCTTTTACCATCCTTCTAGACGTGTTTCTACACAAAATAGACAGTTTTACTAACTTAATACTGTATGTATTAGCATGCTTTCTTCACCCAATGTCACATCATAGAAGTCTTTCTAGCTAAGTGAATAGAGATCAGTGGCAGTGTTTGTAATGGTTGGACAGTGTTCCTTTGTATTGTAGTGAAAGGAGAATGCACTGTTTTTCTCCACTGCTGTACTCACTTATGTGACCAGATGTGTGGTTTGTCCACACCACTCTAATCTCCAGTTCTATTGGACACCCAACTGGGTGTTCTACAATTCAGTTCACTTCTGATACTATTTCCTTGGAGTTACTGTCTGATCCCACAAGTAAGGGCTCAGTCTCACAAGACTGCTCCTACTGCAGATGCCAATCATAAGCCCCAGGTTGTCACCTGTACTTCTAACCAAATGGCTATAAATCAGAGTTCCCACGACTCCCTCCTCGGCGTCATTCAATAATTTGTTAGAACAGCTCACAGAACTCAGAAAACAGTTTATTACTAGATCACCGGTTTCTTATAAAAGGATACAACTCGGGGCGCCTGGGTGGCTCAGTCAGTTAAGCAACTGCCTTCGGCTCAGGTCATGATCCCAGGATCCTGGGATCGAGCCCCGCATTGGGCTCCCTCCTCAGCAGAAAGCCTGCTTCTTCCTTTCCCTCTGCCTGCCCCTCTGCCTACCTGTGCTCTCTACCTCTCTGTCAAATAAATAAATAAAAAATACCTTAAAAAAAAAAAAAGGATACAACTCAATTGCAGCATTATTTACAATAGCCAAGACAAGGAAGCAACTTAAGTGTCCATCAGTGGATGAATGAATAAAGAAAATGCCATTTTTCATACAATGGAATAATATTCAGCCATAAAAACGAAAGAAATCTTGCCATTTATGACAACATGGATGAACTTTGAGGGCATTATGCTAAGTGAAATAAGTCAGGCAAAGAAAAACAATTACCATATGATCTCACTTATATGTGGAACCAAACAAACCTCCCCACCCCCCAAAAAGAAGAAAAACCTAATAGGTACAGAGAACAGATTAAGTGAGTGAAGGTGGTCAAAAAGTGCCCACCTCTCCTCCATGAAGGAGATTCCATGAGGCTGAGTGACTCCTGGCCATACAGTTGCCACGTGCTGTAACCTGTAGTCATGGCCACTAGGCAGCCCAGCCACCAAGGAAGCACTGTGTAGCCTTTGAAGTCCACAGAATGAGTCACAAGAATCTTCCAGTTTTTGGTTAACGTCAAGATTGGTTTTACTCCAATGTTAAGGAAGTTCTTTGAGGCTGGGGGCCTTTAGGCCTAGGAAACTCCATGGCTCTTGGAAAACCCAGCTAAACTTCCAAGTTCACCCTCATGTTCTCTCCCTATTCATCCCTCCAGGCAAGAAGAAATCTGGGAAGGAGTCTGGCCCAAGCACCAAAATGTGATCACTCATAAGTTGTGGCTGCCTCTTCCTATAACCAGATCACCCCAAATTGGTTATTTTCAACCCCCTTCCTAAGTCTGATTGGTAGGGAACTTTGGAAGTATGTGGGCAGACACATAGACAGCTGGGGGGCTCTAGTCTTTACACGCGTACTCAGGTAAGTGCCTGCTTCATGTTCCATCTCCAACCCAACAGTGCCTTGGATGCCACATTCTACAAGGGACATTGACAATCAGAGTGTATCCCCAGAACAGTGACTTTCAGACTGGCAAAAGCTTTCTTACACTGTGGTCTGTGAGGAATGGCTTTAAAAGTAAGGAGACTGGAAACATTTAGTCTGGAGAAGAAAAGACTTTGGGATGAGGTGTGGGGAGTGGTGAACTATGACCTACAACAGGTGTTTTAAAAATATTGAGGTCTAGCCATATGGAAGAGGGATTGGACTTTTTCTTTCTTAACCAGAGGAGAGAACTAGAAAGCTCTTAACTATTCTTTTGGATGTGGGAGCATTTTCTTTCTTTTTTTCTTTTAAGATTCATTTATTAGAGAGAAAGAGTGCACACAGGGGTAGGAGTAGGGGGAGAAGGAGACAGAATATCAAGGAGACTCCCCACTGAGCATGGAGCCTGTCTCAGGGCTGGATCCCATGACCCTGAGATCCTGACCCGAGCCAAAATCAAGAACCGGATGCTTAACCGACTGAGCCACCCAGGCGCCCCGTGGAAGCATTTTCTAACATGGATAGACCTTGGGAGGCAGTAAACTTGCCATCTCTGAAGTTGTCCCAGTAAGGTCTGGGCAGCTGCTGGCCAAGGCCTTTGTAGAGGGGCTTTACGTGCTGACTATGGGGTTGGTGATCTGGGAGCTCAGACCACTGAGCCCAGATGCCACTTAATACATGCTTGTTTTGTCTTCTAATCCAGCATGCTTATGACTGCTCCTGCTGTGCCCCAGTCTCGCTTTCTGCAGACAGGCTGCCTCCCCTGTCTTGGTGCTTTCTGTCCCACAACCCTCCAGGTCTGATCCAGCTGGGTGATCTCTGAGAACACCCATAAATACTCTGTGTTTCCTGATGTAAACTATGCAAGGAGGGGGTTAGTTTCCTGAGCCAAAAAGTAAAATCACGGCTCCCTGAGGAAGGGTCTGCTCTGCCGCAGTGGATGGCCTCTGTATCTCACGTCCTACCAAGTCCTTCTGCCTCCAATCTTTTTCTTGTAAACAGTGGCTGTGTTTTGCAGTGGTAGTATCTTTCAAATGAATAACAGTTGCTTCATTTATATAGTACATTCAGCCCAGAAGGCAATTTTCACATATTTTAATTCTTTTATTTGATTCTAAAAACTACCCTGCAAAGTAGATAGTATCATCATGTTTTGATACATAAAGAAACAAATGCAGAGAATTTAAATGGCTTGTTTAGGGTTACACAGCAAAGAAGAATGCACCAAAGAATAAAGCAAAGGGAGGTACCATTACATGGAGATTCTTTACTTGAGGATCTGCTTTTGCCTTTTTTTTTTTTTTTTTAAGATTTTAGTTAGTTAGGGACGCCTGGGTGGCTTAGTCGGTTAAGCGTCTGCTTTTGGCTCAGGTCATGATCCCGGGGTCCTGGGATCAAGCCCCCTGTTGGGTTCCTTGCTCAGCAGGGAGTCTCTTTCTCCCTCTACCCTTCCTCCCTGCTCGTGCTCTCTCTCATAAATAAGTAAAATCTTTAAAAAATAAAGTTTTTATTTATTTGAGAGAGAGAGCATGAGCAGGCTGAGCAACAGAGGAAGAGGGAGAAGCAGGTGCCCCACTGAGCAGGGAGCCCGATGCAGGACTTGATCCCAGGACCTCGGGATCATGACGTGAGCTGAAGGCAGAGGCCCAGCTAACTGAGCCACCCAGGTGCCCCTGTTTTTGCCTTTTACTTGAGGGTAAATGTAATACATTTAGGGTGACTGTTTGCCCCCATGATCTGGTAGAAGAAAAACAGTCAATGCCGGACAATGCTTTCACTTCAGACTATAGTGGCCAGTGACAGAGCTAAGAGAAGTCACTGTTTTATTAATTTATCTTTTCTGAGGCTCCTGGAGATGACACCAACCAAAAAGCTCTCTGGGTTAAATGTTGATGTTTCAAGCAAATGGTCCGTAAACACATGAAAAGAAAGATGTTCGTCTCACTCAAAGTAAGAGAAATTCAAGTTAAACTACCCTCAGATACCACTTCTCCCTTATCAGATTAGTAGATTCCAAGTTTGATAGCATATCCTGTTGTCAAGCTGTGGGGAAACAGGCACTTCCATGTGTTCATAGTGGGATGCAAAATGGCGCTCTCTCTGTGGAAGAGAACATACCAGTATCCAGCAAAACAGATCTACTTACCCTTTGATGCAGCAATTCCACTTCTAGGAATCCCAGAGATAGGAGCAAAACTGTGAAAAGATATTCACAGATGGCTATTAGTTGAAGTAGTGTTTGTAGTAACTAGCACAAGTGTCTTTTCATGGCAGCGATGGGTCCATGGAAGGAAGTGGAAATGTGTGCGTGCTTTGTCAATTCTCTGCTTGGGTTTGATTCTGTCCCATTGGCCAGAGCAAGTCCCATGACCAAGCCTAGAGTCAGAAAGGGAGGGGACTACGAAGTTACAAAGTTAATACCCTTAGAGAGGGTATTCACTGGGGCCCCAGTGCGATCAGCTTACCATAGGGAACTTACATCCTTTCTTGTAATTCATACAGCATGGTTTATAGATTTATGATCTTGATCATATAAATAGAATACATTCTAAGTTAACAAGATGTCTCTTTAAATGCATAAATCTAACTACTGTATTTCAGATATTTCAGTATACATTAGGCAGTTGTGTTTGGGAATTATGAATCCTCATCATTCTGGGCAGTAAAAGATCTGATGGTGATAGTGATACCACCGATGAAGATGACCAGTGGGACTGCCTCATCAGGAATGTCTGTGCAGTGTTCTCAGATTGTTATTTAAAATGTCCAGCAAAGAGGTGCCTGGGTGGCTCAGTTGTTAAGCATCTGCCTTCGGCTCAGGTCATGATCCCAGGGTCCTGGGATCGAGCCCTGCATCAGGCTCCTCGCTCTGCGGGAAGCCTGCTTCTCCCTCTCTCATTCCCCCTGCCTGTGTTCCCTCTCTCGCTGTGTCTCTCTCTGTCAAATAAATAAAAATCTTAAAAAAAAAAAAGTCCAGCAAATTAATCAAGCAAAAAATTCTTTTTCATATAGCCTAAAAAGTTGTTGAATATTCAGGGATATGGAATCAAGTGTATGGTGGTGTTGGAACCAAAATAAAACTATCGCCATTGCACCTTAAAAAAGAAAAGAAAAGCAAATGGGGAGAAAAGTATCTATAGTAAGTTTCACTTATATAAGAAAACATGTTTTTCTTTATACTTTTAAATGGAAGGGTTAACCATAATATTTTTTAAATGGTAATCTATGGGAGAAGGAGGGAACAGATGGAGAGGACAGGAAGCCAACTTCTCTGAATATATCTTGTTCTTAGATTTATGACTTTGGAATCATGTAAAAATTTATATAATTATAAGAGAAATCAAAATTAATATTTTTCCTCTGTTTTTTTTTGCTGTAAAGCAGATGATCACAAAATCAGTGGCTTAAAAGAACACACATTTATTATTACCCCTTTGGGTCAGTAGTCTGGGTACAGCTTAGACCTCACCAGGGTCTCACAGGGTCTCATAAATCTGAAATCAAAGTGTTTGCTGGGCTGCATTCTTATTTAGAGTCTCTACTGGGGATGAATCTGCTTCCAAGTTCTCTCTGGTTGTTGGCAGAATTCCTTTCCTTGTAGCTGTAGGATTCAAGGCAGCTTGCTTCTTCAAAGCAAGCAGTGCAGAAAGGTGTGTGTGGAGGGGGGAGTGTACAGTCCTTTGTTTTAAGGCTTTTTACCTGATTCAGTCAAGTCCATCAAAGATAATTTCCCTTTTAATAACTCAAAATTATTTGATTTGGCCTCACATCCATTAGGAAGGATGCTATTTAAAAAACAAAAGGGGCGCCTGGCTGGCTCAGTCAGTGGAGCATGAGACTCTTGATCTTGGGGTTGTAAGTTCGAGCCCCACGTTGGGTGTAGTGATTACTTAAAAAATAAAATCTTAAGAACAAAAAGCACACACCAGAAAATAACAAGTGTTGACAAGGATGTGGAGAAATTGGAACCCTTGTGCTTTGCTGGGAGGGTTGTAAAATGGTGCAGCCATTGTGGAAAATAGTACAGTGGTTCCTCAAAAAAGTTAAACATAGAATTACCATATGATGTAGCAATCCACTTCTGGGTATATATCCAAAAGAATTGAAAGCAGGGTCTCAAAGAGATATTTCTATACCCATGTTCATAGCATTATTCACAATAGCCAGAAGGTGGAAGCAGCCCATGTGTCCATCCACAGATGAATGGGTAGACAAAATGTGGTATATGCATACGATAGAAAATTATTCAGCCTTAAAAGGGAAGCAAATTCTGACCCATGCTACAACATGGCTGAACCTTGAGGACATTATGCTAAAGTGAGAAAAGTCACAAAAAGACAAATATTGTATGTTTCCATTTATATGTGGTACCGGGAAGAGTTTAATTCATAGAGACAGAAAATAGAATGGTGGTTGCCAGGGGCTGAACGGAGGGAATGGAGAGTTAGTGTTTAATGGGTACAGAGTTTCAGTTTTGTAAGAAAAGAATTCTAGAGATTGGTTGCACTTATGGATGTGCATGTACTTAACACTACTGAATTATAAACTTAAAGATGGTTAAGATGGTAAGTGTTAGGTGTATTTTACTACAATAAAAATTAAAACATTAAAAAATCAGTTGATTTTAGGGCTCCTGGGTAGCTCAGTCAGTTGAGCGTCCAACTCTCAGTTTCGGCTCAGGTCATGATCTCAGGGTCCTGGGATCAAGCCCCGTGATGGACTCCCCTCTCACCGGGGATTCTGCTTGCCTCTCTCCCCTTCTACCCCATCCCCTGCTCCCTCTTTTTCTTTCTCTCTGAAGTAAATAAATAAATCTTTAAAAAGAACAATTGATTTGGGATCTTAATTATATCTGTAAAATACCTCCACTTTTGCCATATTCTATTGGCAAGAAGCAAGTTGCAGGTGTTGCTCACACTTAAGATGTGAACCCTGGAGTGAGGAGGAATTATGGGGACCACCTTAAAGTTGGCCTGCCAATATTTCCTAAAAACTAAAAGCAAAATGAAACAAATGAAATTCACAGCATATCTAATTGATGCCATAACAATGCACATAGATTTTATTTTTTTTTAAAGATTTATTTATTTGACAGAGAGTGACACAGCGAGAGAGGGAACACAAGCAGGGGGAGTGGGGGAAGGAGAAGCAGGCTTCCCGCGGAGCAGGGAACTTGACGTGGGGCTTGATCTCAGGACCCTGGGACCATGACCTGAGCTGAAGGCAGACGTTCAACCGACTGAGCCACCCAGGCACCCCAATGCACATAGATTTTAAAGCACAGTAATGTGAGTGTATATCTCTAATAGATATGTCACAAAGACCAAAAAAAACCATTTTTTTTTTTAAGATTTTATTTATTTGAGAGAGAGAGTGAGCAAGAGAGAGAGAGCATACAAGCAGGGGCAGAGGGAGAGGGAGAAGCGGACTTCCCGCTCAGTAGGGAGCCCGATGCGGGGCTGTATTCCAGGACCCTGGGATCATGACCTGAACTGAAGGCAGATGCTTAACCGACTGAGCCACGAGGCACCCCAAAAAACCCTATTTTCAGTGATCATATTGTTAATAATATTGGTATTATTCTGAAACTAGTGTAAGTATGTAATAGGATAAAGCAAATAAGTAATTATATTAGAAACCAAGATTTTCAGTAAGAGAAGAAGAAACACAATATAAATTAAATAAATAAAAATTCTGTGTTCTTAAAATTTTTTTAAATTTATTTATGGGGGGGCAGAGAGAGAATCTTTTTTTTTTTTAAGATTTTATTTATTTATTTGACAGAGAGAGGGAACACAAGCAGAGGGAGTGGGAGAGGGAGAAGCAGGCTTCCCGCTGAGCAGGGAGCCCGATGTGGGACTCAATCCCAGGACCCTGGGATCATGACCTGAGCCTAAGGCAGACGCATAACCAACTGAGCCACTCAGGCACTCCCAGAGGGAGAGAATCTTAAGCAGGCTTCATACCCAACATAGAGTCAATGCAGGGCTTGATCTCACGACCCTGAGCTCGTGACCTGAGCCGAAACCAAGAGTCAGATGCTCAACTGACTGAGCCACCCAGGTGCCACTGTATTCTTAAATTTTAACTGGAAATATCAGTATGAACTTGAGATTATTTTTTCTTTTAAAAACAGTATTTTTATATTTGCTTACTGAAAAAGTCTTTTTTTAAAGATTTTATTTATTTATTTGAGAGAAAGAGCACGAGTTGGGAGAAGGTCAGAGG
This sequence comes from Callorhinus ursinus, assembly GCF_003265705.2. Lineage (NCBI taxonomy): Eukaryota > Metazoa > Chordata > Mammalia > Carnivora > Otariidae > Callorhinus > Callorhinus ursinus. The sequence goes on along the minus strand of NW_027397082.1, from coordinate 17,932,779 downwards.
GAGAGGGAGAAGCAGACTCCCCACTCAGTGGAGAGATGGATGGGGGGCCTCATTCCAGAACCCTGAGATCATGACCTGAGCCCAAATCAGATGCTTAACCGACTGAGTCATCCAGGCACCCCTGAAAAAGTCTTGAAACAATAATCCGGTAGCAGTAGGTACTTCTAGGTCCAGCCTGTGGTTACCATATACCATCTATCATTAAAAGAAACTAAGGCTGGGACCTGGGTGGCTCGGTCAATTAAGCATTGAACTCTTGATTTCGGTTCAGGTCATGATCTTGGGTCGTGGGATTTAGCTCTGCGTGGAGCTCCATGCTAGTGGGCATGGATCCTGCTTAGGGTTCTCTCTCTCCCTCTCCCTCTGCCTCTTCCCCCTGCTCTCATGCTGATGCTCTCTCTCTCTCAAAGAGAAGGAAGGAAGGAAGGAAGGAAGGAAGGAAGGAAGGAAGGAAGGAAGGAAGGAAAGGAAGGAAGAAAGAAACTAAGGCTTTTTGGAGAAATGACTGATTCCAGTTCTGAGGCAGAAAATATACACAATGAGCCTATAACATGTTTATTTGTTTGTTTTTAAGATTTATTTATTTATTTGAGGGGGAGAGAGAGAGAGGGAGGGAGAGAGCACACGCCTGAGTAGAGGGAGGGGCAGAGGGAGAGGGAGACAAGCAGACTCCCCCCTCCACCCCCCGAGAAGGGAGCTGGATGTAGGGCTCAATCCCAGGACCCTGAGATAATGACCTGAGCTGAAATCAAGAGTCTGACGCTTAACCAACTGAGCCACGCAGGTGTCCCAAGCCTATAACATCTTTTTATACCGGAAAACAAGGAAGCTACCAAAGACTGTGAGGGTCATATCAACAGACCCAGGAGAGTCTCCATTTTAGAGACTTCTACCAGCCAAAGATGGGATAATATCAGTGTTAAGAACAGTAACAACTGCAATGGATTGAAACACATCAAATATATTAAAATCCATGTGTTCATAATAACACTTAAAATGCAAGTAAACTATCAACTTTAGAAGATTTGATAATTTATTATTCTTTTTTATTATTAATTTTTTTTAAGATTTTATTTATTTATTTGACAGAGAGAGATAGCGAGAGTAGGAACACAAGCAGGGGGAGTGGGAGAGGGAGAAGCAGGCTTCCTGCTGAGCAGGGAGCCTGATGCGGGGCTCGATCCCAGGACTCTGGGATTATGACCTGAGCTGAAGGCAGACGCTTAACGACTGAGCCACCCAGGCGCCCCGATAATTTATTATTCTTGAAAACTAGTGAATAAAGGAAAAGAACCACACATTTAATCTGCCTTTCCTATATAAATTGAAGGTTTCCAGCTAAAAAATTATAAAGAATGATAGAAGAGTTTTTGGAGCCTCCTCATAAAATATTGGATCTAGTGGTTGTCACCATGTGCAACCAACCATGAGCTTACAACCTCTAACTCTAACCTTTGGCATTTATAGAAAACACCAAAGGACAGAGGGACATGCTAAATGATGGCATGGGGACACAATCAGCAATATTCAGACTTTGGGGAATTTTACTGGGAAAAACAACCTGGTTCCTTCAATAACAAAAAAAAAAAAAAGAGGAAGAGGGGAAAACTTTTAGATTAAAAAGGCTTAAAAATAAACCAGCCAAATACACTGTGTGACCCTTATTTGGATAGTAATTTGAACAAACCAGCCGTAGAGGACATTTATAGAAAGTCAATTTGGGGGTGCCTGAGTGGGTCCAACAGTTAAGCATCCGACTCTTGATTTCTGCTTGGGTCGTGAGATCAAGCTCCACATTGGGCTCTGCGCTCAGCGGGAAATCTGCTTGAGATTCTCTCCTTCTCCCTCTGTCCCTGCCCCTGACACATGCTCTTTCTCTAAAAAAAACCCAATAAATAATAATAATAGGGGTGCCTGGGTGGCTCAATCGTTAAGTGTCTGCCTTCGGCTCCAGTCATGTTTTCAGGTCCTGGGATCAAGCCCCGCATCGGGCTCCCTGCTCGGCGGGAAGCCTGCTTCTCCCTCTCCCACTCCCCCTGCTTGTGTTCCCTCTCTCACTGTGTCTTTCTCTGTCAAATAAATAAATAAGATCTTTAAAAAAAAATAATAAATCTTTTTAAAAAAAGAAAGTCAGGGGTGCCTGGGTGGCTCAGTCGTTAAGTGTAGGCCTTTGGCTCAGGTCATGATCCCAGGGTCCTGGGATCAAGCCCCGCATCAGGCTCCCTGTTCAGCAAGAAGTCTGCTTCTCCCTCTCCCATTCCCCCTGCTTGTGTTCCCTCTCTCACTGTCTCTCTCTCTCTCTGTCAAATAAATAAATAAAATCTTTTAAAAAAGTCAATTGGGACAATAACTTTAATATTTGATAATACTAAGAATCTACTGCCAAATTTTTTAGGTGTGATGCTTCTAATTGCAGTTATGTTTTTTTTTAAAGATTTTATTTATTTATTTGAGAGAGAGAGAGAGAGAGAGAAACAGCATGAGAGGGGAGAGGGTCAGAGGGAGAAGCAGGCCTCCCGCTGAGCCAGGAGCCCAATGTGGGACTCGATCCCAGGACTCTGGGATCATGACCCGAGCCGAAGGCAGTCACCTAACCAACTGAGCCACCCAGGCGCCCCCGTAGTTATGTTTTTTAAAAAAAATCCTTACCATTTAGAGATCTGTACTAAAATACTTACAGGTGAAATTATATGATGTCTGAGATTTGCTGCAAAATAATCCTGTGGGGATAGGGTGGGAATTTGCTGTGGGGATAGGGTTATATATGGTTTGGGATTGCCCATGAGTTGATAATTATTGAGGCCAAGTGATGGGTATATGGGAGTTCATTGTATTATTTTCTCTATTTTGGTTGAAAATTCACCTTGACAAGTTATTTGTTGTTTGTTTGTTTCTAAAGCCTAAGTTTCAGACCAGAAGTGGGGGAAAAATTCTTTTAATGTGCTTTGGAGACATTCGAAGCTCAAAGCTGTATGGTGGGTTGGCTAAGCCCTAGTAGATTAAGTGAGAAAGAATTCCTTAGAAACCATCTTCCCCAGTACTCAGGTCACCTCCATACCACGTGCTTTCCTTTCTATTCAGACTGTTTCACTATGGTTGGTGGATGGGAAGAAAGGTTGAGGTTTATTGGTTTGGTTTGATTGATTCATCCAGTTTTCTCTGCTGCCAGACTGAATCTAGTGACTCACTCAGCAGTGGCTTCTTCCTGAGAGTGCTAGGGCAAAACCCTGAGCTCTACAACAGACCTGCCCTTGAATAGTTCCACACTTGGTTACACTTGAACTTGCAGTCTGGACGAGGATAGACTTTTTTTCTGTAATAAGGGTAGCATTCGAGATAAGAATTTCTGTTTTCATCTACTTAACTTCTTACCTGGCTCCAGAAGGTTTCTCTCTTTATAAATTGGAAACCGAATGCTTTATGTACATTGGGCCAGGGCAGAACCAGATTCTTCTTTTGAAAGGTGCCAGAGCCACATTCTGTCCTCATCATCCTCTTTCCTGAAGGAACAACAAAGGTGCTTGTTTTGTGTGTGCCTTCCTAGCCTGACTTCTGCAAAGGCAAAATGCCTTTCCTCTTGGAATTTAGGCAGAATGAGGGCTGTGCTAAAGTTCTTTGACTTAGGAATGTTCATAGATACAGTTGGAGCTTTGCTCCAGATTAAGTGCCTCAGCTCTCTGCACCCCGAACAAATGGAAATAGCGGGTGTGTGATCATCTTCACCTGGCCCTGTCTGGTTGTTGGCCTGTAGGTGTGTCTACCATGTTGATCCTAGATGTTAGATGCCTTCAGTGCTGTGGTAACCCTGAGCTGCACAGCACTAAGAATGCTGAAAGTGCTAATAGGAGACAATGTACAGTGTACAGAAATAGGACTAAGAGCAAAAACAGCAAGGGAGAGAAAGGGGATTGTTTTTATGTAACTGACCATAACCACTAAGAGAAGAAGAAAAATGGAGAAACAAGAAAAGTTTGAAGTCTGTGGCAAGAGTACCAGCATCATTAGTCTGGTTAATATAGGAGAAGGTGGGGTGTTTGTTCAAGAACTTAAAGGCTGGGGCGCCTGGGTGGCTCAGTAGTTAAGCGACTGCCTTCGTCTCGGATCATGATCCCAGGGCCCTGGGATCGAGCCCCGCATCGGGCTCCCTGCTCAGCAGGAAGCCTGCTTCTCCCTCTCCCACTCCCCCTGCTTGTGTTCCTGCTCTCGCTATCTCTCTCTCTGTCAAATAAATAAATAAAATCTTTAAAAAAAATAAAGAACTTAAATGTTTAGCTGGTGAAAGTGCCACCCGTAACTTCTTAGAGACAAGCCAGGGATGGTCCCCTGGATTCCCGGCCGGTCCAAGTCCACGCTGCCGCCCATGGTAGCCAGCGTGATGGCTGCCAGGGCAGCCGGAGGAGCTCCTGCTGCACGTCAGAGGTAGGAAAGAGGAGTTCTTCTTTCTCATTGTATATTTTTTAAGCATACGAATAATATAGAAATCCATTTTGGAAGTTAATGATTCAGACTCTGTGAATAAAGTCAAAGTCCTCCCTGACCACATGACCCAATCTCAGGCCCCTCCCCACACCACTTTATCCGTTTGGTGTGTTCCCTGCACGCAGCCGGACTTTTTCTATGCATTCACCTTCTTCTGGGGACTCCTAGAAGTGGTTTGGGTTTGTATATATATTTTTTTTCCTTTTTTTTTGTTTTTTAAGTAAACTCTACCCCCAGTGCAGGGCTGGAACTCACGACTGCAAGATCAGAAGTCCCATGCTCTAGCAAATAAGCTGGCCAGGCACCCCATATTTTTTCCTTCTCTAATATAAGTGAAACTGTACTGTCCTTCACAGTTGGACTTCTTAATTAACTGTGCATCTTGGAGATCTTCCATGTCAAAATATAAAGTTATCTAATTCCTTTTTACTGCTGCCTATGATTTTATAGTATGCATAAGCCATATTTTAACCATTCTCTTGATGCACATTTAGGTTGTTTCCATTTTTTTCACTATCACAAACAGCACACAGATGTTGGGAGCATTCTTTTTCATTCCTCCTTGTGAACATGCTTTGCTCCAGGGTAGATTCGTACTCTGAGGTGGAATGATTAGGTCAAAGAGAAAGTACTGGTTATATTAATAGATTCTGCCATGTGGCCCTCCGAAGTGACTGTGCCACTTTACGGATGCTTGGCAGCTAAGTGGATTTTCATTGTAAACCTACCTAATCTCTTCAGGAAAAAGATGGAAAGAGTAGAAGCATGTGCTTGATTTTAAAGCTTCAAAGCGTTTCTTGGCACTGTTTTTTTTTGGGGGGGGGCGGTAAATGTATATAGGGACTGCAAATTTAAAACCCTCTATAGTTATTTTGGCTTTAAGAACAAAGGGGCCTGCCTGCAGGTGGCGGGCCCTGTGCTGGCTCAGAGTGAGAGGAGCAGGGGTGCGTTTTGCCCAGTTACAAGCCTCTGGGCAAAAGACTTTTCCTTCCCATACTGACAGGTGTCTAAACAGATGGAGCTACTTTAAAAGAAAAGTGAAAGCATCTGCCAGCTTAGGATTCAAGGCTCTCTGGAAATGGAGAGCAAGGGCGGCCTGTATGCCCCATAGGAGAGCATGGCACAGAGAGTATGTGGGCAGGATTTGACTAGTGACAGCTACAAGCTGTGGCAGGTAACCCGTGCTGAGCTCTGTTTGCACTGAGGCATTCACCCTCCTGCGGGGAGAATGAGTCCTGCCATGCCCCCATGTGTGGGGACACAAGGTGAGTGTCAGGGACCCACACTCTGCCTCTGTGGGAACCACACCACTGGCAGCTAGTGAGCCACTCCTCAAAAGTCTGCAGCCCCCAGAGACTCGCTTTTGGGTGACAGCCACTAGCGGCCCCAGCGGCCCTCCAGCCTCCTATTTCCCTGCCGTAACCTCTACTGCAGGTTGTTGAGCTTCTTGATAAAAGGAATTTTCCTTACACTTCACTCTTTGTCTTTATGATCGTGGCTTTGAGGGCAAGGGAGAGAGCTGGGGAGCCAGAGGTTTTTGGGAGAATACATAGGGAAACAATTTTGAGTCTCTTTTGACTGGCTTTGTAATCCTTGGCGATTCCTTTGATTCTGGGCAAAACCTAGAAGGAATATCCTTTACGGTTCCTTTCAGTTTTGTAAGAACAGACATATCCCCTCACTCTTTATTTAATTAAGTAGTACAGCACATTCATTTCCCTCTGTCTTGCAGCCACATTTAGCCAAATTAATATCAGACAGAACTAGTTGAGGGAAGTTCTCTAACCAAACACTCAAATTAACTTTTCAAGTCATGAAACTGCAGTCAGAACTTAAAAAAGGTGTGTGTGTGTGTGTGTGTGTGTGTGTGTGTGTGTGTGTGTGTGTG
>NW_027397082.1:17841296-17926402 GCF_003265705.2 Callorhinus ursinus | reverse complement strand
TGTGTGTGTGTGTGTGTGTGTGTGTGTGTGTGTGTGTGTGTGTGTGTTGGGTGGGGGGCAATTCATTCTTGATTCCACCACTTGACCAGCTTGGAAAAACTTGACAGCCAGCCACCATCCCCACCAACCAGCAATGAAGAACTCTGCCTGTTAGCCCCCAAAGCTCATGAACACACGTCCAGAGAATCTGTTTCCCTCTCTGCCCCGACAGTATGTTTGTTTTCTTATTATTTTTTCTTTCTTAAAAGACAATGGCCTTTCTTTGGAGGAGTTTGATTCGAAACCCTGCAATGGGGATATTGTGCAGTCATGCTCCTGAGACCTCCTTCTCTGCAAGCATCTTGTCTGCTGTGCATGTGTGTGGAGAAAGGCAAGGGTGCCAATTCTGTTCTTTTGTACCAGTTGAAGCCTCTAAGCTTAAGAGCATCCCATCCGTATCCTCTACTTGCATTGCTCCAGTGGTAGAGGGGAATTACCCAGGACATAGTATTTTTTGCTCCTTTGTGACTTGCATGCATCCTTGCCCTCAACTGCTATCCAGAATTCCTGAGATGGGCCTTGCCTCACCACTGCTGCAAGCCTCTGAGCTGAACTCTTAGCTTTGGCTTGGAGATGGGGAGCAGGGGCCGGCGGGCAGGGAAGTGCTCACTCACAGCTTTGCTTGGATTCTTGGAGGAAGGAGAGTTGCTGATCTTTCCCAGCAAGAAGAGGGTCTGTGCCACTCATTCCTTTGGTAGGTGGTGTCAGGTGAAAGTAGTGAAGGCCTGAAGGAGGTCCTGGGTCTCAGGGTGCTAGGACAGCATCCCCTGTGCATTGCCTGGGCTCATACTGTCCCCAGAATGAGCATAGCATCTCTTGGGTATGTTACGGGCTCCAGAAATCTGTGGCAGTGACATTAGGCTGTCCTATGTCCTGTGACCTCCTCAAATTCTGTAGGCTCGGGCACCTGGGTGGCTCAGTTAGTTAAGCGACTGCCTTCGGCTCAGGTCGTGATCCTGGAGTCCCGGGATCGAGTCCCGCATCGGGCTCCCTGCTCAGCAGGGAGTCTGCTTCTCCCTCTGACCCTCCCCCCTCTCATGCTCGCTCGCTCGCTCTCTCTCATTCTCTCTCTCAAATAAATAAATAAAATCTTAAAAAAAAAAATTCTGTAGGCTCAAGAAACAAATAGACTAAGCACACACATCCCCACCCCCTGCCTGCAGCTTGGCTTAGAGCAAGGAGAAAGCACCTGGGCCTTAGAAATTAGGATAGGATTACGTGAGAAATCCCAGTAGGGGCAGTGGGCCAACTCAGTGGCCCCAGTTAGGAGCATCTGGGCTGGGCATAGGCCAGTGGAACTGACTTTGAATTTTACCTCCTCCACTGCCCCAGCCAGAGCTGGTTCATTCAGCAAAACCTCCAGGTTGTCTCTTCTCACTGGGGGGGTCATGAGGCTGCCTGGGCCTGGGCAGACTTGGGTTTCAGCCCCCATAAGGATATTTCAGTTCGTGGGCCTTCAGTTGACTTGAAGGGGCCGTCTTCTAATCTCAAAGGAAGCCTTTGGACCCAGCTCCTCCGAGCAGACCACAGTGGCTGCAGTAGCCACTTGGGGCTTCTCAGGAAGGAGGGTGGGGTCAGGCGGTTGCCAGATGCTCTCCATGTGTCTTGGTTTCATGCTGGGACTCCGGAGACAGGAGGACAGGCTGCTTGACCCTTCCCAATCAGCAGTCTGTGTTGCTGGGGGCATGTCTGGCACATCTGGCATTTTTAGGGAAGACCTGCTAAGCCCTCCTAGCTAACAGTTCTGTGTCTTCATACAGGCCATTTAAGCACACGTTGTCAAACCAGGTGTGATCACTGATGTGATTTGTGAGCACCAAGAAGGCAAGGAAACTGGAGACAGTTTCTTGAGAGACTGTGATGGCTACCCCATTGTTCAAAAGTTTGACCTGGGGCGGGGGGCGCCTAGGTGGCTCTGTCAGTTCAGCATCCAACTCTTGATTTCAGCTCAGGTCTTGATCTCAGGGCTGTGGGATCGAGCCCCGTGTCCAGCTCTGCGCTCAGCATGGAGTCTGCTTGGGATTCTCTTTCCCTCTCCCTCTGCCCCTCCTGCTACTCCTGCTCATGTGCTTGCTCTCTCTCCCTCCCTCTAAAATAAGTAAATCTTAAAAAAAAAAGTTTAACCTCAAAATTGACAGACTCCAGTCTGCCAGCCTGCTTTGCGCCACCTCCCATTTTCCTGCTCTCTCTAAAATACCTCTTGCAGACCAGCCACTCATTTGACACCTGGCAAATTCAGCTGTGCTTCCTACCCTTGCCCTTCTTCCTCTCAGAGCACTCACTCAAAAGTGTGTTTGACTTCAGGGGTCCAAGCTTCAGTGATGAGAAACCCACTCTTTTGGGCTCTGGAAGACAACATTAACCTGTTCTCCTCCGACCAACTGCATTAATTCTGGAATAGGGTGTAGAGGGTGGAGCATTGCTTTCCGAACTATTATGCAAAAACATCACTGGGACTGTACTTTCACACCGAATGGTAGACTGACAGTCATTTTCCAGAGTTGGGTTGAATTAAGAACTCTGGAAGAATGTATTTGTTCCTCAGTGTTTCAAAGGCAGCACTAATTATTTTACAAACAATAGCTGTTTTCTTCTGCAACCCATTTCCCTAGATTTTGCTAACTTCTTATATCCGGCACAGTCCAACTTCAAACGACCAAGACTGAGGCTGGATGTTTGGGAAGTGGGGGTAGGGTGAGGGCCAATCTGAGGGGCCAGTTAGAAGCTGCACTCCCGGGGCGCCTGGCTGGTTCAGTCGGTAAAGCATGCGACTCTTGATCTCAGGGTTGTGAGTTTGAGCCCCACATTGGGTGTAGAAATTACTTAAAAATAAAAATCTTTTTTAAAAATATGTATTTATCTGACAGAGAGCGAGAGAGTGCACAAGCAGTGGGAGCAGGAGAGGGAGAAGCATGATCCCATGACCCTGAGATCACCACCCAAGCCCAAGGCAGATGCTTAAACGTCTGAGCCACCCAGGCGCCCTAAAAATAAAAATCTTAAAGCCCTGCACTCCCATACAGCACTCCCAACTTTTAAGAGTTCTTGCCAGGGAGTTGTTAATAGGGAAGGAGACATAGACTAGTGAAACCTTTCTCTCAGTTAAGCAAGGGACAGACCTATACCTAGCAGTTTTTTGGACTCTTTTTGCCAGCCTGGACTGGTATTCCCCTCCGGTGACTTTGCCGAATAGGCAGCAGCTAAGGGAGGTTTCTTGGTGGCAGAGCTCAGAGGAAGAGGGAAGGGAATGGAAAGAGCATCCAGGCTTCACCTGGAATGGCCTGCCTTCAGAACCCAGGAGGCCCCTCTGCTATGTGGTTTGGGTGGAGGTCTCAGGGATTTGCATACTAATGTCTTGTTTAGGACACTTCAGGGAGCCAAAGAGAGGAAGAGAGAGGGAGCACACCCCTCTAACCACTGGACAGAACAGCTGGGCTTCCGACAGAGGCATTATTAGCATTTGAAAACCCCTCTGAAGGGGCTGAGAACTTCCTGGGGTGGGCGTTGGGGCCCGAGTGCTGAGACCCGCGGTGGCTCCACACAGAATGGGGCTGCGCATCCAGGGCATAAAGACCAGACTGGACTCAAGAATGAGCCCATTGTGGCTTTGTCCCAGGCTTGAAAACTGTGACCAAGGCTCTTTCATTGTTAAGAAAGACTGTTTCTTGGCCACAGCAGAGCTAATAAGTCTAGTTCCCCCACCAAGCAGGGCTGGGGAAGAAAGACCGCGTCCCAGTCTGAAAGGTTGTTACCATCATGTGCTCTAAACCTTTCTGTGGGTAGTTATGCGTTCTTCTCCCCCTTCCCTCCTTTTAATTCACTCCTGATCCCGCATGGGTTGGTCCCCAAAGTAGCGACTGGGTCTGTCTCCCTTTTCTGCCTTAGGGTCTCCCCTTCCAGCTGCCTAAATTAAGCCTCTTCTTAAATTAGGTCTGTACGAAGTGGTTTTTTTTTTTTTTTTTTTTTTTGGTCATTCTTCTTTCATTTAAACAGTTTGGGTTTGTACGACATTTATTTTTAAGCCAAGGTCCGTTCTGGTTAATGAAAGGTCATGGCTCCAAACCTTTTCAGGCCTTTCCCTGTTTCCAGCTTATGTTCCTGCCAGGTTTGGGGTATATTTCTACAGACCAGACAGCTAGATGTGGGCGGGGGTTGAGAACTGGACCAACTCTTTCTTAAACCAGGAGCGATGGTGCCACCTACTGGCTTGTGCTGTGAGCTACAGGCTCTGTGCCGGTTCTGGATTTCTGTTAGGGGCCCTAAGACCTGGGCAGATACAGCGGTATTGTATACCAGTACAGGAGTAACATGCAACAGTGGAAAGCAAACTGAGTAGGCACACTATTTTCTGCTTACAGATAAGGAAACAGGCTTGGAAATTGTGGTTGGGCAAGTTGCCGAGGGTTATAACTCGTATGAGGCAGAGGCAAATAGGAAGCAACCCTTCCCAACTGCAAAGTTAACCACAGCACCAGGGTTTGCCGGAGCCAGCTGGAGACTTTAGGTCATAACTGGACAGGGCATTCAGTGACCTGGATAGTGAGGACTGTCTTCCCTCTTCAAGTTTCTGATACAACCCTGCTGATTTGTCAGTTTGATATGACTCTTTAAACCTCCAACAGCTCTTTAATCCTGGTTCATTTGAGTTTTTAATAATGTTAGGTAGACAACAGTAGCTGTTAAAAATTGAATTTGTTTTCGTCAAATTGCTTTGAAGTTATTCTAGGCAACACTGCTTTTCCCTTTATTTTCCTGAGTTAGCAGTAATATGAAATTTCCTTTTTTTTTATTTTTAGAGATTTTATTTATTTATTTATTTGAGAGAGAATGAGAAAGCATGTGAGCCAGGGGAGGAGCAGAGGGAGAGGGACAAGCAGACTCTTCACTCGGCATGGAGCCTGACATGGGGCTTGATCCCACATCCCCTGAGATCATGACCTGAGCCGAAATCAAGAGTTGGATGCTTAACCAACTGAGCCACCCAGGCACCCCTATGAAGTGTCTTTTAAACTAAGTTTGTCTAGGTTTTTAAACATGAGTCAATCTTAGGGGGAAATACAAGTAGGTTATGGTACAGATGGTACACAGAAGTGTTATGGATGACTCAAAAGTCTGGGAAATACTGTGCCCACCATCACTGACTTGTCCCATGACCTTGGGCAGTCTCTCTCAAGGATCCTTTCCTCATTTGTAGGAAATGAAAATGTTGGTTGTTCAGATTGTATAGACGTCTCTATAACATGCTTTGATGTGTGGGCATTCTATGTCAGATTTCTCCCAGGCCACTGCTTACCCTGAGAAGGTAGTAACCAAAAATCTAGGACCTTGGCCTTACTTTGCCCACTTTGCCTTTCCCCCAAGATCCCTCCCTTTCACCTACTGTATTCTTTCTTTTTTTTAACATCTCTATTGAGATGTAATTCACATACCTTGTAATTCACAGTTGTGAAACCATCACCACAATGAAACCCAGAACATTTGCATTACCCCCAAAAGCAATGTCATACAAGTCACTACCCATTCCCCCTAACCATTCTAGCCCTAGGCAACCACTAATCTCTCTGTTCCATAGATTTGCCTATTCTGGACATTCCATATAGTTGGAATCACATATGTCCTTTTGTGACTGGCTTCTTTCACTTAGCATAATGTTTTTAAGGTTCATGTTGTAGCATGTATTGATACTTTATTTCTATTGCCGGTAATACTCCATTGTGTGCATATACCATGTTTTATTTATCCATTCATTAGTTGATGGACATTGGGTTATTTCCACCTTTGGGCTATTGTGAATAACATGGCTATTGTGAATATTCATGTACAAGTGTTTGTGTGGACATGTGTTCTATTTCTCTTGGATATAGACATAGGATTGGAATTGCTAGGTCGTATGGCAACTCCATGTTTAATCATTTGAGGAATTGCCAAACTGTTTGCCAAAGCAGCTCCACTATTTTACATTCCCACTAGCAGTGTATAAGCGTTCCGATTTCTATCCTTACCATTTGTTATTGTCACCGTAATTGTAGCCACCCTATGAGTGTGAAATGATGGTATCTCACTATGGTTTTGATAAGCATTTCCCTAATGGTTAATCGTGCTGAGCATCTTTTCATGTGCTTATTGGTTATTTTTATATCTTTTTTGGAGAAAGGTTTATTCATATTCCTCACCCATTTTAAAGTTGGATTATTTATCTTATTATTGAGCTGTAAGTCTCTTTATATATTCTGGATACCTATCAGATGTATGACTTGTAAATATTTTCTTGCATTCTGTAGGTTGCCTTTTCACTTTCGTTTTCAAAAATTGTGGTTAAATATACATAACACAAAATTTGCCATTTTAACCATTTTTTAAAGATTTTATTTATTTAGGGCACCTGGGTGGCTCAGTTGGTTAAGCGACTGCCTTCGGCTCAGGTCATGATCCCGGAGTCCCGGGATTGAGTCCCACATTGGACTCCCTGCTCAGCAGGGAGTCTGCTTCTCCCTCTGACCCTACCTCCTCTTGGGCTGTCCCTCTCTCTCTCTCTCTCTCTCTCTCAAATAAATAAATAAAAAAGATTTTATTTATTTATTTGAGAGAGAGAGAGAGCACAAGCAGGGGGAGTGGCAGGCAGAGGGAGAAGGAGAAACAGGCTTCCGGCTGAGCAAGGAGCCCGACGTGGGGCTCGATCCCAGGACCCTGGGATCATGACCTGAGCTGAAGGCAGACATTTAACTGACTGAGCCACCCGGCGCCCCAAGCGCTAACTTTCCATTTCCCTCCTCTCCTAGCCCCCAGCAACCACCTGTCTACTTTCTGCCTCTGTAAATTTGACTACTCTGGTACCTTATATAAATGGAGCCACTTTTTTGGGGATTAGCTTACTTAGCATAATGTCTTCAAGGTTCATCCATCTTGTAGCATGCATTAGAATGTCATTTATTTTTTTTTTTAAGATTTTATTTAATTGACAGAGAGAGAGAGAGACAGAGAGAGAGGGAACACAAGCAGGGGGAGTGGGAGAGGGAGAAGCAGGCTTCCTGCTGAGCAGGGAACCCGATGCGGGGCTCGATCCCAGGACTCTGGGATCATGACCTGAGCTGAAGGCAGTTGCTTAACCAACTGAGCCACCCAGGCTCCCCAGAATGTCATTTTTTTTTAAAGATTTATTTGAGAGAGCAAAAATGAGAGAGAGAGAGAGAGTACATGAGAGGGGGGAGGGTTAGAGGGAGAAGCAGCCTCCTCACTAAGCAGGGAGCCTGATACGGGACCCGATCCCTGAACTCCAGGATCATGACCTGAGCCGAAGGCAGTTGCTTAACCAACTGAGCCACGCAGGCGCCCCAGAATGTCATTTTTTAAGGCTGAAAATAAATACCATGTTTTGTTAATCCATTCAACCATTGATGGACCCTTGGCTTGCTTCCCTTCTCTGGCTGTTGTGAATAATTCTGCTGTGACATGGGTGTACAAGTACGTGTTTGAGTCTCTGTAATTCTTTCGGGTATATACCCAGGCGTAGAATTGCTGGATCCAATGACACGTCTATGTTTAATCTTTGGAGGCACCATCACCCTATTTTCCACAGTGGCTATACCGTCCTATACCCAGGAACAGTGCACCCAAGTTGAAAGTTTTCTCACAGCCTCACCAGCACTTGTCATTTTTCCGGATGGTTTTTTGTTTTGTTTTGCTTTATAATAGCCATCCTAATGGTTGTGACGTGGTATCTCATTGTGGTTTGGATTTGCATTTCTTTTTCCTTTCTCAGTGGTACTGTTTGTAGCACAAAAGGTTTTCATTTTAATGAAGTCCAATTTTTGGACCAATCTTTGTTGCTGGTGCTTTTGTGTCTAAGAAACCATTGCCAAATTTAAGGTCAGAAGGTTTATTCCTATGTTTTTTCTAAGAGTTTTACAGTTTCAGCTATTACAGTTAGGCCTGTGATCTATTTTAAATTAATTTTTGTTTATGGTGTAAGGAAGAGATCCAACTTGATTCTTTCATATGTGGATATCCAATTGTTCCAGTACCACTTGCTGAAAAGACTCTCTTTCCTATATTGAATTGTCTTGGCACTGTTGTCGAAAATTAATTGACCATAAATGTGAGGGTTTATTTCTGGACTCTAAATTCTGTTACATTGATGAAATGCCTATCCTTATGCCAGTACTACACTGCCTTTTTTTTTTTTTTAAGACTTTATTTTTAAGCACTCTCTCCACCCAATGTGGAGCTTGAACTCACAACACTGAAATCAAGAGTTGCATGCTTCACTGACTGAGCCAGCCAGGCATCCCAGTACCACAGTGTCTCGATAACTGTAGCTTTGTAGCAAGTTTTGAAATCAGGAAAATTAAGTCTTCCAACTGTTTTTCTTTTTTTTTCTTTTTTTTCAGATTTTATTTATTTATTTGACAGAGAGAGACACAGCGAGAGAGGGAACACAAGCAGGGGGAGTGGGAGAGGGAGAAGCAGGCTTCTGGCTGAGCAGGGAGCCCAACGCGGGGCTCGATCCCATGACCTGAGCCAAAGGCAGATGCTTAACGACTGAGCGACCCAGGCGCCCCTGTTTGTCTTTTTCAAGCTTGTTTCAAGCTCTTCTGGGTCTCTGGCATTTTCATATGAATTTTAGGATCATTGTTGAAATTTCTGCAAAAAAGGCATTTGGCATTTTGATAGGGATTGCATTGAATCTATTGATCAATTTGGGGAATATTAATGTCAACAATATTAAATCTTTCTTTCCGTGAATATTGTATATTTTTTCATTTATATAGGTCCTCTCTAATTTCTTTTTTTTTTTTTAAAGATTTTATTTATTTATTTGACAGAGAGAGATAGCGAGAAAAGGAACACAAGCAGGGGGAATGGGAGAGGGAGAAGCAGGCTTCCCGTGGAGCAGGGACCCCGATGTGGGGCTCGGTCCCAGGACCCTGGGATCATGACCCAAGCCAAAGGCAGCCACTTAACGACTGAGCCACCCAGGCGCCCCTCTAATTCCTTTCAACAGTGTTTTATAGTTTTCAGAGTACAAGTTTTCCCTTTTTTAAGTTAAATTTATTCCTGAGCATTGTTTTCTTTTTTATTCTATTGTAAGTGGAAGTTTTCTTAATTTCGTTTTCACATTGTTCATTGCAAGTGCACAGAAATACAAGTGATTCTTATACATTGCTGTTGTACCCTGCAACGCTGCTGAATTTGTTTATCCTGATAGTTTTTTAGTGGATTCCTTAGGGTTTTCTTTGTACAAGATCATGTCATAGGCAAATATAGTTTCATTTCCTTTCCAGTTTACCTGGATTTTTGTTTATTTTTTCTTGCCTAATTGCCCTGGTTAGAACCCCTAATACAATGTTAAATAGAAGTGGTAAGAGTGGGCATCTCTGTTATGTTCCTGATCTTAGAGGAAAATAATTCAGTCTTTAATATCAAGTATGCTGTTAGCTGTAGGTTTTCTGTAGATGCCCTTTTATAGATTGAGGAAGTTCCTATCTCTTCCAAGTTTCAGTGTTTTTATCATAAAAGAGTATTAGATTTTGCAAATGCTTTTCTATGTCTATTGAGATGATCATGTGGGGTTTTTTAAATCTTCATTCTGTTGATATATTACATTGGTTTTCTTATGTTACATCAACCTTGTATTTCTGGGATAAATCTCACTTGCTGATTATGTATAAACCCTTTTTATATGTTGCTGTGTTCAGTTTGCTATTGTTTAGTGAGGATTTTTGTGTCTGTATGAATAAGGGATAATGGCCTATGGCTTTCTTTTCTTGTAATGCCTTTGTCTGGCTTTGGTATCAGGGTAATATTGGTTTTATAGAAAGAATCGGCAAGTCTTATATTTTTTTGAAAAGTTTGTGAAGAATTGGTATTAATTCTTTAAATGTTTGGTAGAATTTGGGCGCCTGGGTGGCTCAGTTGGTTAAGCGACTGCCTTCAGCTCAGGTCATGATCCTGGAGTCCCGGGATCGGGTCCCACATCGGGCTCCCTGCTCGGCGGGGAGTCTGCTTCTCCCTTTGACCCTCTCCCCTCTCATGCTCTCTCTCTATCTCATTCTCTCTCTAAAATAAATAAATAATATCTTTAAAAAAAATAAAAATAAATGTTTGATAGAATTTACCAGTGAAGCCATTGGGGATAAGCTTATTATGGGGTCAGTTTTTGAATTACTAATTCAATCTTTTTACTTGTTGCTTTGTTTCTAACTTGTAGATCATGCAAGCTGCTTGTAGACACACATTTCTGTAAAAGGAGAAGAAATCTGGGAAGAGTGGGCACAGCAGGAATTGGGAAATTTGAAGGTTTCTAGTTGGCTCTGTCTGGAGCTGTGCCTTCTCTGCCTTTATCGCCCCATATCTCCTAGAGGAAGTAGTCTTCCTTCACCCTCATGAATGAATACTTTTGAGGTTAGGACCAAAAAGATGGAAAAAGTAGTTGGTGTAACCACACCTGACAGAGCAGGGAATTAGTATTCAGACCAAGGCAAGAGAGAGCAGAAGCTCTCTCAGGCCTCCGGAGGCTTTGGGCTGGGGTGTGTGTGTGTGTGTGTGTCTGTTTTCATGTTCTGCGTTGCCTTAAATATTGATCAAAAGTGAAGAGTCTCCAGCTGTTGAGATTCCTCGATCATAACTGATAGACCACAATGAACTACCATACAGCCATTTAAAGAATGAGGTAGTGGGGTGCCTGGATGGCACAGTCGGTTGAGCATCCGACTCTTGGTTTTGGCTCAGATCATGATCTCCGGGTCCTGGGATCTAGTCCTTCGTCAGGCTCCATGCTCAGCGTGGAGTCTGCTTGAGATTCTCTCTCCCTCTCCCCCTCCCACTTGTATTGTCTCTCTCTCTAAAATAAATAATAAATCTTTTTTTTTAAGATTTTATTTATTTATTTGACAGAGAGAGAGCAGGAGAGCACACGCCGTGGGAGTGGCAGAAGGAGAGGGAGAAGCAGGCTTCCTGTGGAGCACGGAGCCCGATGCAGGGCTCAATCCCAGGACTCTGAGATCGTGACCTGAGCTGAAGGCAGACGCTTAACGACTGGGCCACTCAGGCGCCCCAATAAATAATAAATCTTAAAAAAAAAAGAATGAGGTAGCTTTTTATGTGCTGATATGAAATGATCTCCCAAGATATATCATTAAACAAAATGTGCAAGGGGCTCCTGGGTGGCTCAGAGGGAGCCTCCTTCTCCCTCTCCCTCTGCTGCCTCCCCCTTGTGCGTGCTCTCTTTCTCTCTCTGACAAATAAAATCTTAAAAAAAAAAACAAACCACCAAATGTGCAAAACAGTGTGCTGCCATTTGTTTTAGGAAAAAAAGGTAGAGAGACCCTGTAGATGCACACAGGCTGGTAAATGCGGAATACGTTTGGAAGGGTACCCAACAGAAGAGTCAGGGCTAGGGGGAGACTTTGTACCACATGGGTGTTTCCTTCCTTGTGGTTATGCTGTCCTAAACAGTGCTTTTGAAGTGTTGAGCCTGTGTGAAGTGCAATGGTGAGGCTATGAGTTGGCCGTGTTTGCATGTTTCTCTTGGTCAGCCTAGGCACGGTGTCTGTGATTTCATGGAAACACCCACCCCTCCAGACTGTGCATCTCTGCAGAGGTGTGTGGGGCACAGTCCAAACCTCTGTGTACTTGAAGCCTCCAGTGTTCCTCAGAAATCCTTCTATCTGTCTACCTGTGGGAAGCCAGTGGCCAATCTCAAAAGCCCTCCACGGGTGGTTCCTTTTAGAAACACTTCCAGCAGCAGAGGAAAGGATTGAGACCAGGGGTGTGCTTCTCCATGGCGAAGTGCTTTCAGTGCCCCACCCCCAGCCTCCCTGAGGATTTCTGGCCACGTGGCCCCACACTAAAGCACCTTATCCTTTCCTGGCAGACCTGATCATGGCTCCCCAACCCCAAATAAATCTTCGGGTGTGCCAGGCCGAGTGAGCAGCCACAGTAGCAGCCTGTCCTTTTCTCCTGAAGGCTGGCAGAATTGGCAAGCAGGAAAAAACGTTTGGTTTGGGGGAAATATCCACAATCTTTTCTCCTATATGAGCAAATGCTTCCCCTGGAAGATGGGGGAGCTTCCCAGCCTGGGCTTCTCTGATACCAGGGTTTCAGACCTGGATGTAAGGCCTCTAACACTGAGCATCCTCGTGTCTCTCCCACAGAGAACACCTTCTGCAGCGGGGACCACGTGTCTTGGCATAGCCCTTTGGATAACAGCGAGTCAAGAATTCAGCACATGCTGCTGACCGAGGACCCACAGATGCAACCAGTGCAGACACCCTTTGGGGTAGTTACATTTCTCCAGGTGAGGCTGAGGTTGGACATGGGCTCAAGCCTTCCCTGGGGGAAAAGCCTTTGTAGTACAGGAGGGCTTGGGTAGGAGGAATGAAGGCAACAGGAGATTTCCTTCTTGCATTTTCTCTTCCCTCTGCTGGCTCGTCAGATTCGGATGGTCTGATTTAGCCTGCTGAGATGCGAAAAGGGGGAAAGGGAAGGGGCCATGGGGGCAGGGGCGGGGGGTGCTGTTGGAATGGCTGTAGTTGGGCGGCTAAGGCCAACAGGGCGGGTATTTTGGTGAACTGATAAAGACCCAGACAGCCGTAGGCATGGGACCACCCAGCAGGAAGGCAGCTTTGGGCTGGCCTTGCCCTCACCCAGAAGGGGTGTGCATCCACCCCTGCTGCAGCTGCATTTGCTTGTGATCATGCTGGGGTCTATGTGAAGGTTCCCTTGTTTCCCTTGAGGTTTACACAAAGGCCCCGCCTCTGATGAGGAAAGAGAGCTTTTCTGCAAACTGCTGGGGCCCTTTGGTTGTCGTTCGGAGCTTGAAGGGCCTCAGAATCTCCTGTGTTTACATTCCCTGTGATCCTAGCCTAGGTCGGAACATCTCCCTGAACCTCTCCTGCCTCCAGAGACATGGGCTGAGGACCCATTCTGATGTTCGCCTCTGCAGTCCAGGGCTAGACATCGTATCACCCAGACACCTGACCCATTGTAGCAGGACAAGGGTCAGGCCTCAGTACCCTGTCTGTGGACTCTTCCATCTCCTAAGGAAACCACCCCATTTTGGACAGACAAGCCCCGAGCCATAGATCCTGCCTGTGGTCCCCCCACTTGACTTGACCCTGAAAGAGCCTGGGTGGCCGTCCTCCTGGATGGGTGGGAGGAATGACTATTGACATGCAATGGCGTCTTGTCCCTGGGTCTCAGATTGTTGGCGTCTGCACCGAGGAGCTCCACGCAGCCCAGCAGTGGAACGGGCAGGGCATCTTGGAGCTGCTGCGGACGGTACCCGTGTGAGTACATGCCCACCCTGTGAGGTGGGGCCTGGCTTCCTGGGCCTGGGGGTGGGAGTTCCTCCTTACCCCCACATGTGGGCTTCCCCTTACATTGTTTATCAGGCACTGGTTTTTCACATCAGGGGCTCCTGATGATTCACTCCCTGACAGTCCCTGACCTCGAACTGCTCCCCTGTGTTCTGGGCCTGGGGCAGCAAACAGGGCAGTCTGAAGGCCCAGCCCATCAGCCCCAGACCCTCAGTTACCATCCTATCCCCTTTCCTTGTCCACAGCGCTGGCGGCCCCTGGCTGATAACTGACATGCGGAGGGGAGAGACCATATTTGAGATCGACCCACACCTGCAAGTATGTCTTGAGTGAGGAGAACCTTTCTTAGCACACTATGCCTAGGCCTCTTCCAAATAACACTGGCTTTCATGCTGGGAAAACGGAGGAGCTTTATTTGTGAATGAGTAGAAATATGGCATGATTTGGAATTTGTCCCCTGAATTCCTCAGAGCACATAGGGAGCAGAGATTTTAGGCCAGGAAAGCTTGCCTGAGACACATGGTTTTTTGCATTTAAAAAGGGTGGGATTAAATTGACTTTTATATTACAAATAGATGGAAATTTATAATATTGAGATTGTTTGGGATGATACTACAGTAATATCTTGGTTAGAATAATAAAAAAATGAGGATCCATGCTTACTGACACTTTAAAATGTAAGAGCAGTTCTTGAGATATTGGAACTACATCAAAGAAAACAAACTGGAAATTGTACTCATAAAAAAAATAAACTAAAAAAGGGTATGGGGGGGAGAATGAATTTTATTGTAGGGCAAGTCATACATCAATAAACCTGACTTAAAAAAAAATAAGATCACCAGCTTTTCACTGTAGAAAATCAATATTGCTTGCCCAGGATTCAGCCTCCCATTTCCTGCTTCTCAAAAGAATATAGACTTTCCTTCGGAGCCACCTCCCTACCACCAGCACCCTGTAACACACAGGACGGGTGATACTGACCCCACGGCCCAGCTGCAGTGGGAGTCGTGATTGGTCTAGTGATCGCATGCGCCTTTTAGATACATCTCCGGCTTGCGCAGTCAGACTCCGAGCTCCTCTCCTGGGTACGCTGGCATTCTTGGGCATATAAAGGAAGTCGGTATACGTGCAGGCCTGCAATTGCCCACTTACTGTGGCCCAGCTGTGCAGTGACATCTTTGGTTTCTTAGAAGAAACATGCTTTGTGTGCCAGTTAATTTTGAAAACCACCTAGAGCATAACTTCCTTCCTAATGGGCTGCTCATGAAAGAGAGCAGTGGACAGCTAAGAATGTTCCTGGCATGTATACACTTCCTTCTCCTTCCCCTGACCAATTGTAGGCCATTGCCATCTCTGAAGCTCTCATGTCTCTCAAAATCTGGCAGGCGGTGGGCAGCTGCCGGGAGCTGCGTGTCCTCTAGGAGGGACGCGAGGTGGGAGGGGAGACGTAGCAGGCAGACGTACAGCCAGCAGTCCCTGTAGGCCCTTTACTATAGACCTGTGAGATCTTGGGCAGAAACCCTACTCATTCACACATGATGCTCCTCTGTTTTCCTAGTGCCTTTAACACTGAAGTTTTCAAATTATTGCCAGGATCCTCTGTTAGCTCTCCTTTAACGTTGGTTTCCCTATAGCTTCTGCTTATGCAAAAACCAGGAACCATGAAGGCTATGTTTCCCTATGTCCTTGTTCTGCAGCCACACTGGGATCCAGCATGGGGCACTGTGGGCTGCCATTTAGCCTCGGTCATAAACGCCAAGTACTAAGAAAGAACTTGGTCATTTGAACTAGTAGGGTAAGCAGCCCGTCCTTCTCTGCATGCCAGGAGCAGTTCTCCATCCTCGTCTTCGGGCTCTGCTGAGATCAGCCAGCAGGACCCAGAACACCCAGTGGTCTTTAAAAGCAAGTGGTGGGAGGGGGGCTGGCTCAGTTGGTGGAGCATTCAACTCTTGATCTCGGGTCATAAGTTTAGGTGCCATGTTGGGCGGAGAGTTTACTTAAAAATAAAAAATTAAAATATATTAAAAAAGCAAGCAGGTGGCCTTGTGCACCAAGTGGGAACTCTTCTGTGCTCATCTGTAGCTGTCTGGGGCCTGCTTACAGGTGGTTCATTTTAGAGCCGGCTCCTATTCCTTTGCTCCAGGCTCTGCTGCTAGCCAGCTCTGTGCCTAAAGAAGTCCCTTAACTTCTCTAGGGCCTCTTTCATTTTTACTTATAAAGTAAGTGGGCTGAACTAGTTGAGTCAAGAGGTATCCTCAGCTCCTTGCTTAGGTGAGGGGCCTCAGGGCAGCCAATGGAAAGGGTAAATCTCCGACTCTACCCTGAGCAGAGCAGGGCCCACACATCCTGCTTGGAGCACAGAACTGCTCCTGTCGTCAGCTTCTCCCTGTTTGTGCTCAGAATCCTCAGCTTTGGGGCGCCTGGCTGGCTCAGTCGGTAGAGCATGTGACTCTTGATCTTGGAGTTTTAAGTTAGAGCCCCATGTTGGGTGTAGAGATTATTTAAAAATAAAATCTTAAAAAAAAAAAAAAATCCCAGCTTTGCCCGGGCTGATTGTAGCACTGGAAAGGAGGCATCAGGGCAGGGCCATCTGCTGACTGGTCTCAAGAAATAAGGAGCTTCCCTCGTGTTTCCACAGATAGGCTTCCTGGCCGAGCAGCAGGCCCGTGTGGTGCCTGTGCAGCCCCTGGGAGAGGGTCAGGCAGACAGGGAGGTGCAGATTCTTACTGAGGTGCTTTCACTCACGGGCTTTATTTGGCCCACATGGCTGTTTATAAGCAACGTTGCTAGAGCCTTCCAGATGACCTTTAATCCAACGCCCAGCATCACAGAACTATGTTTTACCAGAAATCCCAGAGATGTTTGGGTACAACTCTTCCTTGAGGCCATTTGGAGAGAGTTGGGACTCCACAGTGCCAAGGCCTACACAAAGCAGGGCCTCTGATGGGGTCTGCAGATGGCCATTGCCCTCCAGGCCCCCATCTCAGTCTAAGAAATGGAAAAGAAACTCCATCCAGAGTCCTTTGCCAAACAAGTTAGTGATCCAGCTGGGCGAAGTTCTGCCCTTCTGCTCTCTGGTGGCGCTTTTCTGGGTGACCGCACCCTCTGCTGTTGGAAGAGGGAACTGCAGGTGTGAAGTCGCCCAGTCCTGGCCTCTCCCGCCTGTGGCCCGCTTGCACCCTGTCCTCTGTAGCAGTAACTGGGGGGTTCCTCCTGAATGGCCAGGGAGGAGAGGAAGGAGTGTGCCTTCCCTCAGGGCAATAGTTCCTGGCTCTGCCACATCCGCTCCACCGGCCTGCATGGGGTGGCCAGAGTTAGGACTCTGAAACAGGTGTGCAGGTGGTTTTACTGGAAGGTCCAGATAGAGGATGAGCTTTCCTTGGGATTTTCATGCTTCCTGGCTTCCCCTGATCCCTGATTTCCTCCAAGGAGTCCATTGGCTGGCAGAGACCATCATGTGTTAGCAACCAGGGCAGAACAAGATCAGACATCCTGCTCTTCCAGCACCCATTCCGTGCTCAGCACCTACAAGAATTCAGTAAATACCGGAAAGGGGGTGGTGACCATGGGCCACTGGTTCACTGAAAGAACTCTGGCTCTTTGGTTCTTTCCAAGCAGGAGAGAGTTGACAAAGGCATCGAGACGGACGGCTCCAACCTGAGTGGTGTCAGTGCCAAGTGTGCCTGGGACGACCTGAGCCGGCCCCCTGAGGACGATGAGGACAGCCGGAGCATCTGTATCGGCACGCAGCCCCGGCGGCTGTCCGGCAAAGGTAGCTGCTGCCACCCCAGCCCTCCCCTCCCCTGTGCCCAGGCCCGGTTTTCAGGCTCTCTAGGATGGGGCTCCAGAACCAGCAGCCCATTCAATGGTTTCTTTCCTGGCAGGATTGAAACAGCAAGAAGTCTTCCAGTGGGGTGGCATGAAGGGAGTTTTATTGGCCTATTTCTCTTGTGTTTCCTGTGTGTATTTCAGATGCACCGCCAGTGGTGACCATTGTGTTTTAGATTTGCCCCCTTGCAATCTGAGGTCATGGAGGTGAGTGGAAGCCACAGAACAGTTACAGGAAAAGGCCATAGTCCACCCAAGTGCAAAAGAACAAGCATCGGCCACCCACAGTATTGAAACAGGGCCCAGCTCTGGCCTGAAAACCATGCCAGACCCGAGAATCACTCTGGCCTCAGGCCCTCCCAGGCCAGAGTGTGAGGCCAGCTCACAAACTTCCCTGCCTCCCTGTCCTGCAGATACAGCATGAGGGGCCATGTACCGGGCACCCTGTACCCACTGCCTTCTGCACGGGGCCTTGGGGAAGAAGGATATGGCTCTCCTGCTGGAAACTCACCAAGGTGGTCTTGGTTGTAGAAACAGCTGTGGTTCTTAGCAAAGGGCATCCCTACCGAACTCCAAAGGGGAAGTAGCCATTTACCTATATGTATGTTGACAGCTTGTTTTTCTACTTTCTTTGTCTAGTTCCTCCACCTTTTCTTATTGTTTGAAGAATAAGATACCTACAGTCCTGAATAAAATGCCTGCACGTGTGATAGCACTTATGGGAACTATTCTCTTTCCGTAAAGGACAACTTAAGCTCCTAGTGCAAATATCTGACCCCCTTTTGCCTTCCTGCTTGTTCTGATGGTGTGCTAATAAGCCCATGGGAGGTTCTGAGAGAAAGCATACAGTCATTCGGTTGCTTTTGACGAAAGAGGTAATTTAAGGAAGGGTTCAGGGCACCTGGGTGGCTCAGATGGTTAAACGTCTGCCTTTGGCTCAGGTCATGATCCCAGAGTCCTGGGATCGAGTCCCACATCAGGCTCTCTGCTAGACGGGGAGCCTGCTTCTCCCTCTGCCTCTCTCTCTCTTTCTCTCTCTCTGACTCTCATGAATAAATAAATAAAACATTTAAAAAAAGAAGGATTCATAGTCTTGTCCAAAATTTCAGCCATTATTGGCTAATTTTTAAAAATTATAAAAGTAACCCATACCACTGTAACAAGTCAGACAGAAGAGTTAGTATTATTGCCTCTGTAGTCCACTCCAAGCCCACCCTTTGAGCAACCAGCATTAATTTGCTTTTTTGGGGTATGTCTGCTGTTTGTATAGGTAAATCGTAGACCAAAATCTCTATAGCAGACCAGAATAGTGAGCTTCACCCCAAAGATCAGCAAAGTACCTTGCAAAGAAATAGTCCCACCAAGAGATTCCTCTCTTACCCTCCTGGCCCTTGGCAGACCCATGGACAGGCAGGGTTCCCTGGGACCAGCGTGGGGAGATGACCTCAGCATCCCACCGGCCCACCCAAGGAGAAGGGTGGCAGGGTACCATCTGACCACCCAGAGCCCAGAAACTACGTAAGAGTTCATTCATGGCAAAGCACTTACAGCCCTTAATGGCATCCCTTGCAGTGGGCAGAATCCCCGGGTGGGCTTGGTCAATGGCAAAGACCTTGTTAGTCACTGTCTGGGGCTATGTTAAGGGTAAATCTGGGGCCTGTGGCACAGGAAGGGGAAGGACAGTGAAGAGCCCTATCTTGGAAGGTGCCCTTCTGAAGTCCAGAGGCCACCCCCTCGTCTTTGACAAGAATGGCACTCTTAAGACCAGAAATTTCTTGAGAGCATAGTTGCCTCATCTGCCCTGTGTCCTCACACTGCTCTCGCTCAGCTCTCAAGGCTGATGTCTGGAGTGGGCTCACGGCTTTCCTAGGACCTTTTCTTAGCATGTCTGCAGAGCCCAGCTCCAAGCGCAGGGTTGAGGGATGTTAGGAGCCCAAAGAGCCATCAGGCAACTTAATGGTGTTGTTGCAGACACGGAGCAGATCCGGGAGACCCTGAGGAGAGGACTTGAGATCAACAACAAACCTGTCCTTCCGCCAATCAACCCTCAGCGGCAGAACGGCTTCACCCACGACCGGGCCCCGTAAGTTCCGTGTCCACAGAGGGAATTCGTATTCCAGGGCTGGTACAAGGGGGGCAGTTTGGTCCTGAAACGTCTGTCCCTGGGGCTTGCATGAGAGAGAACAATGCCCTTAGCCATTGCTGGATGGGCCCGGGGTCTCTGGGGCACACAGATCTGTGGGTCATAGGAAAGGGCCTCGGAGGGGACCCGGCAGACTAGGAATATAAACATCAGTAAATATTTGCCTGGGCTGTGTGAACAGACAGGAGGCCAAGTTGGGGCAAAATCCCAGCCTTGAGGGAGCCCATTGTGCTGAGCACGACTCCCCTCCTTATCTCGGCCTCGGCCAGAGTTGCCCTTCCTTCCTTCCTGGAGCCTGGTCTCCGGCTGATAGCTGCAGCCCCAGGGGCCTCCCTGTCTGGCCAGCCCCATAGTGGACGCCTGCTGCAGAGGCCCTTTTTCCTGCCTCCCTTCCATGGGGCCCAGAGGAGGGAAGGGAAGTCCTTTACAGGCCTCTGCTGCCTGCCTAGGGACCCGTATAGCCCTTTGGGAGAGACTGTGGCTAGCCCCACAGAGGTCAGACCCTCTTCCTGCTGACCTCTCTTCCTCTGATAGGGGATGAATGGTAGGCAGGGCTGGAACTGGGCACCCCCCTCTGCCCTTTGAATCAGGGAAGCTGTGGGGAATAGCTGCTGGCAGGGGATGCCTGGGAGTTGGCAGCCCAGAGCAGAACTCTTGCTTGCCAGGGAGGAAGTTGCTGTGCCCTGGGCTCAAAAGGAAGCACAGCACTCCTGCAAGACCAGGGTGATCGGTCCTTCTTCTGAGAAGTCTTATACACTTGCTGTGTGGCAAGCTCAGGACCCAGGGGGCCATCTAGGATATAGGCTCTTCCTTTGGAGGTGCATGAACTGAAATTGGTGTGAGTCTGGCTGTGGATGCTTTTTGTTGGAAATAGCTACTTCTTTGAATTCTGGCTCCAGCTGCTCATCCATGATCTCCGGAAGTGGTAGTGATCTAATATTCTACAGAAAAGACAAGTTGGCGTGATCCAGAATAGTTAGGGAGGGCTTCTTGGAGGAGGAAGAACATGAGACGGACCTTAAAGTTGCCCTAGACTTTTCAAGCAGGAGAAGGAGCTGACAGGGATGGAACAGGGGAGGCCTGGCTAGCAAAAGTCAAGGCTGCAACCCAGGAGCAGATTGTGGGGTAGGGAGAGTTACTCTGTTTTGTTTTTTTTTTTTTAATTAAAAATTTTATTTATTTGAGAGAGAGAATGAGAGAGACAGAGAGAGCACAAGAGGGGGGAGCGGGAGAGGGAGAAGCAGACTCCCCGCTGAGCAGGGAGCCTGATGCAGGACTCGATCCCGGGACTCCAGGATCATGACCTGAGCTGAAGACAGTCACTTAACCAACTGAGCCACCCAGGCGCCCTAGGGAGAGTTACTCTGGATGCCCAAGATGGCTCACCTGGAATCTGCTATCCAGGAGCCACGAAAAGTTGAGCTTTTTGGCAAGAGCCTGGAGAAGCCTCCACTGCCACCTCCAAGCAGCTTTCCACCCCAGCCAGTGAGTTTCTCCAGCCATCTGCTTTGAAGTAGCTGGCATGAGGCACCATGATCTTCCCCTGGCAGCAGCAGATGGCCAGGCTGAGGTGTAGGGTGTCTGGAAGCTCTCCACCTAGGAGCCCATGTCCTGGGGCCATGCTCCTTCCCATGCCCTGAGCTTGGCTTCACCCTCTAGGCCCCGTTGGCACTGGCGGGGAGGCTGGGAGGTACTTGAAGGCTTAAAGCCTCAAGCATATTGCCTATAACTTGTAGACAGTCTCAGTTCAGATGGCCCTATCCCCTCTGGAAGGTCCAAGTTTCTGGGCAGAAGGGCAGGGGCTCCTGCATAGACACACCCCACTTGCGGCTCTTGTATATGTGGAGCAGGCTTGAAATCTCACTTGCTGTCCTGGGCACACGTTCAGCTGCTGCACTTCCAGACATCACAGGGGGCACAAGGCTCAGGGTTCCTGGATGCATACATACAGCCCAGACTCAGCCCACCCCTGACCGTGCAGAGGGGCACTGGATCTGGTGCAAGGGCTATCTGTAGATACAAGGTAAAGGCTGCAGCCTCCACCTTTGGCCTGAGTTGACTGAGCTACAAATAGTTGGGTGGAAATAGATCAGGGGTGCCAGCCCTTTGGGGTCATCTCCCCTCCCTGCAAGCTCAAGTGACCAGTCAGGTCTCCACAGTGGTGGAATCTGCAGTCCGGAGGGAATCAGAATGTCTCTTCTGAGGTTCTCAGTGCTTGTTACCAATTTGTTAGCCATTGGTTGAGAAATGGTTCCTGCTGCTTTGCCAAGATCCTTTTCCAGCGCACCCCTCCAGTGTCTTAAGGCTCTGGCTCGCTGTTATCTCACGATCGATGATGATGGACTCAGTTTAGATTAGCAAGCACGACTGTAATATCTATGCTGGCCACTCTGGGACCTGACCCCATTTCAGATAAACCACATGGATTGTGACTGAGAAAGCCGACCCAAGATGTGCTGGCACTGGTGTTTGCTCCTCTCCCTGTGGGGGAGCAACCGGCACAGGCCTTATTGTGTGTGCACGTCTGATTTTCCTTTAGTCAGCCTTTCTAGGCTGGGGCGTGCTGATTCCACATGGGTCTGGGAATGGTCTGAGGAAGCTACAGTTCAGAAGGGCTGATGGAGCCCGGGCATTAGCAGCTGGGCTCTGGCCTACTGGGGGGGGGGGGGGGGGGGGGCGGCAAGCACTTGCTCTTCTCATTCCCCGCTAGCAGCTAACACTTACGTAGTGACGACTGTGTGCCAAGTAGTGTTCCAAGTGCTTTACACCACATGACCTTCATTCATTCTCACAGTCACTCTGTGAAGTAATCTTACCATCCCCTTTTATAGATGAGGAGACTGAGGTGCAGAGAGGCCAGTCAGTGACTTGTCCAAGGTTAGAAAAGGGTGGTCCTTAGGGCAGTCTTCCCTAGTGTGACCTTCCTTACCCCATTCTCAGGGATCCCATGAGGGACACGCAAGGCTGTGTCTCTGAGGTGGTAGTGACCCTCATTGGTGGACCTCATCTGTCTAGTTGGAATAGGAATAGGGACCTGTCACGTGACACTGAAGACAAGGCTAAACCCCCTTTTAGAAGCTTACTGTGCATATTTAACTCTAGGGAAGACAGTGGTCAGCTTTGGTGCTTCTAAATCCCAGAGATAACAAGCTGTATCGTAATTGGCTTGTTTATACCAGAATTACTTTCTGACAAACCTTGTTTTCTTTATGTTCAGAAGCAAAACCAACCCTATCTCTGTCCCCTCTACCTCCTCAGGGCTAGGGGATTTCTTTCTTTCTCTCTTGACGCCTTACTTCCTGCTTCCCAGAAAGGCAGGCCCCTCTGGGTAACCTGCTCCTCTCCCACTTGCCCTCGCCAGCCCTCCTCCCACCGCCTTCCCAGAAGGAGAGTCCTTGGCCCGTTTTGGGGCTTCTTTCAGGGTTTCACAACCCTTGCATTCCAGCCGTGAAATTTGTATCTGGCTTTTCCCAAGATGATCAGTTGAGAAAAGCCTCCTTCGGCTTGCTGGCGCCTCCCTTCCCACTGCCTGCCCTGGTGAGTTGGGGAAGCATGGGAAGCCACTCCTTGTTGCCACTGAGGAGAGCCTGGCTTAAGGACTGTGCCTGCCAACACTTGTAAGAACCCGAGGGGGAAAAAAGGCCCCGGGCATCTTCCCTGTCTGAAGTTGCCTGGACTGTCCTACGGAGTTTGGATTTTGCTCCCCAGCCTCTCCACGGGGACTCAGAGGATGTGTGTGGTCAGGTGCATCGGGTGGGGAGCTTTGCATTTCCATAAACTTTTGCTCCAATGCTGGGAACCTGCAGCAGTGTTCCAGAACTTCCTCCTCCCTGCACCAGGGTCTCACTGCCTGAGGTCAGAGGACCTTTACGAAGAAGCTCTGGGGGTCACATACCCTCCCGGAGAGGGGCAGTGCTGTGTGTGTGTGTGTGTGTGTGTGTGTGTGTGTGTGTGTGTGTGCGTGCGCATGCGGGTGTGTTGGTGGGGGAAGGTCCCTGACTGTGAGAAAAGCACTTTGTAGTTGAGGCACCTTTAAAAAGCAAACTAACTGTCATTTCTGAGCCAAGTTTCTCAGTCTCTGGAATCATGCCAGCAGCTTTTAAGGGCTTTTTTTTTTTTTTTTTTTTTTTGGTGCCTTTTTGCCTTAATTTCCTGAAGAATTAAGGTTTTGTAGTATGAATTCTCTGGTTGTGACTTTCTCCGCTGCACAGCCCCCCACCCCCCCAGCACACACACATGCTTGCACGTGTATTTCTCTGCACTTTTAGGAGTGTCTCTGCTCCCATCTGTTTGCCTGTCGGATGGGGTGACCTTGCTGCCTCTGCTCCCATCTTGAATAGCTTATAACCTGGTTAGGGAGTCATCCTTTAGAGAAACTTTGTTTTGTTTTACTCACCCTATGAGGCCCATGACGATTAATTAGAAGAAGAAAATACCTAGTCTGCGCCCAGTGAACTGGGTGAAGGAAGGAGAGTTTCCATCTGGGAAAACAGCTGGGCCCCTGGCACTCACAGCTCATGCACAGGGCAGTCTTGGGTGACCCTATTCAAAGTGTCTAGCGCATCTGCAGCAGCCAGCCCGGAGCCTGCGCTTGTCCCGCTGGCCTCCCTCACCACTCCCACGCTGGGGGAAATACGGTTGTTTTCACTGGAGAGGAGACCCAGAAAGAAACAGCCCTGCCCGCAGGGCGCCAGCTGGGTCCCACAGGGCTGATAGGAGGAAGGGCCCAGGCCTCCGTGATTCACGTGTGTCCTGCTGAGTGCCTGCCTTTGTGCGCCTTTCTCAGAGACACACGTTTGAGAGGGCAGAACGAGGGGCTCCACAGCAAACCCGGCACAGGTAAATTTCTGTTTGAACTCCTTTCTCTGCTCCACTTCCCCAGAGAGATGGAGCCACAGCCACTGTTTCCACCATAGCCTTGGAGTTCATGGCCTGCGTGTTGAATCCTCAGTCCACGCGCATCCCCCTTCTTCAAGTTGCACAATCAGGAGTATTTTTATCGCCCATCTTTGATCCTCAGTGTCACCCAGCACTTGAGCAGTGAGTCACTTCTCCAGGGAAGGGAAAAGGAAGGCTCAAAGGTGAGAGCTGGAGAGAGGAAATGACTCAGTGTCTCAGAAAACAGAAAGCCAAGCGTTCTGGTGAGAGTGGGCTCACTCAGGAAAGCCAGCATCCTCGTCTCCCACCCAAGTCAGAGGGCTGGGCTGGGGGCAGAGGTCCCTGGTGCCCGGAGTTAACTCCTCTGGTTGATTAAAGCATCCTCTAATCATCATGCCAGTTTCGCTCCCTCTCTCTTCTTTAGTCACACCCAGCCCCACTGTTCCATCATCACATCCCGTCCTTGGGGTGCTCACAACGAAAATACCATACTTTATCATTTGGTTACAGCCTTGTGTTTAGGAGTAGTTGTGGAGGTGAGCTGGTGCCTTTACCCCCACCCCACACCTATACCCTGTCCTAATCCTGTCCTGAAGGGGGACCTTCAAGTGGTTCTTTCTCTGGAAAGTTCGGAGCTTTTGTCAGCATTCTGAAAGCAAAAGGAATAATCTCCCAGCCTAGAGGCGGAAGCCAGAGGTTGGGCTGGCTCAGCAGGCCAAACCCACATCACTGTTGAATAGTTGCCAGCCCTGATGCCCTGGTTCCCGCTCCCGGGCATCCCCAAGGAGAAGGCCCCAAGTCGCATGGCCAGCGCACATGTCACCCCTGTCACAGGACTGGGATTGTGGCTTAAAGGAGGCTCGGTGGTTCGGCTCCTCTCCTTTCCACACCTGCTACCATTGATGGAATCTGACCAAGAAATACCAATAGGCTAAAATGGAAAAATTAAGGCTTTTCAATCTGAAGAGACCCGGGTGGAGAGGAAACATGGATACGGTTCTCTCAGTCCGTAAAATGTGGGTAGGGCAAACAGGGGCATGTACTATAAACTCTACAGTACTAGAAAATCAGGAATCTATCTTGACACTGGAAGGAGAGAGGGTTTTAGGATGTGTAAGAAGTCATCTTATGCAGTGGGAAGTGTAAATATAGAATGTGCTCTACAGACAGGTGGTAAAGAAGAAATAAATGGAAAGATTCAGATCAATTTCTGAATTACCGAGGTGTGCATCTCAGCCAGCACGTAAACCACCCTTCGCTGTTCCCACTTCGGGAAGAATCCTGGGCTAGACAGGGTCCCATGGCTGAGCAGGCAGTTTTTATTGGGCGTTGCCATGTGCTGGGCCCTGTGTCGTGAGCTGCTATTGTCCCCATTTTACAGATTAGAACACAGAGGCTTACATAGACTTACCTCAGGTCAGTAAGCTGGGAATAAGTGTCAGAGCCAAGATGTGAACCTCGGATTATTTGATCCAGTCCTCTCCACCACTGGGTACTGCCCAGGAAAGAGGAGACATGTGGAGGGGCTTCCTGCCAATTCATAGGAAAAAATAACTGGAGACTAGGCCCTGGAAGTTTACACACCACTGTACAGAGGAAAGCTGGTGTTTTCGGTTGCTGCGAAACCAGGAGGGTGGCAGGTCGGTGGGCACCGTTTGGCTGAGAAAACGTGCCCCCAAATACGGTGAAATCTCTTGGAGGATATACTCCACCAGAATGAGTGAGGAAGACATGCCGGGGCCAGGAAATGGGGTCCAGCATGGGAAAGAGGCCAGGGGAATCACCAGGGTGACGGTGAGCAGCAAGAACAGAAGGCAGCCAGTTCAGAAGGACCTCCGGAGGAAGGGCTTGGAAAAAGACAAAATTGATAAATACTTGATGTATTTGAGTATCTTGGGGAAATCTGTAGACCATTGGTGGTTAGTTTAGGATTGAATTAGTGATAAACACGTAGAAAACCAAGACTGTTATTAAATCCAAGGAAAATAGAAAACTGTGCCAGAAAAGAAAAGTATATTTTTCTAAAAGTGTACATGATAGTATAGTACATTCCTCAGTTGTAAATAGCATTGGTTTCGTATAATAATGTAGACACTTAATGCTGATCCAAACAAACTTAGGATACAGTTCTCCTGGGAAGGTGGGAGGATGGGACGGAAGAGAGCTAAGAGCTCGTATTCCTTTGTGGGAAGTCAGTAGGTGAAGCTGGAGAGGGGAAAACGGGCAAGTCAAAGTGAAGCATATTAGAAGTCCGGAGGGGCGCCTGGGTGGCTCAGTTGGTTAAGCGGCTGCCTTCGGCTCAGGTCATGATCCCAGGGTCCTGGGATTGGCCCCCGCATCGGAGCCTGCTTCTCCCTCTCCCTCTGCCTGCCACTCCCCTTGCTTGTGCTCTTTCTCTCTCCCTCTCTCTCTCTCTCTCTCTCTCTGACATAAATAAAATCTCTAAAAAAAAAAAGAAGTCTGGAGAAAATACCGAAAGAGTCCACTAACAGAGATGAGAGTGGTTGTCTCTGAAGAGGGGGGTGGGAAGAATGGTCCTGATAGGACCCTATGACTCTTTAAACTTTAAAAAGAATCGTAAATAAAAGTCCGAGAAGTGATATTGTAGGAGCTGTTACAGCTCACCCTGCCCAGTGAAAGGAAAGGATAACCCGCTCTGACTGAAAATCACAGAATTGGCACCGAGGCCGCCTTGGTCGTGCAGAGACGCTTCCGCTGCCCCAGCCCCAGGCGAGGAGCTGAAGATTAGCAGCTGTAACCGCCTGACAGGCCTCCTGAGAGCATCTGTCTTGGTGTAAAGGGAATGACAAGGGCCACTCATCCAGCCACGGAGGTGGACGGAGTGGAAGTGGCAGGGTGCTGGAAGAAAGCACCTTGAGTAGAGCGAGATCAGGAAGGAAAACTCTGTGCCCTGTTGTCCCCAGATGGAGGGTCCCCGCAGCCTTTTAGGGGGTTTTGTTGGGTGTTAAGGGAAAAGGTGGTTCTGTGGCTAAACTTGGAAGATGCTGGCTCACATAGAATGAAACTGGCTGGTTTGCCCTCTGCAGTCCTCCTTGGTCTTGAAAATGCCAACATTTTAGGTCTTTCATCCGAGAGACACAGTGTGTTGCATCCAGCCCTTGCCCCATCTGCTTTTCTAGAAGCTTCGCTTAAATTAAAATCCCATCAAATACCCTTTGGGAAGTCCTGCCTTGACTTCTAGGAAGCAGTTTTTTTTTAAGAGTTCAGGGAAAAAATAGATGTGTCTTCATAGCCTTGAAACCCCAGAAGGAAAGCCCAC
This sequence comes from Callorhinus ursinus, assembly GCF_003265705.2. Lineage (NCBI taxonomy): Eukaryota > Metazoa > Chordata > Mammalia > Carnivora > Otariidae > Callorhinus > Callorhinus ursinus. The sequence goes on along the minus strand of NW_027397082.1, from coordinate 17,898,918 downwards.
TCAAAGGGTTGGGAAGTTCTTAAGGAGAAACGCTGTGGTTGTTTTAGTTGGCGTCAGGAAGACCTGGGGATTTCGTTTCAGCCCTTTGTTTGTTCATTGTGTAACCTTGGGCTAGTTATTTAAGTCTCTTAGTTTCAGTTTCTTCATCTGTAAAATGGGGAAATAAATACCTCTTGGTAGAGTTGCCATGAAAATGAAAGGAAGCAAAGTATTGAGAGGGTTTGGCAGAAGAGCTGGCATCAGAGTCTGCCGTCAGTAAAAGGCACCTCTTAGTAGCATTACTGTGACCAGTCCCCTGGAAACTAAAACGAGGTGTAATACCTCCAGGGACCAGTATAGGTATGTAGAGAATCTTTTATGTAACTCAGATTTCTTGAAGAATTTGAACAAAATCTGGAAGGAAAAGTGTGTTATACCAGCACAGACTATTAAGGAACAGGATCAAGAAAAACTGAAACTCAAGAACTGAGTGTTGCAAAAAAGTGCTATGACCAGCAAAAAGGACTTTATTTTTTGTACTTCTGTTTGGAACAACAAGAAGAAAACATGGGCCCCATTGTTTGGACAGAGTAACTTTACTCAGTGACAGAGAGAAAGCAAGATTTACCCAAGTTCTGTTATGCTTCCATCTCAAAAAGGATGGTTATCAGAGTAGGAAGAGTCATACAGGCATTGATGAGAAGACTGAAGCTATGACTTCATGGATCAGGTCACCTGGTCCATATGTATTGTGCCCCAGAACACCCAGAGACTTGGCAAATGAGATTTATGAAGCCAGGGTCCATAATCTTTGAGGGAGTAATTACGAGAGAGGTGTTGGCAGACTGAAAACACTCAAAAGTTTCAAAATGCAAAAACCATCTTGCACTCTCCAAACTAGTGAGCATGGTGTCAACTCTCAGGGAAAATTCTGGACTAGATTATTCAGCAGGCAGGCTGTGAACACTGTTTTAAGAGGAACAGTGAGCCCTGAGAGTCAGCATGGATTCACAAAGAATCAGGTCTGCCAGACCATTCTCATCTATTTTTAGAAATAGTTACCAGGTCACCTAACTGGCTTAGTTGGAGGAGCATGAGACTCTTGATCTCGAGGTCGTGAGTTCAAGGCCCACATTGGGTGTAGAGATTACTTAAATGAATAAATAAAAACTTTTTAAAAAATTTACCTTAAAAAACGAAAAAGAAATAGTTACCTATTTCAACCTGGTAGACAAAGGAAGTGCTATAAACTTTAGGGTTTAGCAAGACATTTTCAGAATGTCTTCTGACATCATTGTTGGCAAGACAGAGACATGTCCACAGAGCATCCAGGAAGGTGAAGGGCTTGGTGATGGGATGTTTGCGTTGATTTATAACTGGTTGGATGAGCATACCCAAAGAGTAATGATGTCAGTCTGTCAGCCTGTCTGCCTGGCCCTACCCTGTTCACTGTTTAATCAAAGCCTGGGATGAGAACACTGATGGTAAGCTTAACAGTTTTGTCAGGGATATGAAGTCAGGGGAGGAATGCCGGTCTGATGGATGCCTGCCCCAGGTTTCAGAAATACCTGGACTGCCTCAAACAGTAGCCAGATAATGCAGAGCTGGGCTCTCAGCTCCAGTGAATCCCCAGTGCATATGAGATGGGGGAGAAGAGGTCCAAGCGCAGGCCACAGGAGAGAGCCCGAGGGAGATGTCGTTGACAGAGAGTGTGCTGTTAGAATTGGTAGTATGACGGGGTTACAAAGAATAGACAATTTGATGACAGTTTTGAAATAAGGTTTCCCAAATAAGAAAAGCTCATAGTCCCTCTTTGAGCTGCACTGATTAGACCACATGCTGTATTTATTTCCACACACGGCACTTCACTTCTGGACCTGACACTCTGGCTTTCACCAGCTAGAGTAAACGCAAGCGGGGGTGACTTGGATGGCTGGAAGATTTCAGAACCATGTCCTAGGAATATATTTGAAAGTGGGGGCCACGGATACTGGAAAAGAGAAACTGATGATGGTCTGTGAGAGCAGTCTCAGGGATTTGAAGGCTATCATGGGAGGAGGGATTAAACCACTCTGGGCAGCTTGAGGTTCGGCAGACAAGAATTGCAAGAAGACCACTGTGCTGTGTAGAGGGAAGACGGCCCTGCCAGAACCTCCCTCTGCAGAACAAAAGCCTCAGGGGTTTTTGCTGGCCTGTAGTCGTGCCTTCCCAGAGGCCCAGTGGTTGACCAGGGCCCGTAGTATCTGTGCAGGGAGTCAGGAGCCCTTCAGGCCCCATCTCAGAAGTCCTGTCTCCCAAGCTCAGGGCAAGGACCTTTGCTCAGAAGTGGGGACTGACTTGGCCAGAGGCAGTCAGTAAAGGCAAATAATTCCCTATTAAGCTATCAACATTCTTGCAGGAAGAGTAGATCGACTTCTAGAGGCAGCCACCTAACATCCTGTTAATGCATTCCAGATATATTTTGAGCACCTACTGCATCCCCAGGCACTGTTAGATGCTTCATGTGGGTCATCTGGTTTAATCCTTATAACGATAGGGTATTATTTTCTGTTCCCATCAAGAGGATACTGATGCTTAGAGAGAGGGTAAGTCATTTGCCTGAGCTCATGTGAGACTCAAACCCAGAACATACGTGTTAGCCATTCTGCCGCCTGGAGCAATAGCTCATCTTTCCTCCCCCGGCCCCGTATCCCTAGCAGTCCCCAGTGGGTGTAGGGCCTTCTTCCCGGGGAGCCCTTCTCCTTTTCAGCCCCCTGAAACTCTGCCTTCTCCTCCACTGGGAACTCGGGGAGAAAACAGCCCAGCTGAAAAATTAGGCCACGCTGGCGAGCACAGTACTTATTTTTTTATGACTAAGATTAAGCTGACAACCATGCAAAACATTGCAAACCTGTGTCGGCTGCAGATTTAATACCTCACCCAGCCCACACAAATAATTCATGCTTCTGCATCGATGTCCAGAAAAAACAAATCAGCAGAAAGCTGGGCTCATGCATGCGTGTGTGTGTGTGTGTGTGTGTGTGTGTGTGTGTGTGTGTGTGTGTGTGTGTAGCAGCCCTGTTTCCATTGAAGCAGCATGCCGGAAATACCCAAGCTCCAGGATTGCAGATCTAGCATTTTGCAATTTTTTTTTCTCTTAAAAGATTAAAGTACGTTTTCAAATGATTGAAGGTTGGTGGGAGGTGTAAATGTGGGCACTTGTCACATTAATTCTTCAGATGATTAAGTTCTTTTCCATTTCTTTAAAGCTGTTTGCAGTTGGGTTTGATGTCCTCGTTCTGGGTGAGTGTGTTGTAGCAGTTACCAAGGTGACTTTAGCTGACTTTCAACAATTTATTTTTCCCTCCAGCGTGAGATGTCTCTAGCCCTGTGTGCTGTTGATTCTTCTCTCCCAGCCCCACACCCTCAGCCCAGTTGCTATTCATCAGCATTTTTGCTGATGCCCAAGAGGCAGCCATCCTCTAGCGGGCCCCACGGGCTCTGAGGCCCCGCCCCGCAGCCTGGCTGCAGGCCCCTTCGGGCACATGGTGGCGGGTCTCTGTGTGGGCCGTTGTCAGAGATGGCACGGGGAGGTGACTGGCTCTTCCCCTTAGACTCACTCTGATTCAGGCTTGCCACCTCACCTCTCTGAGCCTCCATTTCCTCACCTGGGAGAGGATTAACCATAGAATATACATGGGTGCTCGCTGTGAGGACTCAGCCAGTGAGTCTACCGACTCCTTGCTCTGGAGCAGAGAAGGGCTGCTGTCAGCATCCTGAGCTCTGCTCTTGTCTGGGCCCTGAGGGCACCCACCGAGCACTGATGGTCAGTGTTGCCCTCCTCAGAAGGGAGGCCTAGCAGCCAGAGTGTAAGGGAAGGAGGTCTAGTCAGAGGTCCTCGGCTCCCACACTGGCCTGCCACAGACCAGCTCTGTGGCCTTGGACCCGTCACGGGCTCCCCTTTGTAAAGGGAAGAAGTAGATTAAACCACCTCAGAGTTTCCTTCCAGTCTTGAACTTCTGTGACCCTCTTGGCCATAGCATTTGTCTCCTTCGCAGGTCTTGTGAAAGGGTTTGTCAGAGGAGAAGCTAGGGCAAAGAGCAGTTTCAGAATTCGCTTTGGGAAACCAGAGGAAGACACCACTTTGTGAAAGAGCCGTTACATCTGGGGTAGATCCACACAGCTGGTAGGAATGGTCCCCATTACCTCAGGGGCTCTTAGAAACCTCTGCCTTGGCGGGCCCCTGGGCTCTCTGATGCCACCCTCCATCCTTTTGCCTGCTGACCCCACACCTTCCCTTTGGAGAGGTTCTCTGCCTGTTGGGGTGCCTCATTGGCCACAGGCCCCAGCACTCAGCCCCCCAGCATGTGAGGAGGTTGGGCCTGCCCCTCCCTGATTGTCTGACTGTGAGCCTAGACATCCTGGATGGCTCCTGCCTCTTGAATGATAAATAACTAGAGCTTCTCACCCAGTATTTTGATGGACACTTGGGGAATTGTTCTGAGATTCACAGCCCAAACCAGGATCCGGCCTTTTGAATAGGATCAGTGGGTAACCCTCATTTCCGGCTGAGGCAGATTTGAGAGGCTCTCAGTAGGGGCAGCTGAATTTGAAAGAGCATATCTTAGATTGCAAAGGGACCCCATGGCCCAGCTGTGGGATGAGCTGTTGGTGGGAAGCAGGACAGGAGGGAGCGTGAGGCAGCAGTGACAGTTCACCGTGGCCAAGGCCACAGTCAGGAGGAATCTGGAACAGGGCTCCTGGGGCCTCAAAACCCAGCAGGATGGTGGCCTGGTTCTGCTGCCCAGCCAGGCCCACTAGTCTGACTCCTGAGAGTCTGGTTTCCGCCCCCTCGCTGAGGATTGTATCATTTCCTGGTCAGATGAAGGATGTGTATGTCACGGCAGCTCCTGGCCGTTAGCGGGAGTGTGCATGCTCAGAGCCTGCAGAAAGTCACAGCCTTTTCAGCTGGAAGGAAGCTCTTGGAGCTGTACCTCCTGGGACTCTAGCACTCCAGCTTTGGGGAACTTGGGACCTGAGGCTCCAGGGCAAGGGAAGAAGGGCTCCCAGATGCTCTTGCTACTATGTAGGGAAGACCAAGCCACTGTGACATAAACTTTTATATGGTGTGTTGGCCAAAGATGAGGCTTTAGAACCCGATCTAACTGCGATCAAATCCCAGCTCCATACTCCCCGACAGGGTGACATGGACAAGTTACTTAACCTCTCTGATCCCCGATTCCTTATCCATAAGAGGGACGTAACAGTACCTGGAGTAGTACCCACCGCATGGGGATGTGGAGAAGAGTCGTCCGTGAGAAGTGCTTTGCCCAGCAGCTGGCGTTCGGCGAGCACACGGTGAATGGTGGCTGCTATTGTCACTGTCGTCAGTCACCATCATTGTCGTTATTCAGGAGGCCAGCCTGACAGACTCCCGTCTTGCTCCTCCCCATGGTATTTACCTTGTGCTGAACCTCCTCCTGTGCTTGCCTTGCAGGAGCCGCAAAGATAGCCTGGAAAGTGACAGCTCCACGGCCATCATTCCCCACGAGCTGATCCGCACACGACAGCTGGAGAGTGTGCATCTGAAATTCAACCAGGAGTCAGGGGCTCTCATTCCCCTCTGCCTAAGGTGAGCCCCACGGCACACGGCTTGTCCTCAGGGAGCTGCCAGGCCTATGCTTGCCTTCTCCCCCATACCTGGGCGGAGTCAGGGGCCCCCCGGGAGAGAGGAGAGCCTGTCAGGCAGTGCCTCTTGGGCCTGGGGGGGGGGGGCGGGCTGTGGACTCTGAGCCAGCCTGTAGTCCCCACTGGGCTGAAGGACATTCCTTTGTCCAGAGAGGTGTCCCTCAGCCCCACTCCCTTAGGAAGTTTCAGCCGCCTGGCAAACTCAGACGCCCCTGCCATCCCACAAGCCCAGAGTCAGTTGCGCTGGGTAGCAGGGCAGAGGCTCTGGGGGGTTGGACTCTATTTTCTTCCGCTTGTTGCTTTTCCCATGCAAAACACTCAGTTCTCCAAACCCAGTGGCCAGCACAACAGACTCCTTGAGGGACCGAGAAGCCCAGCTGTGTCCTTTCCGCTGCTGTCCACAGTGCCAGAAACCCAGCCCTGTGGCCAGAATTCAGCGCTCTGCTTGGGGATGCTGCCCTGGGCTGAATCTGCTCAGCTGGCTTCTTGCAGAGCCCTTGGGGTTTCCACCCTCACTTTTATAGCAGGGAGGTGACCAGAATAACTCTCAACTCAGACAACAGTGACAAGGAAGAAGGGGGTTGCCCTGGTTTGGTCCCTCCCCACTGTCCCCAGAGCCTGAGAAAGGAGTTTGGATGCTAACCAGCCTTGGCCAGCCACCCTGGGCAGCAGGGCAAAGATAGCAAGTGGTCAGAATGAACAGGGGCTGGCAAGGCCCCCCCCCAACAGGACCCCAGCCATTTCCGCCCCAACTCCCTCTCTGGCTCAAGCTCAGGACCTTTAGACTGGTGAAGGGTTAATCTGAGGCAGCCTGGGAAAGCAAATGGCAGGCTGGGCTTCCTTTGCTGACTGGCATCTCTGCCTCACTGGTTGTCCCTGCCTGCCCTTCCCCCAGGTGTATTTCCAGACTGGGAATTAGCTGTAACTTCTTTTGGCTCCCTCAGAGTGACCCCATTTGGTGTCAGCCTTTATTATTATTGTTGTTGTTGTTGATTTGTCTGTTTGGAGGTGTGCTTGTGGCCTTGGGGCTAGCCATTTTAATCTTGTGGGAGAGCCCATGAGCAGGTGGAAGACTCCCGTGGACACATGGGTTGTGCTGTGAAGGCACTATGCCATCCTCCCAGGGGCTTGGCAAATTTGTTTAGGTACTACTTCACCTCTGCCCTTGAAACAGAAGGGACAAGACCCTGCTCTTAGTTCTGGGCATGACCTTGGGCATGTTGCTAACTGCCCTCTCTGGCCTCAGTTTCCTCACCAGGACACAAAGGAGGTGTCCTCCCCTCCCCCCGCAGGCCCTTTGAATGCTGATCTAATGTCTCTGCTAGCTTTGAGCACTTTGGAGCAGTGACAGTTGAGAACTTGGGAGAGGCTTCTCTCAGAAGGGGCTGAAATGAACGTGTTTGGTTACAGTCCCCTGTTGGTGGGCAGGTGGGCAGGCAGGAGGGCATTTGCCAGGCACCCTGTCCCTTGGCCAGGCCTGCTGCTCACGGTCTCTGTGTTCCCACCCCCAGGGGCAGGCTCCTGCATGGACGGCACTTTACATATAAAAGTATCACAGGTGACATGGCCATCACATTCGTTTCCACGGGAGTGGAAGGCGCCTTTGCCACTGAGGAGCACCCTTATGCAGCCCATGGACCCTGGTTACAAGTGAGAAGGCTCATTTTCTTCTCCCTACCTTCTTTCCGTGGGCTCTTCCCGCACCCGCCTCCTCCCTTTCCTCCCTTGGCAGCTCTTGGTGGCTCCCTTCCAGAGGGGCTGGTTATGGGAAGCCATGTGGAGTGTGGATGCTGTTGCCTATCCCATCAACTCTAGGAGCACTTCCCGGCCTCTCCCCCCATCACCTGAGACACCAGGGATAACTCTCTAGGCCTTGGCCACTGGTTTGCCATGGAAATCCAGATTTGAGAGATGTGAGACTTTCTGCACCCTGGGTAAACCAAAAGCCAGGAAACCGAGGGTACAACAGGGTAGGAGGAAGGCTGGAAGCCACTCTTAAGTGGCTCTGTGGAAATCCCCCCAGAATTCCTAGAAAATGGGTATGTGGGCCTGGACTGGGGCTGGGATGGGCAGGCTTCAGCAGACAGCCTCCCCACTCCCTTCATCTCATGGCTCTCCTATTCCTCCTAATGGAAACCCAGCTTTTCTGCACAGAAACCTGCTGGCTTGTCCAGAACACTTTGTCCTTCCTTTGCTCTTCTGGCTGGAGCACAGCTTCACAGCCACTGCCAAGCAGGGTGCTCGGGCCTGAGAGCCACAGGCCTCCTTCCAGCCCCCACCCTGTCCCAGGTCTCTAATGGGTACTTGGCCTGTCCGGCACACTCCCATATGTATAAGGGGAACGACATCCTTTTTTCTTTGTTTGTTGGAGGTGTGAGAGGAAGAACACTCTACCTTACTTCTCTCAGGAGTATCAAGAAAGGGGATCTGACCCTAATCCAGAAATTGACTGTGCCTTGTTTGTGGTGTGTGGAGGGGTAGTTATAGTAGAGGGGAAGGGAATTATGCTGGTTTTGTGGGTTTAACCCAGTCTGGGGGGTCTGTGAAGCATACTTACTGGTAATGTGGGCGTGTGTGTGTGTGTGTGTGTGTGTGTGTGTGTGAGAGAGAGAGAGAGAGAGAGAGAGCTTGCAGCTGAATTTCTCCTCCTTCAGGCCTCTTCCCCCTCCCCCCCCCAAATACTAACCCTTAATTAAAAGAAACAGCAAACAAAGGACACCAACCACACTCCTCAGACTGAGTGAGGTAGAAATGGAAGCTAGTGCTTTAGGAATATTGTGTTCCATAAATTACCTTGCCTTTTTCCACTGTCGTTATTACATTGTTTCATAACAAAATTACTTTGAACCATAAAGTTATAAATACATTTTAAAAGTCCCACTTGGTAACATTAGATTTCTGTCCATGTGGTGTTGGTAGTTACTGTAATGTTCGAAACTAGCCCCACACAAGTGGAAAGGGCCTCCACACCAGCCCCAGCTATGTCCCAGGAAGGCCAGGCTGCCTCTGTGTAGAGGAGGAGGGCTGCCTATTACCTGGGCAGAGCTGGCAAGGAAGGGGGAGGTGGGGACCTAGCGGGAGAACCCAGCATTCCCTGAGAGTCGAGAGTTCCAAGGTCATCATTCCCAGTAGGTGACTGTGCTCACAGGTCTCAGAAGTGTCCTCAGATAGCATTTATGTGTATTGAAGGTTCAAGCACATGTTCTTGGGAAAGTAGGGACCAGGGTCTCCCCAAACTCAAGAAGAAATCCCCGCCCCCCTCGTTACATCTTATATCTTCACCTCTGAACCTATCCTTGGAGTCTTGCCATCCTTGGAATACCTTCCTACCCTGAGGAGGGGGTGGTCAGCATCTCTGTTCTCAGCAGCCCAGGAGCCCTGGCCCCCAGAGAACTCAGCAGATGTCATGTTGCCCCTCCATGCCCCCAGAGTTCTGAATCCAACCCCATTCCCAGAGCCCCTTATCCCAGGGCCACGGTGTTGTGCTCCCAGGCCCACTCCCGTCACCCTTGGGCAGCCCCTCAGGCTGCTGAAGCACTGGGCAGGGCCCCTCCCTTGCGCTGTTGCCCGGGGAACCCGAGCGGTGGGAACCAGCCGCTGGCCTCGGCATGTTTCAATAAAGTTGCTGTGCTGGGAGCTGCTTAATCAAAGGCCTGTGTTATGGGCTCATTAGTGTGGTCCACCACAGGCCAGCTCACAGGGGAGCTCCCAGGAAGGCTGGCTGGGGCCCCGCTCCCCCAAGCATGCACCCTCACTCACCGAGGGGTTTTTCAGGCCCTTTCCAAGGAGCCCTGGGAAACCCTCCTCAGCCATGGAGCCAACACCCACAGCAGCCCTCCTCCCTTGCCCCCAAAGCAGTTAGCACTTTCTGCTTCTGACTGCCAGCCCGTCTTCCCCTTTAGGGTCTTGCCACTGTGGTCACAGGCAGCTCCCTAGCTTGTGGGAACCTGGGCTTGTAATTACTTGTGGGCCTCTGGGGCTCCCTCTGGGGCTGCTTGTCTCCCAGGAGTCTACAGGGCCTCTTGGAGGCCTGGAGTTAGGCTCATCACCAAGGAAGGGCGGCTCCACTGGACCAACAAGGGCCCCAGGCCCCTCTGGAGGCAGTCCCCCAACATGGAGGGGACTGACCTCCCACCTACCCCCGCAGGAATCTCTTGCTCATATTCCCAGGATCAGGGGTGTCTCCTTGGGCCCGGTGTACCACACTTGTTGGGGACAGAGGAGTAGGAAGGAGCTGAATGCAGCAGGCCCAAGAATGTGAAGAGCGCTACTTGTTTTCTTGGCTGCTACTTGAACGCTCCCTGTTGATCCCAGCTGAATGGGGAGGGGCTGGGATGACTTTCTTACATCAGCCTCAACAGCTTTGGAAGCCCTCGATCCCAGCCTTGGCACCTTATTCTGGCTACCAGCCCGGGCCTGTTATCTCTTGGGGAAAAGGCACGGCAAAGACACCCCGCATGAGAGAAGAGTGACAAAGGAGAAGGTGAGGGAATCTGGGACCTCACTGGAGTGCGTGGAGTGGCCCCACACAGGCCTCCACACCCGCCCTCTCCTGGTGCTGCCCTTCCCCTCCCCCCATCTCTCCAGCCCCAGAGACATCCAGGCCCCAGCACACTGAAAGGCAGGGCCGTCTGCAGCCCCAGGGTAAGCTCAGCGGACCCTCCTGCCTCCTGGAGGAGCTGGGGAGGCAGGGATCCTGCTCCAGTTCTATAGGCTTTGCTGTCTCCGGAGGTCAACACCTTGATTCCATCTGCCCTACCATCTGCTGTTTCTGTCCACGTCCTCGTGGAGATTGTAAAGCCTGTCAGCCAGCTCCAGAGTTTTGCAGGAGGGTCTTCAGATCCTGGAGGAGGCCTGCCAGTCATCCTCTCTTGCACACCTTCCCCAGCATTCCACATCCCGGTAGCTTTAACAAGCCTCTCTCCCTTGAGTCTGTCAACACTGGGCTGTTAGTCTTCTGAGCAGGAGCCCAGCCCAGAGCTGAGTTGTTCATCCATCCCCAGCCAGGGTTGGTCTGAAGTGGGAGAAGTTGGCCCTAGAGGTCACGTGGGGGTCACATCACCAAATATGAGAATATTTTTTTAAGCCCTGCAATGCTTTCTCAGCTGTGTGGTGTGTGACAGCTCGCCCAGGTGGCGCACCGCCCCCCCTTCCCAGCCGTTTCCCACCCAGCCCTGATGGGAGACTTCGGGCTTGGGAGAAGATGCCCAGCTGCTGTTCCGAGTGGGCTCCCCCCCCACTCCAGGCCAAATTTGGGAATCAATGCTGGGCTCTCATCCTAGCCCAGTGGCTGACTCACCGCTGTCCTCTGGACAAGTCCCCGCCTTCTCCTGTCCCCATCCACCCATTTGGATGTTGTGTGGAAGACACTTGGCAGTTCTGGGCCCAGGCCCTGAGCAGTCCCTCTGCAGTGCGCTGTGGGGGCTGGCCACAACTGTTCTCCCCGGAGACCTGCGCTTGGGCTGTCACAGGGCCTCACTGCCCGGGGGTGTACCCAGTTAGGGTTTAAATCCCCCCACTGTGCCTGGGGAGAAGACCATGGTGGCCCGCTGTGCCCTCACCAGCCAGCAACCAGAGCAGGAGGAGTCTGAGCCTGCTCCTGGCCACCAAAGCCAACTTCTCACCAGCCACTGAGAACAGGAAATGAGTGTGTGCCCCGCACACCTCTGCCCCCAAGCCTGGGGGGTCTCCAAGCTGTTTTCTGGCTTTCGTCTGGCCTGTTGGAGTCGGGGGGGGGTTGGTGGGGGGGGCACAGACCGGACTGCATCCACGTCCTGCCCCCTCCTTGGCCATCGCGGGCACCAGAGCAGCCCCTTGGCGGGCCCCACCCTATAAATAACACATTTCCACCTCTGAAAGAAGGAAAGAGAAGGAAAAAGAAAGCCAGACTTGTCGGGAAGCAAGAAAAACGTGTCAACACGAAGGGCAAACAGGGCCCTGGACCAAGTGTGGATTGTCATATCGAGGGGGAGGAGGGGGCATTGTCAGCGCCGTTTGCAGAGTCAGAAATAGCACCGACCACAGACATTGGAGTCAGATCCGCAGCAGGCTCCTGCCCTCAGCACAGCAGAGCCTGCCAGGGCAGGCATCCTGAAAGATCACTTTTCGGGTTCCTTCCGGAACCTGCTGGGGCCTGGGGAATTGGGAGATTGTTGACAACCCCCCCCAATCACCCACCAACCAGGTTGTCCCTAAGGCACCTGGTGTGAGCACCTTGGAAGAGGTTGCTGGTCTGGATTCCAAGCCCTTCTCTGACCAAGAGTGGAGGTTAGGGGTGGGGAGCAGGGGGCGACTGTTCCCCTTACAGCCTGGCCAGTTAGATGGTGGTGAAGCTGCAGCCACCGACTCACCCCTGTGCCCAAACCCCATCCCCCTGCGTGAGCCTGAGTGTTCCCCACCACATGGTTTCTTGGGATGCCTCAAAAATGCAGACACCTTGGCCTTGCCAGGGTACTCGGATTCAGAAGGTCTGGATGGCATCTCCATAGTTTCAAAAGCTTCCCAGGGGAGTTAGCTGCTCACTAGAGAGCCTCCTCCCTCCAAGGGCTTCTTGTGCACAAACATAAGCCTTGGGGGCGCCTGGGTGGCTCAGTTAGTTAAGCGACTGCCTTCGGCTCAGGTCATGATCCTGGAGTCCCGGGATCAAGTACCGCATCGAGCAGGGAGTCTGCTTCTCCCTCTGACCCTCCCCCCTCTCATGTGCTCTCTCTCTTTCTCATTCTCGCTCTCTCAAATGAATAAATAAATAAAATCTTTAAAAAAAAAAAAAAGCGTTTGATGCCCAGCTCTTGGTGAGTGCAGACATTACTGAGTGCACTTGCCATTTTCCGTATAATTAGTTATTTCTGTTGCTGTTTTCTGGGCTAGAGTAACTGTTGCCTTATGTATGCGTTCACTAAGCTGGCCTGGGCATGTGCCTCACTGTTCCCACTTGGACACCATCTTTGGGCATGGTTTGCCTTCCTTTCCAATTGGCCATCTTGGTTTTTGAGCTGCTGGGTGTCTGTGATGCTCAGGGTTCCAGCCCTCTTAAGCTGAGCAGAGTTGTTCCTCTTGAGGAAAAATGTGTGGCTTGTGGGGGTTAATATGGCTGGTCTTCCAGGCCATTCGTAGAAGCCAAAGTCACCTTCACCTCCCCCATCAGAGAAGAGTTAGCCCTGAGTATACAAGGCTTCTAGAATTGGGGTGTTTTCCCCAGACGCGAGGAAAAGTGTATCCTCTACCACAGTGAGGTCAGATCACTGTTCTAAAGTCCAGGAGCCTTATCTCCTCTCAACACCTGCTCGTCTGCAAAATGGGGGTGATAGTTACCTCCTCTGCAGGCCCGCCAGGAGGGCTCAGTGAAATGGTACCGCTCAAGCCCTTAGCCCAGCGCGCGGCACCTGGAGGAGGCGCTGCTTCAGCTGGAGGTGGTGTCACCGTTACTTCTGGCATCGTAACCCTCCTGTCATTATTTGTGGCAGAGCCAGGCAGCCCCATGGGGACCCAGTGAGCTTCCAGAGCCTCAAGCCCCAGACTGCACCGGCTTTTCCCACAGTTGCATCACAACGGCGTGTCTGTTGCTCAGGAGAGCGCCCAGGAGCCGCTCCGTCACAGTTGTCTATCTCCAGTGTCCTGTTGATAAGATCTGTTCACATTCTCAGCTCCAGGTCTGAAATATACAAAGAACAGGGCCTGTTTGTTCAATCCAAGCTTCTAAGGTTTAACTCCCAAAGGAAATTAAATTAGACGCCTGGAGCTATGACAGTCTGTCGTGTTTCTTTGCAGGGAATGTCACCCTTAATATCATGCAGATCTTGTGTATAATTTTCTCTGTTTAATTCTTTTAAAATAATGTGAAGTTTCCAGCAGGAACCAGCAAATCACCAGAAGTGAAAATTGAGGCGCCACCAGGGTTTGTCCCCTTTTCTGGTCTTGCCATCCCCTCCCCCAGCTGAGTATAAAATGAGTCCACACCCAGATGACGTGCTAGCTTGGTGCGGTTCTGCTGACAGTCACCATAAAGCACCCTCTCTCCACCACCTATCCCAGACCTTTGTCAGAGGAACTGGCTTGGGGCTGAGCTCAGCATTAGTGGGGTTGTCTTGCCCCTTGTTGAAAAACAGCGCTTTGGTGTCTCACTGGGTGGTCGCCGTCCCTGTGAACCCTCCCCTCCACCTCAGCCCGTGCGCTATAGTCCCAGGCCTATTTACCTTCCTGGCAGAAAGTCCCTCCCTCTGAATTATTTGTGGGTTGGAAATCAGCGCAGCCTGGCCCGGACTGGAGCCATTGTGATATAATTGGGTTTTAGGTATGCTTGTGTTTGCGCTAGCATTTGCAGAGATGGCAACAAGCCCCGGAAATGCCAAAAACATGAATGTGACTTTTGTGCTACTCAAGCCGACTGGTGATAACTGGTAGGGAAACTCTGGACTGTGGGTGGAGGGGGGCCCTGGGATAAGGGGAGGAGCCGGGGCCCTGGCAGTGGGAAGACTGGGGTATGACGGGCAAAGAGTCATTGGAGTCTGGGAGAAGGATCACCAGTCCCACCTGGGGGCACTTGGAGGAAGAACGGGGGCGGGAGGGGGCCGCCTCGGGTGGGCATTTCCCTGGACTGACTGTGCCTGTCTAAATCTTGTCTCTGTCCTCACTGGAGGCCTGAGCTCCTCAAACAAAAAAACCTGGGGGAAATAGGGGCCAGTGGTCAGAGCTATTTTGCTGCTGACTGCGGGCTTGCAGCCTGGGAAGGAGACGTCCTTTGGCTCCCTGTCAACCAAGAGAGGGTGCGTGTCCAGGTACAGCATGGACCGCTTTCATGCCTGTGTCCCTGGGGCCCCACCCAGGGCCGGGCCTAGCAGAGGCACCTAAGGGAATGCCGTGGAATTGGGTAGATCAGTGGGCAGATGAGCGGAAGAGTGAATAAAGGCGTCAGTGCTGTGGCGGGAAGAGCCCTGGGTGTGGAGGCTGCACTTCAGGCACTACTCTAGAGTCTAGATAGGTCTGGGATATGGTCTTATCTCAGCCGCTCACAAGCCGTGTGACACTGGGCATATTACATAACCTGTCTGTGCCTCAGTTTCCTCATCTCGGAGGAGACTCAAGGAGATAAGATACATGAGCAGTCAGCACAGGGCCTGGTATGGTGGTGGTTTGCTCACCCAGGCTTCTCATTCCTTGCTCCCGCCTCCACCCCATCGACTTCCTTCCTTTGGAGTCCTCCATCCCATGTGGTCCCCAGCCACCCCACTTGCTGCTCTTCTGCTCTCCCGTGCCATTTCACTTCATCTCACAAGCTGACTGTATTCCAGATATATATATATATATTCCAGATATATGTGTATATATATATATATACATATATACACACACACACACATACTCCACTTATCGGAGTGGACAACTCCTAGGGGAAACCTGAGGAGTATTTTCTCAAGTTCTTTTTTTTTTAAAGATTTTATTTATTTATTTGACAGAGAAGGACACAGCAAGAGAGGGAACACAAGCAGGGGGAGCGAGAGAGGGAGAAGCAGGCTTCCCGCAGAGCGGGAAGCCCGACATGGGGCTCAATCCCAGGATCCTGGGATCATGGCCTGAGCCGAAGGCAGACACAACGACTGAGCCACCCAGGCGCCCCTATTTTCTCAAGTTCTTGATCCCCATCCTTCCCTCAGCAGAGTCATTCACCTTGGTCTTCACCCCATTGTCTGTCTTCCTCTGTGCCTCTCCCGGGGCATTCAAAGTTTGCTGGAGGAGGCAAAGCAGAGGCAGGTGGAGCCACAGCCTGGGGGGTATAGAAGGGTCTGGTGCCGAGGCCAGGAAGCCCCATGGGTCAGCACGGGGAGAAGGGTGGAGGAAACGGGTCAGATTGGGAAGAGAAAAGACACCCTCAGCGTGGGCCCGGTGTGCAGGCCTGGTGTGAGCTTGTCCTGACTCCGCAGAGCGAGCCTGAGCAGAGGAGCCAGTTGGGAAAATGGCCCATCAGGTTGAGGAAGGCCTGTGAGGGTAGGGCTTGTGCCAGCTGAATAGCGGGGCCAGGCTGTCCTAGACATCAAAGCATGAAGTGACAAGGCATCAGACTAGAACAGCAAAGTGGGACAGCCAGGAGGTGATCTGGAGAAGAGGTTTCTCAGAGGAAGTTGTGAAGAACTCAGTGGCTGAATGAGGTCAGCAGGGCAAGGGTTTGGGAGCTTTCAGCTTGAGAAACTGTGGATACTGCAGATGGAAAGGGGACTTGAGAGCCCCTTTTCCATCTGTAAAATGAGAGAGGGTGGTGCACAGTTTCCAAATTCTCCAGCTCATACATTCTTGGATGTACCTTCTGGGGCATTTCCAGATTCCAGACAAGGCCTGTATTCCAAATCCAAACAGATTCCTTTTGTCCTACCAAGTCGGGAGTGAGGGGGAACTTGGGAGCCCGGCTGGGCACGGGGCATGTTGGCGATCGCTCTCACCCAGCCACCTGCTTCTCCCAGCCCTTCTACTGCACTACAGCGTGCAGGAGGCCCAGACTGCCCGGCCTGTATCCCTTCTGGGGACCAGCACTACATTCTTTCCAGATATCCCCGCCTTGTTTCCCCATCGTCTTCTGACACCTTTCCTTCCCTGCCCTGGTCCCTGCGGGATTGCAGGCAGGTTGGAGGGGTGGGGGAGAACGCTGGTCTGAGATAGGCTTCCAGCACTTCCATCTGTCCCTAGAACAGGCTCACAGCTCCTCCACGGCCAGAAGAAAGATCCATGGCTTGGCAGTTGGCAAAAAGACCATATATTAAAAAATAATAATAAACTCTCGTCTTGTGCCTTCTTCCCAGATTCTGTTGACTGAAGAGTTTGTAGAGAAAATGTTGGAGGACTTAGAAGATTTGACTTCTCCAGAGGAAGTAAGCCTGTTTCATTCTAACAGCGGCTTCCAGTCTCCAGGAGCCCATGTGTGTCTTTTGGTCTGTCAGTCTCCGAGGTGTGGGGATGGGCTGGAGAGGAGCCCCTGCAGATGTGAAGCAGCTTGATCTCTGGCCCCTCCACCCCAGCCATCATAAGGACACCCAGCCAGTTGTCTGAATTGGCAGCTCCCGAGAAGCTCACTGCAGGGGCAGCCAGGGCCTTCGGGCTAGTAGTTCTTCCCCAGGCCCTGCTGTTCCCTGGCAGGTTCTGAACAGAAAGCCCACGCCTGCTGCCAGAGAATATTCCATTGGGGAGTTCTGGTGGCAGTGAGGGACTCCTGCTCTTCCCTCAGGCCACCCAGGAGCCGGTCTCCTTCCTCACTTCTGCAGCCAGGAGCTCTCCCCTCTTGATCTGCCCCTTCCAGCCCGAGACCCTGGCCAGCCAGGTGGGAGCTTGTGCCTTTCTTGGCTGCTCATCTGGGGTACAGGAATGGAGCCCATAATCCCCTTTGTTTTTCTTCCTTGTTCCTGGCATCCTCATTTGCAGGGACTTACCTCATCCTGGAAAGTCCCTTCCCCTCCCCCGGCCTCCTACGAAGCAGCACCCCAGTGGGATCTGAGCCTTGCTGGCCTCAATGCCCCACAGGTTAGTGGAACATTAGCAACCTAGTCAGGCCTCTGGAGAGCTCTTCCGGGCCCTCCCCTGCCTGTGGCAGAGACGGACAGACCCTTCCATTGCCCCTTCTGCCGGGAAGCGTGTTTGGGGGAGAGCTCCTTCGGCTCTGAGGCGCCAGCCTTTCAAGCCAGAGGGAGGCCACATAGGAGCTAGCTTCCAGCCAGGCCTGGAGCGAACAGCTGCCGGGGCTTCCAGGGCCACATCAGCCAGGACATGGTGGCCTCCGTCACTCACTAGGTGGAAGAGAGCCCACAGGGTGAGCCTGTCCGGTCCAGGTCTCCAGGTGGACAGCAACTCCTCAGAGCCTGAGGTCACCTCTGTCCTCTGGGATGTGGCTTGAGAAATTAACTCATTTACACATTCCAAAGCCACCCGTCCCTGGTGTGTGCCAGCCAGTCAACCCCCACGAGTCACTGGTCCCTGAGGCCTGGCTCCTATTGAGTCAGCCCAGCGCCAGCTACCCAGAAGCGCTTCCGGAGAGGCTGCGTCGCACAGGGTGGTGCTCATCACACAGGGCGGTGCCGTGCCAGACTGCAGCTTTGAGCCTGGGTGTTGAGGAGGTGGGAGGGGGACAGTCCAGGCAGGAGGGACAGGAGCCAGGGGGAGCTCAGGAAAGTAGGTCACTAAAAATGACTTTTTTTTTTTTTTTGGTTCTCTGTCCAGAGGCTGTCCCCACAGCCAGCTCCACTCTCCACTTTGGTCCTGGCTTGGACAAGTCCCCCATCAGAGGGAGGGGGAGACAGGGCCAGCCACTTCCAGCCCCAGCTCCAGGCAGGCCGAGGGCCCTGTTCTTTCCTCCTTTCCAGCCTGGCCTGACTTCTCACCTAGCCCCAGGACAGTAGGAGTCATAAAACGCAGACCCTGTTTTCAAGTCAGTGAGCATCTAGTGAGCGCACCAGCTGTGGGCCAGAGGAAGTAAGATCCATCAGCCTCTTTCCCCCACCCCAGACAGAAGCCCTAGACACAGAACTGTCAGCAAATCCTTGATCCCTGGACTCCGGTAGGAAGAGCCTGGGCTCTCCTTGGCCACCACTGGCACCATGCTCAGGGTGGTAACCCTGAGAAACAGACGAGCTTGAACAAAGGGGAGCAGGGTGGGGCTGCACCAGGCCCAAGAAATCACCCCCAGCCACGCTTGTCCCGCTCCTCTCCTCCCACTGAGGCCAAGCCAGGGCCTCCTTCCCTTTGGACCCCTTGGCAAAGGCCACAGAGGGCGGGTTCTGGGGTCCTTCTGCACCAGCCCCTGCAAGAGAAGCCATGGCACGGACAGGACCACAGAGTTCCAGACCTCAAGCCACTTCCCTGAAGCATCTGCACCCTCCCACCCTGCCCCCACCCCCCAGCCCCAGGGCCTCAGGGAGCAGATTCCTCACATGCTTGTGGCCGGAGGCAGAACCAAGGAAGTGAGCTGGAGGGAGGTCAGCACAGTCAAGAAAGAGTTAGAAAACATGCCTCCTCCAACCCCAGTTAATTATTGGCAGGGCAAGGGGAAAGAAGGGGTCACCGAACTCCAGCAGCTTAACCTCAGCCACCCACCTGGGAATAGCATTTGCGATTGAAGCCAGGCAACCGGTGGCCTCTCTTGCCCCTAGCACCTGGGGGACAGGCGCGGGTGAGGGCCCTGGGCTCTCTGTAGGCAGTCGGGACAGAAGGCCAGGAGTGGCGCTAACTGTGTGCACTCTGGCTCTGTGCTTGCTCCCTCCGCAGTTCAAACTTCCCAAAGAGTACAGCTGGCCGGAAAAGAAGCTCAAAGTCTCCATCCTTCCCGACGTGGTGTTCGACAGTCCACTGCACTAGCCTGGGCTGGGCCCTGCAGGGGCCAAGGGAGAGCCCAGCTGCTCCCCGGTGACTTCCAGAGTACCAACTGCGGACACGCGAACCCCACAAATAGGACACGCGTGAGGAGGGCTGTGCAGCCACCGCACCGCCTCCCCTGCAGCTCCCCAAGGGGAGGGGGGCCTCCCCCCCCCCCCCCCAAGCCGACCAAGCCCCCCCCCCCCGCCCCCCGCCGGGGCTGGGAGCGGGTAAATGCAAACCTTCCCCTCCTGCTGCTGCCGCAGGTCGTGATTGGAAATGTGACTCTGGACCTTCGATGTTGTGCCCTTAGGTGGAGACCCGCCTCATTGTCACCTCTCCCCTGCCGTGGGCCGTCCAGCAGGAGGGAGTGGAGTGGCCGGGGTGCGCACGGCCCAGCTCTGCGGTGGGAAGCCTTTGCTAGGCCAGGTCCTCCGGCCACGGAACAATTCCTCCGATCGTGTTTGGTTTTCTTCCTCCTTATTTTATTTTGTCGAAACCGGATGGTATTTTATTGGTCTTCAAAGATGTCCAGAAGCCGTGTATATAATGTTTTTTAAACAGAACTTTATTCCCAGATGAACTTTCTCATTCTCTCAGACGAAGGCCTGGGGCTGTCTCCCCCTGAGCCACCACCAGAGAAGGTGCCGGGGTTCGGTTCGCCTGCCAGCCCAGGACCCTGGAGGAGCCAGCTTCACAGAGAGGCTGATTTCTTCCCAGCGGGGCCAGGTGGAGCTTGGGGCAGGGGGAGAGCTGAGCTGCTGCCCCATACAGCCTTCGGCCCGTTTAGCCAGCTGGGGCCAGGAGAAGGTGCCGCTGGTTCTCCAGCGGACTAGGCCGCTGGCAAAGTTCCAGGACCACCAGGGTCTCAGAGACTTGCTAGCCCCGGCCTCCCCTTCTGGGCCTTGTCCACCCGACCAGGGCTGCCTGAGGGAGGGTGAGGCCCAGCACCTCGTAGACCCATCCCCACCTGCCACTCAGGGCCTAGGTCTGCAGCTCTTTGACCACTCCTGTCCCATTTCCTCCTCCCCTGGGCCTCCCAGCCTCCAGGCTGCAGGACTCTGGCATATTAAAAGTGGAAAAACCAACCTCTCGCCATGTCCTTCGCTCTGATTTTGCAAACACCGCACCCTGCCGCCCTCATTCTCCGTGTCCGCTCGCTTCCTGTCCTTCATCCCCGTGCCCATGTCGCCCCCCCATGCCTCTTCCTGCATCCCGGGCTCTCCCAGTCCCTTGCCCCACTACTGCAGATCTCATGGTCTTCCTCCTAGAAATAGACCTATCTCTGGCCCGTGGATTTGGGGTTCCTTTTGGGTTGTCTCCCACTTCTGCCTGGAATCAACAAGCCCCTTCGTGCCCTCTCACCCCTGACTCTAGGGACTGCTATTTCAGGCCTCTCCAAAGCAAAGTCCTTTGGTCTGTCATGGGCCTCGTAGGGCCATGCACTGCCCCGTCTGCACCCGCCACACACACAGGCCACTACAGCAGTGCCACAGGTGGCCCATGGGGTGCAGGACGCCGCTGATGAGAGACTCAGCCAAAGAGCTGCCTCCAGGGGTCATGAGGGCAGGGGCCAGGCTCTCCAGGGAGCAAGATTTGGACTTCCAAGGGGCCACCAGGCCCTGGCCGCTTCTCTGCACACACCCTCAGGGCTACCCAGTTAGCAACATCAAACTCGGAGCTTCAAGGTGGATCAGCCTGGGAGACTGGCAGAGATAGGCTCCAGGCCTCCACCAGCGAAGATGGAAGCTCCTCTGGACCTGATGTTGGCCGCAGCTGTGCCTTCTGCTCCAAGGACTTTTCCAAAAGGACATTTTCTAGCCACTGCCCACCATAGTACCTCTGCCTTTGAAGCTCTTGTCATCTAATGTTCATGGCCAGAGAGGTGTCATTAGCTTGTCTCCTTTCCGTGCCACCCTGGCCCACCTCTCCACAAATTCTTTCTTTCTGGGGACCTGCCTCTGCCTGTCTGCTTTGGCTGATGGGGAGGAAGGTATTTTCTGAGCTAAGCTTTGTCGTCAGTATGGGAGGCAGGCGGGAAGCCGGTGAGCTCTGAGACAGTGAGCCCATGAAGCCTGTGGCCCCTTCCTGCCCCATGATGCCAGCAACCTCCAAGGCCTCCCTCTCCTTTCCCTACAGTGCACTGGCTCCAGAGGAGTAGCAGGGCATCCACCATCTCTGACCAGGGGGCTCTCCACTGAGCTTCTGGCTGGTAAGAGAGGACCCTCACTGAGGACCAAGTGAGGCCAACCCCATAGCATGCCCGGCATAGCACTTGGCATACAGTGGGTACTCACTAAATGTACCGCTTCCTTCCCTCCCTGCGGTGCTTCGGGAGCCCTGACATAGTGAGTCAGGGAGGTAAGAAGCCTCCCTCCTAAATCTGCCTCTTCCTCGTGGCTTCCCTGTGGCTTGCCCAGTCCCACCCCCTCCCTCCAGGTCCCTGTGGCTCAAGCTTCTGAGAGGAAGGGGCGCCCCCGTACGTACACATGGCAGACTCTGGGACTCTTCAGGTCCTGTGTGGGCTGCAGGTGGGCTGCAGCCCCAGCTGTCATTCTGCGGGGGTGGAGTGGCTCATGCAAGGTCTCAGGTCTGTCCAGGGAGCTGGTCCCTCTTCCTCCCCTTCTCTTCCTCTTCCAAAGGCAAGGCTTCCGGGCAGGGACTAGGAAGCCTTGGGGAGAATCTAAAGGGCTAGAGTATTTTTAAGAAAAATGCACACAGGGTCTTGGGGCTGGGTTTTGAGACTGAGTTGAGAGCAGGGAAAAAAACCTCGAAGGTTGGTGCCCCTATGGGGCAGACCAGTAGAGAACTCCCTTGACTGTATTTTTTTATCCAGTTGTCTTTCCTCTCTGGCTTCCAGGTCCTCTGCGCCAGGTAAGGTGCCTGGGTCCCTGTTACAAGTCAGGAGCCCTGTAGAGAGAGCCCTCCTTTTGTACAAGTACCTGAATGCTGCAACGAGCAGACTTTTGTAAAATTTTATATTAGTTTCTAATGTCGACTGCGACTCGGTTCCTGGGGGCTGCAGCCAGCCTGGGACTTCTGTAAGAATTTTTGGGTGACTCACTTAGATGTCGTTTCCTTCTTGCTCCCTCTTCCTCTGTGTAATCTAAGTGCATTAAACATATTTGCAGAAGTGCTTGGATCTTGTGCTCCTTTTTGGATGTCTGGAGTAGGGGAGCAGCAAGCCTGGTAGAGGGGTGGGTCGGACTCAGCCACTTAGAAGAACCCGGGATGGGGGAAGGCCCCCCGAAGACTGTTGTCGGGAGTGGAGGGGGTGTCAAGGAGCAGGAGCACACAGCTGGTGACTCTAGGGTCGTGCAGAAATGGCTTTGCAGGCTCCCTTTCACTGGTCTTGAATTCCTCTAAGGTCGTGGGGGGTGTAGGAGCAAGAAACAGGTCTGGGCAAATGGGTGGGTCAAGACCCTCTTTCTTCCTCTTCCGCTCTCCTCTCACCAAAAAGCCCTTTCCCCTTGGGAAGGTGGGCCTTCCCTCCCTCCAGTTTTAGAGCTCTTGTGGCCCAGCTTGGGTCAGGAGATGGCCACTGCCCTCACCATCTAAATTCTACCTCCTGGGATGGACAGGCAGCCTCAGAACCATCACACCCACTGGGTGACACAGAAGGTGGCCCTCCCTTCCCATGAGCCCCTCTGGGCCTGGCCTTGGTGAGGAGGTGGTGGATCTTCCTTCCCTGGAAGGAAGTGGCCTGGCACAACAGAGCCCAGTCCCCGTGGGGAGAAGGCAGCCACCTGGGACCTTAGAGGCAGGCAGGAGAGGGTCCGCACCCCGACGGGGTTCCCAGAACCTGCAGGCCTGCTCTAAACCTTCCCGCCTTCTTTACCTTCCTGCTAGGCCTGGTTGTCTGTCTCGGAGAATAGCAGGGCCTTTTCTCATCCCAGGTGTTCTGCTGGGGCGAGTGGCAGAAGTCCTGGGGGGATCAGCTCATGTGAAGGGACTCTGTCCTCTTTGAGAACCAGCCGTATCTGGGGGAGCTTTCCCCAGGCAGAGGTCAGTACTCCTTCCCCTGTGACCTCCTACTGAACCCCTGGAGCTGGCCCCTGGAGCAGTGGGGCAGGTCGTGTCTGGGGTCCTCAGTCACTCTGGCAGTCAGAGCGAGGGAGCTGGGAGGGCCTGGAGACAGACTGACCATCCCAGGGTGGCCCCGGCCACACTCCTTCCCCTTTTCTTTTCTCCTTGGAGATTGGGAGGTGGGGTGGAGGGGAGGGCTGATTATCTAATCCTCCTCATCTGACCAGCCTAGAAGCACCCAGGGTCAGAGTGAAGTTCCTGCCCCAGAGAGTACAGAACAGCAGGATCCTGTGTTTAGCTGGTTCCAGGAGACAGGATGAGGCTGAGATTATTTCTGGAAAGAGGCTCCTGGGCCTATAGCAGAGACCCCACCCTAGATTTAGGGAGGGGAGAAATCTGCCATGTGATATGTAATGTCACCTCCAAAAGGCCTGTACATTCCTCCAGGCGTCTGCTCTGCCCCATGTGGGGCGGGAGGATGTCAGGGGCCCTGGGTGAGGGGGACCCACAGGTTCTAGAGCCAGGGGGCTAGGGAGCCTAAGAGATTTACCAAACTGGCCTAACGGAAGGAGAATGCAGCTGGAAGTGAGTCAACCCAGGCTGCCAGGCACTGAGGCAGCTGAGGAGGTGGGGAGGCCAGGGTGGCAGAGAGGGAGTGCTGTGCTGGGCAGGAGAAGGGGGAGATTAGTCCCAAGACTGCGGTGGGGCCGGGGGGGGGGGGGGGGCGGTGCCAGGGCAGGATGTGGTCTGGGAGGGGCAACCATCTCTAGGCCCCTTCTGTGAGGGCACCATGGGACCGACCCAGTCCCCTCCTCTCCTCCTTAACTGCCAGGAAGTCTTTGGGAGAAAGCTACAGACAGGATGGGGGAAGGGGAAAGCTGCCTGCTGGTGGGTGTCCACGGTCTATGTCCATTCCCTCCTACTTTCAACAAACGTATGCCCGGCCCTCTGCTGTATGCTGGGAGACTGGGAGACGGAGACGGGACACAGGCCTGGCCCTGGGAGTGTGCGGTGCAGTGGGGAAAACAGACAAGGAAACATCTGCAAGGAAGAGCCACAAAGGAGAAAGGCAGTCAGCTGCTTTCGGTCCTACCCTAACTCCACCACTTGTCACTGTGACTTTAGACAGGTTTTTGTCATCTGCAGGTGGATACTCACTTCTCAGAGTTTTTGCAAGGATTATATGAGATAATACACCTGAGATGCCTGGCACATAGTAATTGCTCAATTAGTGTTAAGCCTTTATTAAAGGGCTGTGCTAGGGTACAGATATAGAAAAGTTACCCAACCCAGTCTGGGAGGATTTAAAAAGGCTTCCTGAAAGAAGTGGCATCTAAGTCAAAACTGAAGGATACTTAAGGATGAAGGGCCCAAGAAGAGGGGGTTTCTTTATTTTTTATAGATTTTATTTATTTATTCATGAGAGACAGAGAGACAGAGAGAGAGAGAGAGGCAGAGGGAGAAGCAGGCTCCCACGGAGCAGGGAGCCTGACGCGGGACTCGATCCCAGGACTCTGGGACCATGACCTGAGCCGGAGGCAGGTGCTTAACCATCTGAGCCACCCGGGCACCCAAGAAGAGGGGCTTTATTTTCAGAAACCCTCCAGACAAACAGAACAACAAGGACAAAAGCCCCAAAACTCTCCTTGGGATTTGGAGAAGCTCAAATCGCTTAAGGTTTTAAAGCATCAAGCTTTCCTTTGAGGACCATCCCCCTGCCTGTTGGATGGAGAACATTCTGAAAGAGAGCAAGATTGGAGGCAAGGACCAGGTAGGACTGGATTAAGGTAGAAGCAGTAGGGATGGAGAGAATGGAACTCATTCATGGAGTCAACAAATATTTGAGCACCTACTATGTGATAGGTCCTGTTCTAGGCACCAGAGATACATTATTTAAAGAAATTCCTCCTTTCACAGATCTTATGTTTTAGTGATGGGAGATAATATTTGTTTAGAATAGAATACTTAGTACATAGATATATGTGCTATGGTGAAAAAAAATAAAGTAGAGGAGGAGAGATAGGGCTGGGATGGGGTGTGTTTTTATTTTTATTTTTTATTTTTTTAAAGATTTTATTTATTCATGAAAGAGAGAGAGAGACAGAGAGAGAAAGAGAGAGAGGCAGAGGGAGAAGCAGGCTCCCAAGGAGCAGGGAGCCCGACGCGGGACTCGATCCCAGGACCCTGGGATCATGACCTGAGCCGAAGGCAGACGCCCAACCATCTGAGCCACCCAGGCGCCCCTGGGGTGTGTTTTTAAATATAGAGGTCAGGGAAGTCCTCCCTGCAGAGGTGACATTTAAGCAAAGGATCTCAGTGACAGGAAGAAGTGTGCAATAGGGACACCTGGAGGAAGAATGGTCCAGGCAAAGTGAAGAGCAACTGCAAAGACCCTGGGGTTAGGGGAAACACACCAGGTGTATTTGAGGAACAAAAGAGGAAGCCAGTGTGGCTGGAGCAGAGTGAGAGAAGGGGAATAATAGGAGATTACTTATACAGAGGTCAGCTTGTGTAGAACCTTGCAGGCAATTATAAAACTTTGACTTTGATTCTGGTTGACGTGGGAAGCCATTGGGAGATTTGGAGAAGAGTGACACAATCTGACATATATGCTTTTTAAATAATTTTAAATATATTATTTTAGAAAGAGAGGGAGCAAGGTGAGGGACAGAGGAAGAGAATCTCAGGCAGATTCCCTGCTGAGCAGGGAGCCCCACGCGGCGCTTGATCCCATGACCCTGAGATCATGACCTGAGCCGAAATCAAGAGTCAGACACCCAACTGAGACACCCAGGCGCCCCACAATTTGACATATTTTAAAAAGATTTCAGGGCGCCTGGATGGCTCAGTCAGTTAAGCTGCTGTCTTCGGCTCGGGTCATGATCCCAGGGTCCTGGGATCGAGCCCCATGTCGGGCTCCCTGCTCATCGAGGAGTCTGCTTCTCCCTCTCCCTCTGCCTGTTGCTCCCCCTGCTTGTGCTTTCTCTCTGTCAGATAAATAAATAAAATCTTAAAAACAACCAAAAAACATTTCTCTGGCTACCGTGTTGACAATTGACTCTGGGAGGTAAGGGCAGAAGCAGAGAAACTGGTTAGGATCTACTGAAATAATCCAGGCTAGAGATTATGGAGATGCGAAGAAGTAGTCAAGATTTGCTGAAGGGTTGGCTATGGGGTGTTCACCGAGAAGTGGAAGACTTCAATGGAACAGGGGCAGGAGTGTGTGCTGAAATTAGTATAGTTTTAGTCATGCTGACTTTGAGATAGTCATTGTACCACCAAGTGAAGAGGTCAAGTGAGCAGCTAGTATACAAGTGGATGGTCTGAGAGATATTTAAGGGAAGGATCTATAGGGGCGCCTGGGTGGCTCAGTTGGTTGAGTGTCCGACTCTTGGTTTCGGCTCAGGTCATGATCTTGGGATCCTGAGATTGAATCTTGGTGATGAGCAGGGAGTCTGTTGGAAGATTCTTTCCCTCTGCCTCTCCCCTGCCTTGCACTTGCGCACATGTTTTCTCTCTCTCTCTCAGTAAATAAGTAAATCTTTTTTTGAAAGATTTTATTCATTTATTTGAGAGAATGAGAGAGAGAGAGAGAGAACGAGCAGGGGGGAAGGGGCAGAGGCAGAGGGAGAAGCAGGCTCCTCGCCGAGCAGCGAGCCAGATGGGGGGGGCTCCATCCCAGGACCCTGAGATCATGACCGGAGCCAAAGGCAGACACTCAACCAATTGAGCCACCCAGGTGCCCCAATAAATAAATCTTTAATTAAAAAAAAAGAAACATCTATAACACCTGATCGGATAGATAAGGGAGATGAAAGACAGGGAGATAGGGGCGCCTGGGTGGCTCGGTCGTTGGGCGTCTGCCTTCGGCTCGGGTCATGATCTCGGGGTCCTGGGATCAAGCTCTGCGTTGGGCTCCCTGCTCGGCGGAGAGCCTGCTTCTCCCTCTGCTTGCTGCTCCCCCTGCTTGTGCTTTCTCTCTCTCTCTCTCTGACCAATAAATAAATTAATTAAAAAAAGAAAAAAAGAAAGAAAGAAAGGGAGATATTAACATTGCTTCCCTGATCCTTGGCTTGGTAACTAATCGGCTGACAGGTCCACTGACTGAGATGGGGGGACACAGTGGAGGAAAACAGGCTGGAATGTGAAGAGGATGATGAGTTTAGTTTTCAATACACTGAATTCAAGGTGCCTGTGAGGCATCCGGGTGGACAGCATGGTTGGCTACACTGATCGGCAACCAGGAGGATGAACTTCTGGCCTGGAGATACTGAGTGGGGAGCCATCAGTATACAGACAGTAATAAGGCTTTAGGAGTGAGAGCCTCCAGGGAGCAGGCGTAGATTAGTAAGAGAATAGGATGGAGGGCAGGGCTCTGAGGACTGTCAACATTTATGAGATGGAAATTGGAGAAGTCTGTGGTTAGAAAGATAAGAAGAAAACCAGAAGAGTATGATCTTACAAGTTAAGGGGATCGGTGTAGAAAGGTGAGGAATGTAAGGAATCCTTTAGGTTATCCTGGAGGGCATTGGTGAGGAAGCCAGAGAAGGACCCTCCAACAGCTCCAAGCTAGACCTTGTTTCTCTGTACTATCTTTAGAGCATGCAATTAAGGGTTAGGGCTTGGAAGCCATTTTCTCCTTGTTTGTTCATTCAGACATGCAAGCATTCATTTATTCATTCATTCAACATAAGATCTCCCATGTGGGGGGGGTGCAAATTGCTGAAGACACAGGGACTCTGTCCTTGAAGGGCCCACATTAGCCCCCCAATCAGGAAAAAGGAGATGGAGGTCCTAGAGCAGAGAGGCCCTCTGGTTTTATGGAAGGATCAGGGACCCATTGGTTACTCTGAAATGGATTTGAATCTCAGTTCTACCATTTGGAATGTAATTGCTGATGACTCCAAAATCTGTAATCTCAGTACAAACCTCCCTCAAGTCTGTATATATGATTGTCTCTGCAACATTTCCACTGGGATATCTGAACCAACTCAAATTTAACTTAGAACTCCTGAAAAATCTCCCCACCCAATCTAATTCTCTTCAATTTTCTCCTTCTTGGTAAATGGCACCATCATGCAGACTCTTGCTGAGGCCCAAATCCTAAGAATCATTTAAAAAACATTTTGGAGGGATAAAAAATTATATATACCTGGTAACATTTTGAAAGTTCATAAGGATATACTATATACAGTGATAAGCACATCTTGATCCCATTCCTATTAACATGTTGATTCCTCTACCCCATATCTAACCCATATCTAGTCCTGTTGGCACTACTTCCAGATTATATCAAATCTGAGGGCTTCTCATAACCAGCTTCAAGTCTAAACTCCTTACCATGGCCTACAAGGCCCTGTTATGTTCTAGCCCCTACTTGTCTTCTCTGTCACAGGGCCTCCTTTCTGCCCTGGAGTATGCCTAATCTATTGCTTTCCCATTGGTTTCTCCTTCTGACTGAAGCACCCTTTCCCAGGGCTGTTAATGGCCTGACTCCTCCTGAATATTCAGGTCGTGGCTCAGATGCTACTTTTCTGAGGATCCTGTGTAAGCCCCTTACTCTCTATCACAGAAATTATCCTGCATATTTATAATAATATTTATATATAATGCATATTATAATATAATAATAATTATTATTAGGTATATGTTCTCCAGGGAATTCCCAGGGCCTAGAAAAATGCCTGGCACTTCCAGGCTTTTGTTAAGTATTTGTCAACTGACCCATCGACCTCCAATAGACAACTTCACTTCTTTAAGCCTTCGTTCCCTTATTAATAGAAGAGGGATTACAATGCCTACTTTGCTTGGTAGTTTTAAGCGTCAGATATGTGGGGGAAAGTATTAAGGACATCGGGAAATTGCCCCACAGTGAACCTTTACAGTTCCCTGCTCACTTCCATTAGACAGAAGGAGCGGACTGATAAACCCTCCCTTTCCTCCCAGGTAAAAAGAGCTACGGGTGAAAAGGCCCAGGAAGAGGTGGTCCCACTACGCAGCAGCATCATCGCCCTTTTAAGAAGCGCGGAACTCTACTCCCACCCTAGTGTTTAATGTACTGAAGTAAGTGCAAGTCACGTGAGGCTCTCGTGTCTGCCCCTCCTTGAAGAGGCGGAGCCTCAGCTTGGGGACCAATAGCGGGAGCAGCCTCCGGAACAGCCCCAACTCCAGACAGGGGATAAGGGGAGGAGCCGGGAGCTTCAGCAGCTGTAACAGCACTTCCGGACGTACGCCCCGCCCTTATCCTCCCCCTCCCCTCCCTGTCGGTCTTGGTCTCCAGTGCCGGGTGCGCAGAACCAGCGGGTGCTGATTAAAGGCGCCGCCGTTGCGCTGCCGCTTTCTCCTCCCGTCCCCCTCCCGGTCTCCCCGCCCCCTTCCCGTGTAGCGGGACCGGCCTTGATGTAGGGACACCACCCTCCGCCTGTCTCCGCTCTAGCTCAAGAGTCCGGCTCACCGCAACCCCCTGCCCGCCTGCATCCCCACCGTGCCAGCCGCACTCTGCTCGGAGCCCATTGTATCCCCTCGCCTCCGGCTACAGACTCGGAGGCCAGGCAGTGGCGGGAAGATCGGGGACCCCTGTGCTCCCCTCCAGCCGGTCCCATGAGCCGGGGCCCCTCCCCCTCCCGTCCTCCTTCCAACCGCGAGGTAGCGGCGAGGGCGCCCTTCCCTCCCTGCTGAGGTGGGAGGGGGCCGACTGACCGGCAGCAGGGACTCACCCCCGCCCCAGCCCTAGCGGCGCCCCCCGCACCGCGCCCCCTTCCCGGGGGGAGAACCGGAGCCCTAGCGAGGAGAGGCAGGAAAAGAACTGCCCGGCGCGCAGATCATTTTTATTATCGAGATTATTATTAAAAGGGGGCGGGGAGCCCAGAGTGCGGGGGAGGGGGCTAGAGACGCAGCTATTTTTATTAAACAGATTATTCCTGAAATAATAATAATACGCGCAAGATGGCTGAAGGTGGCCCTGATGAGAGTGTTGGTTTTTTTTTTTTTTTTTTTTTTTGATCTGAGGATAAAGCTCTGAGGCGACTGCCGCTGCGGAGACCCTGCCCGAAGTGCCCTCCCCTCAGTTGTGAAGCTTCGGGCGGACAAACGGACCCACAGACAGAGCGACTGGCGTGGGCCCGCCCCGGACGCGTCTCCCGGGCAGCAGCCGGGGGCCGCCGGCGCTCGCCTTTCTGCCGACTTCTTCCAGTTCTAATCTTTTTTTTTATTTTTTGGAAAGGACCGGGGTGGGTGGAGCAGAGGTGGAGAGAAATCGGGACTTGGCATTTTCTCCTCTCTCTCCTAATTTGAGGGAGGCCGCCAGCCCTCCCCTTAAAAAAAAAGAAAATCCCACCGAGAGAGAGAGAGAGAGAGAAAGCCCGCTGCAGGACCCTCAAGCGAGCGCGCCTGGACCCCTGGCCACCGCGGCCGCCGCCAGGAGCCCAAGATGGCTGGGCTCTGAGGGAGGCAGCCTGGCCCGGCTGGCTCGGCTTGGCCCCGCCGCCGCAGGCTGGCTCCGACCGCAGCCCCGAGCCTTCCAGGCCGGAGCAGAGGCCGAGAAGAAAAGAAAGTGGGGGGGAGGGAGGCCGGGGTGGCGAAGGGGGAGGGCCGGGGCGGGGGGGGGAGGGGAGGGCCAGGAGCCGAGCCTCCTGTTCATTAGCAGTTGAGAAAAATTCCTTTCTAGTTTGATCAATCCTTGTTTTCCTCGGCAGAGCCGAGGCGCCCGCCCAGCGCGGAGACCGAGAGCGGGGTCTCTCTGCGGCGGGGGCGCCGGGCCTCGGGGAAGCGCAGAAGTCGCGAAGAGGGGGTCAGGCCGGAGCACCGCCGGGGCTTCTCCCTCCCTTTCTGGTTGGCTTTTTTTTTTTTTTTTCCACTTCTCTCCCTCCCCCTTCCGTTTCTATTTGTGAAGGGAGGAGGAAGGCAGAGGCGGGCTGGTGTCTCTGGCCGGGGACTGGAATTTCATCTGAATGACTGCCCCTGCGCGCACGCAGCGCCCCGGAGTCGGCCCGCCTGCGCCCCGCAGCCCGCACCCGCACCCGGCCGGCCAGCCGGGGGGCGCCTGCGCCGCGGCCCGGGGACCGCCAGCTCGCCTCGCCCGCCCGCTCCCGGTCTAGCCGCCCTCGGCGCGGCCGCTCTCGCTTCCCCGGCTTCTCGGACCCCGGACGAGGCGAGTGAGGTGCTGCGCGGGCGAGCCGGGAAGGAGCCCCATCGCCACCGCCGCCGTCGCTGGAGGAAGTGTGCGGCTCCCGGGCTCTGGCCGCTGCGGGGCGCGCCCCAATGTCAGCCGCGAAGCCGGGCGCAGGCCGCGGGCCGCCGCTGGCCTAGCCGCGCGGACGGGGGGCGGGGTAGGGGGGGCGGCCTCATATGGAATTTGGACCCCGGCGCTCCCCTCCAGGGCTGGTGTCCCGGCCGCGGCCCTGGCGCAGTCCGCCGCCTCCCGCTAGGCGCTCGGGAGGAGGAGGAGGAGACGCAGCCGGCTGCGCGCGCGGCGGGAGGACCGAGGCTCCCTTCTCTGGGGGGCAGGCGCGCGGAAGGCGCTGGTGACTGAGCGACTGTCGGGGCTGCCTGGGGCCGGAGCTCGGGGCTCGGCGGGCCTGCAGCTGCACGGGACGGACCCCCAGAGTTGGGCAGTTGGGGAGGCCTGCCCGGGCCCCCTGCCCGCCGCCGCCATGGCGGAGAATTGGAAGAACTGCTTCGAGGAGGAGCTCATCTGCCCCATCTGCCTGCATGTCTTCGTGGAGCCGGTGCAATTACCGTGCAAACACAACTTCTGCCGGGGCTGCATCGGCGAGGCGTGGGCCAAGGACAGCGGCCTGGTGCGCTGCCCGGAGTGCAACCAGGCCTACAACCAGAAGCCGGGCCTGGAGAAGAACCTGAAGCTCACCAACATCGTGGAGAAGTTCAACGCCCTGCACGTGGAGAAGCCGCCGGCGGCGCTGCACTGCGTGTTCTGCCGCCGCGGCCCCCCGCTGCCCGCGCAGAAGGTCTGCCTGCGCTGCGAGGCGCCCTGCTGCCAGTCCCACGTGCAGACGCACCTGCAGCAGCCCTCCACCGCCCGCGGGCACCTCCTGGTGGAGGCGGACGACGTGCGGGCCTGGAGCTGCCCCCAGCACAACGCCTACCGCCTCTACCACTGTGAGGCCGAGCAGGTGGCCGTGTGCCAGTACTGCTGCTACTACAGCGGTGCGCATCAGGGACACTCGGTGTGCGACGTGGAGATCCGGAGGAATGAGATCCGGGCAAGTACCCTGCGCACACACACACACGCACACGCTCCCTACCGCCTGGGGACCACCCCTCCAGACAGGCCAACTCTGGTGACATCAGGCCAGAGTCCCCCTTCCAAACTCTTCTACCCTGAAAGTTTAGGGGCGAGGTCCTGGGAAGAAGGGTCCCCTGCTACGTGATACATTCCTGCACCTGTGCTCATAGGGTCCATCTCTTGAGTCATTTATAGAATTGAGGTGAGGGGTAGAGTTCGGGTGTTGCTTTTCTGTTCTGCTCCGCAGCTCCCTTCCCGGGCCTTGTTTCTGTAGGCCCTATGGGAAGTCACCAAGGCAGTGACCCAGGTCCTGCTTCTCCAGCTGCTGTTTATGTAATGAGTGTCCTGGTGCCGCTGCTGTGGCTGACATGATCCATGATGCTGGCATACCAATGAGGAAGTAAACAAAAGCAGCCATGTTCGTTTCAAGCCCTATTGGAAACACACTGGGGTGGGGGGGTGCGGTGGAGGGGAGCTTCCGGAGGGAGAACAGAACTCTGGTATCTATCTGGACCAGGCCTGGACAGCCAGCCGCACCAGTGAGCAGTGTCTCGGCCATTCTGATTATTCCCAGTAGCCCACTCTCCATGTGTGAGAATCACCGCCCTCTGCGTGCCTCTGTATGTTGCCTGAGTCCGCATGAACAAACCTTAAAGTATGTGTCTTCATCACCCTGAGCCCTTTTCTCCCAGCCCAGCCCTCTATCACAGCCCTCCCACATTTGGGGAGGGGAAGTGGAAGACGGAAAAAGAATCCTGTGGGTTTAAGGTTGAGCTGCCTTGCAATCTGGTTTCAGGCAGCTGGCTCCCCTGGGCTGCCGGCGGGGTGATTACAGAACCGCATCCCCTCCCATTGTATACACCCGTCGGCAGCAGCCAATGTCAAGACCGCCTTCCCCCTCAGGCCCCTGGGCCTGGCTGTGGAGCTGGACTGAGGCAATACTTCCGTCCCCTTCAGTGGAGGGGGGCTCCTCCTAGGTCCCTCCCTGGTCTCCTGGCTTTCAGGGTTGAGTCATACCAGAAGGAAGGGGTTGGCCTGAGACTGAGCCATCTCGAAGCCCCAGCTTGGAGCCTGGGTGTGATATCATGGGGGTGAGGTTGGGCTTTGGTTGGACTGGGAGTGTTTAATGGGTGGGGGCCCCTGGAGGCTAGTCGAGGCCAGTGGGGAGCTTGGGTATGAGGAAGCTCTGAGCAGGGGACGGTTGTGGACGGGGGCTGTTTCCTGTGGGGGGGGGACCAGTCAGAATGAGTCACTGTTTAGCAATTAAAAAACATACACATACAACTAACAAAAGGCAGGAGGGCGGCCACAGGCTGAGGGCAGGGATAACGAATAAAATTTGCTGTATAATTAGTTTCCAATCGGTTGGGCTAGCTCTGGGTTTTTGTACCAGGACAGGACCTCTGGTTTCTTAAAGGAAGTGGAGGGGATGGAGAGAGGGGCCATTCTCTCCCCTCCCCTGGGGTTGAGAAACAGAGGCCCAGGGGAAGCAGATGAGCCCCTGGTGTCCACCCCCAACTCAGGGCAGGCAGAGCCCAGACTTTTCTCAGTATTGGGAAGCTGATGCTATTAATAAAGATGGAAAGGCCGGGGAAGGAGGGGAAAGCGCAGGGGCAGGAAGAATGAGCGCTGTCCAGTTCTTGTCCTGGGATTGACAGTGGAAGGTGACAGGAAGGGAAAGACAGAGATGTGGCTGAAAGGACCCGGGGAGGGGGCAGCAGCCAGGGTGATGAGTGAATGTGTGCCTGCACCCACGCTTTTGCTCTTAACTGTGTCTGAGTGCTAGGGGTGCTCTTCATTTGGGTGGGGAGAAAACATAATTATGCCTGGTTCAGTAGTAGGAGGGGATCTTTAGATGTGTGTCTGTGTTTCCAAGTGTCTCTGAGGCTGCTTTGCCCTTAAATGCACCTGTCTCTTGTCTGTACAATTGGGGACTGGGGGGGTGGGGAGGTGGTTTGCCCAGGCATGCAGAGTATATTCTGGGGTTCCCACCAGCAGGTCCCTGATCCTGGCTCATAGAAGGAACTGGATGGGAAGGAAGCGCTGAACTTTGTCAGCAGCTGCGTGCGTGCATGTGTGTGCCTGTGTATGTGTGTTCATGTGTTCATTTTTGCTCCTGGTGTGGGCAGGCTCACAAATAGTGGGGTTGCTTCAGGGCCAGATGTGCAGTTCTGTGCGCTCAGCATCTGTGCCCAGCAGCCTGAGTCTTATACCCCTCCCAGCACCCCTCCCCAGCCCTCCAGATTCTCTCTGGTGACCCAGGGCACTGGAGTTGGAAACCCTTCAATAGGCCAGCGCCACTCACTGTGAGTTGGACTTATTGAATGTGGAGGAAGAGGGGCCTCGCCCTCAGGGGAGGGGGAGAGCTGTGGGGAACCTGAATGGAAGAACCCATTGCGTAGCCCGTTCTCCAGCCAGGGGGAGGGGCCTTTCCCTGGGCCTCTTTTTCCCTTGCCTGAGGGCCTCTGCTGATGCCATGGATGTCACGGAGAGCAACAGAATTCTCCCGGATGTAGGAGCAGATACGTGGAGACCTGCCCTTAAAATACAGCCCCTCTTCTTGTGCTTCCTTTTCTGTCCTGCTGGGGTGGGGGGTGGGGGGCTGCTGAAATGCCCCATTGGCTACAAATAGGAAACTGAGCAACCTCTCCCTAGTGGCCCTAGTCCCATACTCACAAGCACCCACAGGAGCATGGGCCAGTCGTCTGGAGTAGGGGCCCAGCCAGAAAGCGAGCTGGGCTTCTCTCCAGCCTGGGGGATAGCAGGGAACCCAGAGTCAGGCAGCCAACTCTGTTGCCCCACTCTGTCCTTGGGAAGCCAGTGTGTAGGCCCCATTGCCGTGAAGACTTATCCACTGGGGAGGCCCCAGAGACTACTCTTTGGGACAGGCCTAGACCCCAAATATATTCTTTGGGGCCATAAGAGGCTAACTTCCCAAAATTGGGATATCCAGGTAGGTTTGAGCCTGGCAGCTGTAGGTGGTGAAACCCTCTTCTAGCCCCCTGGTTTAGGGGTTCATCTGAGCAGGAAACTAGGGTAAGCTGGGAGCATCCCCACCTCATAACCATCTTTAACATGGAAAGAAAACCCAAGATAAGGCCTAGTTATGTGTATGAGGAGCTATTCAGGGTGTGTGTGTGTGTGTGTGTGTGCGTGTGTGTGTGTGTGTGCGTGTGTGCAGGTCATAGTTGTGTACCTGTGTCATTCCTAGGACCCCAGACCAAGGCTGGAAATGTTGTCAGAACCCTTTTCCTCACATTCTTGTAGGTTTAGTGTTGAGAGAGGTTCTCCGGAAAGGGGGGTGGGGATCCCACTGATCAGGCCAAGGTTATGCTGCTCACATTGCCCCTGGTTGGAGGGCTTGCACTGGGACCCCGGAGGGGATCTGATGTCTCGGGCCCAGCGTCTCTCTGGGTGGGCTGTGGGAGTGAGGGCTGCCCTGGCCCAGCTGACTGAGGCAGCACCAGGCTCTGCCGCTCCCTCCTCCCCCGACCATACTCCTGACCTCCCAGGTGGGGTGGTAGCTGGGGTGTGTGTGAGTTGCCCCTTCCTTATCCTGAGTCTGCAGGGAAGGTGGGCCCTGGGCCCCAGGCAGAGGGGAGTCTCAGGGAGAGGCCCAGCCCCCACCTCCACCCCAGGATCCTGCTGACATAGCCAGGCGCCTGTCATGCACGCCCTATTGATCGCTCGGCCTCCTGCAGCTCTGGGTGGCTGTGCGTCCGTGTCTGTCTGCAGGTGTGTGTGTGCGCTTGTGTGTAACCAGCGTGTCTGGTTGTGTCTCTCAACATGTGACTCATTTCCTCTATCTCGCACGTGTATCTCTGCGAAGGTACCGTGTGAGTGACCGCCTTGATTGTGTAGCTGTCCCGTGTGTTGCTGCGGGGTCAGGAAGGCGTGCGGGTGTGCGGCTCTGAGAGGGGCGGGTGACCGCGTGGCCTGCTTGCTGCAGCCCTGTGATTGGAACTTGAGTGGGTGTGCATGACCGTCAGCACCATGTTGCTAGCATGTGGCTGCCTGCTCGGGCTCTGAGTCTTGTGTGACTTTCTCAATTGGTGGGGGTGTCACGGAGGGGCTGACAAGATGGAATTCCCCTCAGGGTGAGCTCGCTGCCCGTGGCAGGTGTTGGAGGCAGAGGTCCAGGCAGATCCTGCGAGGCTGTGTTGGAGGCAGTGTGGGTGGGCATAGGCAGAAGGTGGGCCCAGCTTGGGCCCTTGCCCTGGACGGAGCAGGCAGGCCTGGCTGGCCTCATCCCTGGCTCTGGGAAAGCCTTCCTTCCCGGCTGGCCTGGCATTCAAGCCCAGACAAAGGGGGGCTTTCTCTCTCGCCTCTTTGTTCTCCCGCCCCAGAGCACTGCTCTCTGCATGGCAAAAGCTAATTCCACTCTGCAGCTGGGAGCCCTTCTCTGGGGTCTGCCGGGGCTTGTCTCCGAGCTGCCGCTGCTCTCCTCGCCCTGGCTCCTGCCCTGCAGCCTCTTCTCTCTGCGTCTCTGGTTGACTCTGGCCCGGGGGTCTGCAGGGTAGCCCGAGGCAGGAGCCGAGGTCTGGAAAGGGGTGTCTGGAAGAAGCTGCTCTGAGACCAGGGGAGAGTGCTGTGGCCCAGGGAGAGAGGAGGCCCACGTACTCCTGGGACGAGGGCTTCGGGGTGCAGGGGGGGGGTAGGTGTGGAAGCTGGGGAGGAGGTTAGGATGGGGTAGCTCTGAGCAGGGGCTGCAGCCCGAGCTGGAGCTGGAATGAGGGCTCTCCGGGCAGGGGCCTGAGCAGAGAGAGGTATGTAGCGGCCCAGCTCCCTCTTCTTGCCCCCCCTACCTCTCCCCGCCC
Organism: Callorhinus ursinus; assembly: GCF_003265705.2. Classification (NCBI taxonomy): domain Eukaryota; kingdom Metazoa; phylum Chordata; class Mammalia; order Carnivora; family Otariidae; genus Callorhinus; species Callorhinus ursinus. The sequence continues at coordinate 17,861,859 of NW_027397082.1, read as the reverse complement.
CCACCACCACCCCAGAGGCTGCTAGGTCCAGCCCTGGCCCTGTTTGAAAACCTCAGGCCTGCCTCTGGCCCAACCCCTGGGGCCCTGTTCCCTCCTGACCTTGCTTCTCTTCAAGGTTGACTTGAGGGTTTTATTATTATTTATTAACTTTTATGCAGCCTAGAGGCCCCATGGTCTCAGCCGTCTGCCCAGTCCAGTCTGGCATCAAAAATGCCAGCTGGGCCTGGCCAGTTAGACTGCAGAGGGATGTGAGGCTTTCTTGGGGCAGGAACGTAAGGGGCTATAAGTGCCCCCTCTCTGAGTCGGGAGGGGCATCAGAGGGAGCAGCTCAAGGCAGAGTCTGGATGTTCTGGGGCCTGCTCCTCATCCCCGCCAGGTGTGATGGGATGGGAACGGAGTGCCCCCAAGCTTTTTTGATGCTTTTGCCCTCACAGGCCCAGGAGCAGACCACAAAAGGCCTAAGTCCTAAGGGCCAGGGCCAGGGCCAGGGCCAGGAATGAGCAGGTCCCATCAGGGCCAGGGGCTGCTGGTGGAGCTGGGCCTCAGATTGTTCCTTGTCCTTCCTGCCGGAGGCCTGGTCCCTCCAGCACTGCTGGTCTAGCCCACGGTTCCCCGCTCTGCTCTGCTCCTGCACCTGCACCCTTGAGGTGTGCCACACTCCAGGTGACTCACTTCGGGCTGAGAGCGTTTGTAAGGTGCCCCCACCCCCACCCCCTGCATTGAGAGCCCATACTCTGAAACAAGCTGGAAAATCTGGTCATATCTCTCAGCTGTTTTTCCCAGGTGGACAGTGGGGCCTCGGCTCTCGGCAATTCCCTGGACGTTGGGATGGAACAAGGCTGCTGGTAGCGGGGCGGGGGGGTGTCAGTCTTGCTTCCTCTCTCCGGTCTCCCAGCTTCTCAGTAACCTGATTCAGTCATTTGGTGGAATTGAGGTGAGGGCTAAGGAAGAGACAGCAAGTAAATGTTCCCGTCCCTTCCCCCAATTTCCCAGTGCCTGAGGTAATAGTGATGTCCCTCCACCCCCCTGCCTCCCCCAGCATTTGTCTGTGGCAGGATTAAGATCATGGCCTCAAGGGAGGGCAGTTCCTGCAAGGGTGAGCTGACCAGCATGGGCCCCTGGGCCCCCCTCCCAGCCCTCCATGACGACTGGCAACCCTTGGCCAGTTTCCTTCCCATTTCTGCCCCTTCCCCTACCTACCCCTGCAGCAGAGACAGGAGCTCAATGTCGTCTGAGCTGGGGGAGGGGAAGTGAAACCCAGCCACCTTTGCTGGGCCTGGACTGGGCTCCCAACCCAGAGGGCTCTGGGCATGCAAGGTCCCAGAGTATAAGTACTGCCAGGAAAGGCTCTGAGAAAAGCCTGGAAGAGGCACAGGGCTGAGCTCCACCCCTAGGACTGGATGGGAGGTACCTCCTTCGGCTCTTCCCTGAGGAGTCAGCCGTGAATTCCTTGAAGGGGTTCCAGGTGGGCGGGAGAGGGGCTTCCCACTGCTCTGGAGGGTGGGAGTGCAACAGCCCCCATACCAGGCCCCGGGGAACTTGGTCTGGGTACCTGCCTGGGGCTGCCTCTTTCCTGCCCCTCATCTGGGACTCAGCCCCAGGTGCATCGCTTATCGGACACTGATGGGTTTGGTCATAAGGAGTAGCTAGGCAGGGAGACCATGTTTCGAAGTTGTTTGGGGAGGGGGCTGGGCTTGCAGATATCCTGAGCACTGGGAAGAAGAGTGGCCTGGACTCTTGAGAGACATCTGGAGGGGTGTGCCCTCTTCTCTGAGTAGCCAGAAGGCAACAATTTGAGGGCCAATTGGTACAGGCCCTAATGTTCCTGAAGGGGAGTCCTGGCGACCTTGCCTTTATGGCAGGCCTCTCCTAATTGTCTGGGGCCCTCAGGGGGCCCAACCTTCACCGTGTAGGGGGCAGGATGCAAGTGTATGTGTAGCTGTGTGCAACAGTGTGCGTGAGGGGGGCCCAGGCCCAGTGGCAGTGCGGGCTTGGGTGTGTTCTGGGCAATGCTTCAGGGTGCTGGTTGCTGTCTTCCTACGGCTGGGGGCGGCTTCATAGACACGGAGGATGCGGGACTGCCCAGCCGTTGTTTCCCTGCAGGCTCTGACTCTCAGGCTGACAGCAGAACCCTGTGCATGTTGGACTGGTATGGGGACCTGCTGGAAGGACAAAGTGCTGGGGGCAGGGCAGGGTCTCCTGGGGCTGGTTCTTAGAGGTTCTGTCCTAGGTCAGGGGTCAAGCTGTTGGAGCAGGGGCGGGGGCGGTGTACCCCCGGCTTCTCCAGCTTAGAACCCGAGAGCCTTAACACACCACCTCCTCCTGTCCCCAGGGGCCTGATTTTTGTTTCCAGGGCAGCTACCAGCTCACAACGAGGTCGCCAAACTCTCTTGCTGGCCTTGGTTTCCCCCGAACGTAAAATGGGCTAGAGGAGTGAGGAAGGGATGGGTGCTGCTTGTCTCTAGGAAACCAGCTGGGGCTGGGTGAAGAGTGGGAGGTCATAGGTCAAACTTGAGGGTCACTCCGAGGCCCACACAGAGGAAGAAAAAGAACCACTCCTTGTGAACACTGACTGTGAGCCAGGTTCTGTGCCACCTGCTTTGCAAACCTTATGTTGTAGGCAAAACCATGGCTTTATTCAGTCAACTGGTTCTGCATCTGTAGGGTGCCGGGGCCTCTATGTGGCCTGGCTGGGGAGGGAGGTGGAAAAAGACAGCAGCAAAACCCTATTTTCAGCAGGCTTGGAGCTTTGCAGGGAGTCCAGACCGCACTTTGCGAGGCAGACTACAGAATAGTGTTGTCCTGTAGGTCTTTCTGTGATGAGGGTCATGTTTGGTACCTGTGGTGTCTGGTACATTAGCCCCTGGCTCCATGTCGCTATTGAGCACCCGAAACTGAGGCTGGCCCACCTGAAGAACTGATGTTTGACTGAATTTGTTTTCATTTGCTTCAATTTAAATAGCCACCTGTGACTCGCGGCTGCCATACCGCGCAGCACAGCGACAGGGGAGGCACAATGTGACAGGCCACCGCCCGACAAGGACGGGAAGGGCCCTGCGCAAATGTCGAGCGTGGACCATGGAAAGTTGCCTAGGTCCTGGAGCCTTAAGTTGGGCTTTGAGGGATGGACAGAGGGAGGACGGGGTCACTGTGGACAGCGGGTTAGCAGCGTGCAGGGAGTTTGGATGTGCGCAGAGCACTGGGGACGGGATAGCAGCCCACCTGGCTGGGCGAGTCAAGTTGTCAGAAAGCCTTCGTGGCCAGAGCATTGGAAGGAGGGAGTCATTGAGGGTTCTTGAGCAGGAAGAAACCATGTTTGAAGGGGCATGTCTGGTGAGGGAGGACGACAGGACGGATGGAACAGCCAGGATGGGTAGGGCTGGGAGAGGAGGGCTTGTGGAGGCAGGAGCTTAGGGGCTGAGAAGAGCAGCTTAGTTCAGCACCTTCCATCAAACTGGCCCTGGTTCTTAGGAGAGCCAGAGTCTCCCTTCCACCTGGGTCCAACTGAGAGTCTGAGAGACCTAGCAAGGACTTTAGAGGCCTAGCTCTCAGCGTTGAGAACAAAGGAAGGGGTAGCTGCCCTTGATGCCCCCAAGTGCAGGTAAGGCAAGTATAGGGTGAGATCTGTGGACTAGGCAGAGGGCCTGTATGCCCTTGGAAGGTTGTTTGTCCCTCTGCATCTTAGGGTACTCATCTCTAAGATGGAGCTCCCCAGAGAGAGGCGGCATGCCTTGTATGAGAACAGACCCTACTGCCTGATCACCTAGGCTTGTATCCCAGCTCCGACACTTACTAGCTGTGTGACTTCGGACGAATTGCTTAATCTCTCTAGTTTCTTCTTCTCTGAAATGAGGATAATAATAGTACTTAACTCATAGCATTACTGGGGTGATTAGATAAGTCTATACAGGAAAAGCACTTAGAACAGGGGCTGGCCTGACCCTGCCCTCAGAAAGCTCATGGTTTAGATATGTGTGGGAAGCTATTCCAGGCTTTCTGTTCCTGGGAACAGGCTGGCCAGAGAGCTGTCACCAGGCCCCTGGGATTGTGTGGGGGCCAGAAAGGTTTAGAAGGCAGAAATTTAGGCCATCTGAGTCAAAGAATCTATAGGATGAGTCTGTTCTTAGAGGGAAGGGTGGTGCTCACCTATCCTTGGTAGGGGATAGAGCTGCAGCCCCCTCTGACGCCCCTTCCCCACCTGTCCCTGCAGAAGATGCTGATGAAGCAACAGGACCGTCTGGAGGAGCGAGAGCAGGACATTGAAGACCAGCTGTACAAACTTGAGTCGGACAAGCGCCTGGTGGAGGTAGCTAAGCCCAAGCCCATGGTATGGGGCGGAAAGGCTTGGGTGCAGGGCCTCGGGCTGGTTCCGTATTTGGGCTAGGATCTATTCTGTGGTCGACTCTGTGCCAGAATCCCTTGGTCAGTTATTTAGTGAACTATCAGTGGATGAGCCCCCACTGGTGCCAGGGGTAGCTGGCCCAGAGCCCCGTGCTACCTTCCGGGAATGAGCAGGTCAGACCGGGAGCTGTGGACAGCCTGGGAGCTGGGTGTCCCAGATTCTACCTTCCAAGCTATGAGAGCGGCGGGAGCGGCAGCTGGAGGTCCCCGGGGCTTACCTCCCGCCCACTCTCACCCCCGGGCCTGCAGGAGAAGGTGAGCCAGCTGAAGGAGGAGGTGCGGCTGCAGTATGAAAAGCTGCACCAGCTGCTGGATGAGGACCTGCGGCAGACGGTGGAGGTCCTGGACAAGGCCCAGGCCAAGTTCTGCAGCGAGAACGCAGCGCAGGCGCTGCACCTTGGGGAGCGCATGCAGGAGGCCAAGAAGCTGCTAGGCTCCCTGCAGCTCCTCTTTGACAAGACGGAAGATGTCAGCTTTATGAAGGTGGGCTGGGACCGGGACCGGCTGGTGGGACCGGGGGTCATTCCTAAACTGGAGTCCGCCCTCCTTGGCTCCCCAGTGAATTCCCCCCAGCAGTATGCTCACAGGGTTTTGGAGCCAGCCTGCATGGCTTCAGAACCCTCCCATCCCACTCTTTCTAGCTTTGTGAGCTTGGGAGCGAGTCATAGATGTGGCCTATGCCTGAATTCCCTCACTAATAAAATGGGGTGCATGATACAGATCTACCTACTATCCTTTATCCACAATGCCAAATTTTTTTTTTATTAAAGATTTTATTTATTTATTTGACAGATAGAGAGCACAAGTAGGCAGAGCGGCAGGCAGAGGGAGAGGGAGAAGCAGGCCCCCCGCCAAGCCGGGAGCCGGACGTGGGGCTTGATCCCAGGACCCTGGGATCATGACCTGCGCCGAAGGCAGCCGCTTAACCGACTGAGCCACCCAGGTGCTCTGACAGTGCCGAATTTTAAAAGTCTCTGAAAACTGGTAGAAAAAATTCTGACAACTCATTTAACAGAAAAAAATTGACCTGAACTCATGTTGGCAATTTATGGTCTTTATTTATCTTGCTTGATACAAGTATTCAAACATTTTCCTGCAGGAACATCGATGTATTGGATGATGGTATCCTACTGGGGATAATATGTAATATATAGTACAGGCACCATATTCCCCTTCTAAAATCCAACAAATTACAAATTCCAAAACACAGCTGGCCCCAAGGATTTCGGATAAAGGACTGAGTGCCTCTAACATCTTCCTCCTAGGGTAGTTGTGTAGATAAAATGATGGATGTGTAGAAAGCACTTTAGTGTTTGTCACATAGTAAGTGCTCAATAAATGTTAGCTATTCTTATCTTCTAGAAATGGAGACACTCCCTCCCCCCTTGCCACACTTTGGCTGGAATCAGAGGGTCAGCCCTGCCTGGGGAGAAGGGGGATGGGGCAGCTCTCCCATGTTGCCTTTCCCACTGACTAACCCTTTTCTCTCCCCCTAGAACACCAAGTCTGTGAAAATCCTAATGGACAGGTGAGCAGCTGGCCACTGGCCCCCAGGGGAACACATCTGGGGGAGGGCAGGGAGGGCCAGGCCCAGCGGGGGGGAGGTAGGGCAGGCTCACCGGTGATACCTCCTCACAGCAGATGCCCCGTCCACTGCCCCCAGGACCCAGACCTGCACGGGCAGCAGCCTTTCTCCCCCTAAGATCGGCCACCTGAACTCCAAGCTCTTCCTGAATGAGGTGGCCAAGAAGGAGAAGCAGCTGCGGAAGATGCTAGAAGGTGAGGGTGGTATCCTCAATGGAAAGGAAAGAGCCCTTTGGGCAGGGAGGAATGCCAGAGCCTTCTCTCTGAGAGGCAGCATGGCCTAGTCAGATAGTCTTTTCTTCTTATCCTGGCTTTGCCACTTCTAGCTATTGGACCTTTGGAAAAGCCATATTACCTCCCTAAACTTCATTTTCTTTAGCTGTAAAATGGGAATAACAGTACTATCTACCTGCTAATGGAGTAGGCAACATTGAGCAAGACCGTGCATGATGTAATGAGCTTGGGCCTCTAGATAGAAAGTGGGGAGAGGAGGCCTGGGTTGCTTGGGATGGGAGCTTTGGCGACTTTTGCCCCAAACTCTCCACAGGCCCCTTCAGCACACCGGTGCCCTTCCTGCAGAGCGTCCCCCTGTACCCTTGTGGCGTGAGCAGCTCTGGGGCGGAAAAGCGCAAGCACTCAACGGCCTTCCCGGAGGCCAGTTTCCTAGAGACGTCGTCAGGCCCTGTGGGCAGCCAGTATGGGGCAGCGGGCACAGCCAGCGGCGAGGGCCAGTCAGGGCAGCCCCTGGGGCCCTGCAGCTCCACGCAGCACTTGGTGGCCCTGCCGGGCGGCGCCCAACCAGTGCACTCAAGTCCTGTGTTCCCCCCATCACAGTATCCCAATGGCTCCGCCACCCAGCAGCCCATGCTCCCCCAGTATGGCGGCCGCAAGATTCTCGTCTGTTCTGTGGACAACTGTTACTGTTCTTCCGTGGCCAACCACGGTGGCCACCAGCCCTACCCCCGCTCCGGCCACTTTCCCTGGACAGTGCCCTCGCAGGAGTACTCACACCCGCTCCCGCCCACACCCTCCGTCCCCCAGTCCCTTCCTGGCCTGGCGGTCAGAGACTGGCTTGACGCCTCCCAGCAGCCTGGCCACCAGGATTTCTACAGGGTGTATGGGCAGCCGTCCACCAAACACTACGTGACGAGCTAACGCCACGCAGGCAGTGGGGCACTGGGGGATCTTCCCCCCCCCAGCCCCCCAGTGGCTCGGGAATTATGCATCCAGAGACCTGCCCTTCTACCTTCCTGTCTTCCCTCCCTTCCTCCTTCATCTCCCCCCAAGTCTTTTCCTTTTGGATTTTTTGTTTTGGGCTTTGTTTTTGATTTTTTTTTTTTTTTTTTTTTTAAATGAATCTCCTGGACGCAGATGTGACAGTGAGAGCTGGCCTGGGCTGCAGGTGGCCCTGAGTTGGGAAAACGTCTACTTCAAGGCATTGAGCTCTTTCTCTGTCTCTCCTTTTTTTCCACTCCTTCCCCTTCCCACCCCCATGGCTGGAAGGAGCCTCAGCTTCCCCTAAAGCTTTGGGGGATCCGGGGGATCCAGCCCTCCTCACCTAGCCCTGGGAGGAAGGACCAGTGGTGCCCACTGACCTGCTTCTCTCGTTTTTCTTTTGGGCGGTTTGATCACTGACTAAAAAATGACCTGTAGATTGTGGGGCTTTTTTTTTTTTTTTCTTTAAACCAAGAATGATTTCTCCTACTTCCTTCTTCTCAACATCCTCCCAGATGGAGTTCAAAGGCCACTTCTCAAGCAGCTTTTGGCACCTTCAGCCTCAGAGTGGAATCTTAAAGACAGGAACCCCATGTCCAGGAAAGGGGAAAAGGAACTTTGCCAATGATAGTGACCACAGCAAAAGCAAATAATAATATTAATAATAATAAAGAGAAATAAAAGAAATAATAAAATAAAAAACCATAGCACAGCCCTTGTTGAGGTCAGTGGGGGAGGAGTGGCTGCCCCGAGTTGGGTCCTTGCCTGGATTTTGACACAGCAACTTCCTGTAGTGAGCACTTTGTATGAATCGTGGACTTCCTGTTCTCAAGGCGCAGGTATTTATTCTGTAATCTGTCTAGAGCACACACCGAAATCCAACCTTCTAATAAACATAATGGCGCAGTCCCACTCCCTGCCTCGCCTCTTACCCCTCACTCCCCCAGGCCTAGGGTCTTCAGGTGTTGGTACAAGAAAGGGCACTGAGGGATGGAAGCCCCTGCCTTCTTTGCCTTGGTTCTGTGCTCTGTCTAGACTGTTCCAGGCCTGTGAATGTCAATTCGTCAGGCACTAACTACATCGCCTCTCAGCCTTGGGTTCATTTGACAAATATTTGCTGAGCGAGGGCCTCCCAGTCCCAGCCCCCTGCTTCATAGGTCCTGGCATCTCTTTGAGGTTCTGCCAGCATGTTCTTAGCTAGGACAGACAAAGGAAGAAATACCTTCCTGTGAGTCTTGCAAAATTACCTCTTTCAGTCCACAAATATTTATTGAGCACATGCTAAGTGCCAGGCACTGTGCAGGGCCATGGGCATAAACGGAGCAGACCCTCTTTTTTGTAATTTAGTCTAACTGGGCCTTGGCCCCCATTGGGGGAGTCACTCAGCTCCATGCTTCCTGTGGTGACTTGGGCCCAGGCCCACCCTGTGCACAGGAGAAGAGCAGGCAGGAAAATATTTGGCTCTCAGAGGCATGGAGGTAGGGTAGCAAGGTGAAGAAGACATTCTGCCCTCATCCCCTTTGGCAGAGCTGCGCAGTCTCTAGTGTGTGTTGGGAGCTTGTTAAAAGGGCTGATTCCTAGAGTCCGCTTAGCCTCCTTGGGAGCCGTCAAGGGCCCAGGAATCTGTGTTTTTAACTCCCCAATTAAAAGAAGTGCTGCCATGAAGGATTGGCTAGGGTCCTGCTTGTCACAGGGACCCCTGGGTAGAAGGAGGCGCTGGGGGACACCTCTGGTGGGGGCAGGGGGGGTGATCTTTAAAAGGGATCTCTGGTTTGTTGCTTAACAGTTGGCAAGGATCTTATGTCATACAGCAGCCTGTGCCCTTATTCCGTACCAGTAGGAGGGGCAGCCTTTGCTGGTGCCTAGTTCTCTTTCCCCTTGTCTGGGTAGAATCAGGGCCCGAATGCCTCCTATCCCAGGAAGCCTAGCGCAAGGCAGGGAGCCATGGGTAAGTCCTGTCCTGTGCCAGGGCCCCGAGCCTCACACCCAGCCCTAGTCATTCCCCCTCATAAAAGTAAGGACCTAGGGTGGAGGGCATGGTGAGGCCATGTTCCCCTGGCCAGTGGGCTGGCCAAACCAAAACAGAGTCTTGGTCCTGCTAAGTAGAAGCTCTGTCTTCCCATCCTGTGGGAATAGAAAATGACTCAGTGTTGGGTGGGTGGACCCTTGCCTCATTGTTCCCCCTTCCCCACTTTGGCAGGGAGCCAGAGCCAGGACAGAATGACAACAGCTGGCCTGCCCCCTTCTCTTCCCCTGCACCTGTTTGGGGCTAAAGCGAGGGGGCAGATGGTTGGAGCACAGTGCCCCGGCAGCCCAGGGTGGAAGGATGCCTGGGGGCAGGTGCTGGTGGACAGACAGACGTTTCACTCCGCTCACATCTGCTCCTGTCTCACTATCCCTTTCTCTGGTTGTCAGGGGCCCTAGGACATCTGTGCCAAGGGTTGGGAGCCAAGACAGAAAGCTGCCCAATTTCTTTCCCATTTGGCCTAGTTTTGTTGTAGCTGATGGGAGGGGCCCTGTCTCCAGATGCATCAGTCAGACCGGGATATGGAGGGAGACTCTGGTGGGGGGGGGGTTGAGCCCCACTGGGTCCCAGCTCCGGAAGCCCACCCCGGACAACTACACACTCAGGCTCACAGGCTGCAGGCAAAGCAGTCAATTGCCAGTAGTACAGCCGGGGAGGGGGGGCGGGCTTGCCCAGGCAGCCAGGGAAGCAGGGAGACGCCAACCCCACCCAGCTGTCCCCCGCCACCCAGCTGTCCCCGGCTTCAGAGGGGCAGCTGTCACCCACCTCCCAAGAGGGTCAGGGGCACAGGAGGCCCAGAAAGAGCTGGAGCTGCCCCAAGACACAAGGTCTGCAGGAGAAGGTGTGAAGGGAGCCTTCCCCCACCCCGCCCCGGTGTGCACACTCCCACACCCCTGGGCCCCCACAGCCGCGCCCTGCGCCTTGCACCGCCAACGGCTCGGAGATAGCGGCTCTCGCACCCCAGGCGCTGCGCGCCCGCCTTCCCCGAGAGGCGGTCACTCCTCCCCTTTCCGGGAAGGGCTGGGTGTCAGGAGCGCCTCTCCCGCACCCCACCGGTGAGGGGCGGCGGCTGCTGTGGCCCAGATGTGCGCCGCCCTCGGGGAGGCGACCGCTGGGGGGTTTCCTCCGCCCGCCACCCGCGCCGCCGCCGGGGCTCTTTCATGTCGCTGCCCTCCCCGTCCCAGCCCGGGCCCAGCAGCTGCGCCCCGCTCCCCGCCCCCTGCCTCTCTCCCAGCTGGCTTTAGGGTGGGGCGGCGCAGCTGGGGAACAGCTGCAAGGCGTGGGGGGGAGGGTCGGCTGGCCCCGCAACAGCCGGAAACAGTCCGGGTGCCGGGGGAGGGGCGCGGGGGGGGCGGGGAAGGCGAGGCCGGGAGTGGTCCGCTCCTCTGCCCCGCCCCCAGCGCATCTGGCCCGGCCAGCTGAGAGGGGCAGACCCCAGATCAAAGCCCCCTCCCGGCTTCAAAGGGCGCCCTGCGGGCGGGGCGGGCGGGACGGGCGGTGGGGCAGCCGGGAGCACCCTGCGGGCGTCGCCGCTGAGTCAGCGCCCCGGGCCCCTCTCCCGAGGCGAGACCCCACCTTCTAACCTCACTTCTGGGTTCCTCCATTCCTGTTCACACCCACCCACTCAAGGCCCTGTCGTTGTCACCATGCCACTTCCTCAGACACCTTCAATTTCTCCCATCTGAGGGTGGGGGAGAACCGAGGCACACTTTCAAGATGGAGCCTGGCCCCCTGGGGGATTCCCTACTCCACCTCTGCGTCCTGTAAATTCGGGGTGGGTGGATGGAAGGTCTAGGATATGTCCTTCCCCAACTTAGTGATCTAGGCCTACAAAGAAAGGGCGGGGTGGGGGTGGGGTGGGGATGTTGACCCTACTGGGGCTGCAGGGTAAAGGGAGGTAGAAGACTGATCCCTGGGTGTCCCTGGACAGACCCCACCGCATTGTAGCCCCTCTTTTACAGTGAGGGTCTCCCTGTATGATTTTGGAAAACTCTCCCTTGGAGGGGCCTTAGAAGCAGTGATCTCTAGAACCTGGAATCCTTGTACTGGTTCTAGAACCCTCTGAATCCTGTTTCTTTGAGTTAAGGGGCAAGGAAGGAAACTGAGAACACTCTTGGATTGCCCCTTCCCTATACTCTGGGCAAGGCCCCAGGATTCAGGGCTAAGACCCCCAAAAAGTCCATGGAGGCCGAAGGAAATGAGACACACCAGAGAGTGGGGCAGAGGCAGCCAGGGTTAGGGGCTCATCAGGTGAGAGGTTATAGATCTGGACCAGGGGGTGGGCTGGCCTCAAGAATATCACCTTCTGGCAGCTTCTCTCTTCTTCCAACACTCTACCCTTTCCAAAGACTCCCTTCCCTTCCAGAGCAAGATGTAGTCACTCTCTGCTTGAATTCCTCAAGACACAAGCTTCCACAGGGAAAGCTCTTACAGATAACAAATAGAAATCTGGTGGATAGAGCTTTGATCTCTACCATATTCTCTATGGTATATGGGAATCACACCTGCTGAGTGAGGGAAGCCTTCAAGAGCCCAGGGCTTCTTCCCTAAAATCCCCTGTCCCTGGCATTTATGATGCAGGGCCTTGGCAAGAGGCTCACCCCTGAGCTCTGCACTCGAAGTCTGCATGTTTCCTCCATGGGCAACCAGTTTTCTTTAATTGCTGTGTGGTTAATTCCTCTCAACTGCAGCAAACTGGGATAGTTATGATTTCCCCTTGCACTAGATCTTCAATAATTGGGTCTTTCTTGAGAAAGAACCCATCTGCTCAGTGCCATAGATTATTTTTCATTATTTACATGGAGGCAAGAAAAGGGAGATGTATGCGGTGGTGTGTGGCAGAGTTTTCAACAGCTTGTAGAACGGGGTGTTGGTGGTACAGGCAACATCTCAAAATTACAGGTAAAGAGTGAAATGCAGGCGCAGGTGTCCAAGACCTGAGTGTGTTAAGGATGGTGTGGACTTCTGGTCTACCTGGGGGAAAAAAAAAATGGTAGTGAGTCATGTGACCTATGGATGGCGGGCTGCCTGGTTGTGAATTGGATGTTGTCATTAGACACTCTCCACATCTGTGTCTGCTGCAGGGCACTGAGCAGGGAGGGGGTTTGGATGCAAATGGGCAACTCAGGGCCTAACAGAGAGGGACTCTCCAGCCACACACACCACATGCCATCTCCAGCAGCTGCAGCAACCCAAGCTCCACCTATCAGATCAGTCCTCAGCAGCCCAGGTGGTTCCGTGCCCTGGTGGCTCTTCTGAGCCCTCTGCCTGGATTGTAGACCCAGGCTCAGAGTTTTGCCTCGGCCACATGCCCCTTCCTGCCCTCTCCCGGAGGGCATGAGGAGAAAGGAAATGATGCACGCAAAGTGCTGGGTTTGTCGCTGTCACTGTCCACTTCAGGGCATTGATACCTCTCACAATGCTTCTGTTCCTGTGGGCCAACCACACTGCCGTGCACCTAGGACTCTCACGCAGTATTCTAACTATTGTGGTTTACATGTCAGGTTGCATGCGGCAGAGCCTACCTGTCCAGCTAGCCTGTGAGTCCCTGGAGGACGTGAAATATTAGTCATCTTTGATTTTTCAGAGCCTACGACATTGCCTGTTTCATTCATTCACTCATTTACTCGAGGTTCCTCTATTTCTGGACACCATTCCCATGTTGGGGATACATCAGTTAACAAAACAGACAAACTCTCTGCCCTCTTGGAGCTGATAATTTGGTGGGGATGGGACAGATGACAAATAATAAATCAATAAATATGAGTTGATGGTAAGTACTGTGAAGGCAAGTAAAGCAGGGTGAGGGGGTAGGGCATGCCAGGAAGGTAAAGGGGCATGGGAGTTTTACATAGGGAGATGGTTGGGGATAGCTTTACTGAGAAGGTGACATCAAGCAGATATTTCAGAATATGGGTGCCTGGGTGGCTCAGTTAAGCGTCTGCCTTCGGCTCAGGTCACGATCTGGGGGCCCTGGGATTGAGCCCCGTGTAGGGCACCTTGCTCAGCGGGGAACCTGCTTCTCCCTCTCCCCTTGCCCCTCCCCCCCCTTGTATGCACTCTCTCTCTCAAATAAATAATCTAAAAAAAAAAAAGAAAAGAAAAAAGAAAAGGTATTTCAGAATGTGAGGAGGTAAGGTCTCAGGGTATCTAAAACAACAGTGTTCCAGGCAGAGGAAACAAGCACAAAGACCAGAGGCAGAGGATGTTTGTTTCAGGAACGGCAAGGGGGTGTGTGCGGCTGGAAAGATTGAGAGGCAAGAGCAGTGAGTAATGAAGTCAAAAAGGCATGAGGGAAGGGGGCCAGGGCATGAGGCATTATAAGTGCTTTTCCTCTGCTCAAGAGATAATATGCTGAATGAATGAACCAATGGATGGATGGATGGATGGATGGATGGATGCCAAATGCTGATGCTTTCAGGGCTCTAGGGGTTTCACAGGGGAGCCCTGTGGGCTAGAGGGTGCCAGGTCATCTTCCTGGGCATATGGGACTTGCATCATGCCCTAAAAGAGGAGTAAGAAAAGCACAAAAGAGGGGCAGACACTCCAGAGTGAAGGTGACTGTGAGCACAGGTGGGGAAATAAAATTGCAGGCGTTAGGTTGGGGGATAGTGAGCCTAGATCTTGTGAAGTTTAGGGTCTGCCAGAGAGTCCGTGATTGACAGATCTATAAAAAGGTTTGGGGTCAGATCAGAGGGCTCTTGAATGACAGGACAAACAGTTTGGCCTTGAGTCCCACAGCCACAGGGCCCCTGAAGACATCTGAGCAGCGGAACTGTGTTTTAGAACAATGAGTCTGAGCACTAAGGCGGTGAGGGCCAGGCAGCAGGGGACAAGATGGCCACCCAGGAGGCAGAGGGAGGTCCGAGTGAAAGAGTCCATAGGGCTGCAGGGTGCAGGCTGGCCCCCGCCCAAGGACAGGAAGGGCCTCCACGTCCCAAGGCTCAGCGAAGGAATGGAAGCCCGGATGAGGACTCCTCCTTCCCTGCCAGCCGGCCATGGGCCCTGGAGTCAGCAGAAAACCCCGGGCCCCGGGGAGGAGGCGGCGCGGAGCCAGAAGCTGCTGAGGGCGCACTGGCAGCAAGATGCCATTGTACGTCCGCAATCAAGATACTTCAGAGGAAATCAAAAGCACCAACTGGGGAAATGATGTGCGCGCGCGCTCTCTCTCCCTCTCAAACACACACACAAACTTCTGCCTCCAAAATGGGTCAAGTGAAGGCTGTGGGCGTGGGCTGGGGAGGGAGGGCTGGAAGGAGAGGAGGCCCAGGGCCCCGGAGCAGCCTGGGCGCTCGTGCCCATTCGCCCTCCTGGTGTAGGGGGCGGCAGCAGCTGCGGGGCGGGGGGGGGGGCAGACGGGAGCCTAAATACCCACCCCCATGCATATGGATAATGCTCACAGCTGCCCTGCCTGCTTTGCGTTCATTAGGACCAACTGTTTCAGGAGTGGTGGCAGGCGGGCAGGAGGGGGCGATGTGCCCATTCGCAGACTGGGGCGGGTGGGGGGGGCGCTGCCTGCAGCTGTGCAGACACCGCCCCCTGCCTGGAGCCGCATCCCAGCCCCCGAATTCTCCTTCCTCCCTCTTTCTTCCTCCCAGCTCACTGCTCTGGTAGATCTGGAGGTCTCAGGGTGGGAAAGGGGCCCGGGGAGTCCGGGTGAACCCCCAGGAGCTGGGTGAATTGAGGGGCAAGGTGGGCTGGGTTGTGTCCCCCCACCCCCGCCGCAAGATGGGCGTTTGCTTACAAACTGAAGCTCCTTATCCTTTCCTCTCCCGAAGCCATCTGTGCTTTGGCCCTGTCATCTGGAGGCCCCAGAGGAGCCTCATTCCCACCAAAAGCCCCAGATCAGGCTTGCTGTGTGCCCCCAGACAGAATCCAAGGCGTGCGGGGGTGGCGTGCCAGTGGGATTTTGCACGATTCCACCTCTCGGAATTGAGGAAGGCTGAGGAAGGCTGAGGAAGGGAGGCTGCTGGGCTGCAGGTCGACCAGCTGGGACTGGGGACTGGGCTAGGGGGCCAGTGTTGAAAGCCAGGCCCAGGGAGGGGTCTGGCTGGTGTAATGGGCCCCCGGCCGCCAAGTACGGCTGAGCCACCCGCACCCTACACAAGGGCACCCAGCCAAGGGACTCGCAGCTAGTGCCAAGTCTCGCACCCTGACGTGGGTCATCCTCTCCCATATGAGTCAGCAGTGAGTGGCCCAGGTGACAGGCCTGGCCAGTCTCAGGAACACGCATTCAGCTAACAAGGCAGTGTCCGCATGCATCTTTTGGCAGCCTGCCCTTCCTTCTTCCCGTTGGTGGTCTGAGGAGGGAGAGAGCGCTCCCTCTCTTCCATTTCGGGCCAGGGCACTGGGTGGGGGCTGCTGAGTCCGGGTGAGAATGGAGGCAGGGGATGCCAGGCCAGGGCCCAAGGAGCAGCGGCCTCCCCAGCTCTTCCTTTGTGGTCAGGGTGGGGCCGGGCCCCCCTGCCCCCTCTGCCGGCGGTCTCCAGACCAGCGGCCACCTCTGGCACTCCAGGAAGGGGCTTGTGCATCCTGAAGAGGGGGGTGACAAAGAGGAGGGTAGGCCTCTCACCCATCTCCCTGTTTCCCGGAGCCTCACCCCACCGCTGCCCCCAGTAGGTCACAGCCCTGCGGCTAGTCAAGAGAGCACCCCGGGAGAAAAAATGGGCCTTCCAGGCTGCCGGAATCTCAGACAAGCCATTTCCTCGTTGTGTAATCCTAGGCAAGTGACTTACCTTTGAGAGCCTTGGTTTCCCCAACTAGGAAATAGGGTTGGGAATACTTATCTTGCAGGGCTGCTGGAAGGGTCTAGTCAGCGATTGACTAATAGGGCTAGCAGTTTGCTTAGCAAAGCCGCCCCCAGCCCTTGGAGCTTTCAGCTTCAGGTATTCGAGCAGGTTCTCCCATAAACTCTGCCCCTCCTTGACTTAGCTTGACCTCTGCAATTATCTCATTAATATTTTATTTCTTTAGCAAAGGCTTTTTTGTCCCTGGGACACTGCTATTCACTCTGGGGAAAGAAACCTCCCCGTGTTCCTTTGTTCAGGAGGCTTCCTTAGCTCCTTTTCTGAGCTTAGAAGCCAAAAGGTGAAAAGGCACAGGCTCCTCTTCCCCAGCTATCTGAAAGTAGAGCTTTCCTATGAAACCTTTCACAAGCCGAAAAACAGGTAAAACAGTGTAGACCCTGCTTTCCAAAAGTTAAAACAGTGTAGGGTAAAACAGTGTAGACCCTGCTTTCCAAAAGTTCGCATCACACCACTTGGCTTTTATGCGAGACCTCCATTAGTATGGCAATGGCTTTTTTTTTGCAAAAATGAAAATCCTCTTCAGATTTTTTTCGGTTACTGAAAACAGATACTAATGTAGGTCTTTTGTAACAGTGCAGTGGCGAAACGTGAACTTTCGGAAAGTGAGGAATACCTGTGTCATGGTATGCACTCAGGGCCCAGCAGCGACATGGGCCTGGGTGCACTTCAGGTTCTGCGCTGCTCTTCCGGCGTGATCTTGAGCGAGTGATTCAAATTCTGTGAGCCCTATCCCCAAACTGTGATCATACCTACAGTTAGTAATGTTGTTGCAAGGATTAAATGAGCTAATAACTGGGAAGTCCCCAGCACAAGTGGGTGCCCCCAACCACTTGCTCTGGTTTGACTGTAGGGGCCTGGTTGTTGGCCATATCTCCACATGTGCGCGTGTGTGTCTGGTTCTGGACACACACACACACACACACACACACACAGTCACAGTGGTGGACCCGCAGAATCACTGCAGGGAGCAGGCACTGTCTTCCCCTCCTCCCTGCCCAACTCCTGGTGCTGCAGCTTCCCTGTGCTCTGCAGTGTTGGAAAAGGAAATTACTGAACAGATTGCAATTAAGAGGGGAGAGGAGGGAGAGAGAGACAGAGGCCCTAAAATGCAGCTTGACTGAGCGCTAAACTGTGTTTTTGCCAGGAGCCAATCAGGAGCCTCTGACAAGAGGCTGTTCCCACTCACAAATCTAATTGCAAGAGGTGTGGCTGGGGTGGCCCTGGGAGCACGGGAGAGGAGGGGGCTGCAAGCACCTTCAGGAGACTGTTGGCCACTTGCTTGTTGCCTTCAAAGTTCCAGAGCCACATGGGAGGGGAGGAGGGAAGGCAGAGGTCTAGGGGGCCTGGGAAGGTCTGGACTCCAGAACTTCTGCCAGTTATTACAATAGCTGCCAATGATTTAGCACCTACTATACACGGGACATGCATAGCTTCTCCTCTGGAGAACAGGATGATGTTACCTCATTTCACAGATAAGAAACTGAGGCACAGAGTGTCCCCCCCCCTTTTTTTTTTAAAGATTTTTATTTACTTATTTCACAGAGAGAGTGCACAAGCAGGGGGAGTGGCAGGCAGAGGGAGAGGGAGAAGCAGACTCCCCGCCGAGCAGGGAGCTCAACACGCCTAGATCCCAGGACCCTGGGACCCTGACCTGAGCTGAAGGCAGACGCTTAACAGACTGAGCCCCGCAGGCACCCCGAGCGTCCCTACTTTGTGAGAGCTGTTGCCTTAGGTCTAAATACTTTATTTACATTATATCTCTTAAATTTTAATCCCATTTCATACATGAAGAAGCAGGACTCCAAGAGAGTAACTTGCCCAAGATCACAGGGCTGATTTATGATGGGCAAGGATTGAACCGGGGGCCTCTCTGACTCCAGAGAACAGACTTTTTAATTGTACTTCAGCGTCCCTTTATTGAGCAGGGTGTTCCGGATGGAGTTGCGAGATTTAGCAAAACAACACAAACAAAAAAACCGGAGAAGGCCAGTTTTTGAATTTGAATTTCAGGAAAACAAGGAATTTTTTTTTTTAGTTTTAGAAGTATGTCCCCAATATTGCATGGGATATACTTGAATTAAAAACAATTCTTTGTTTATCTGAAATTCAAGTTTAACTGAATGTCCTGTCATTTATCTGGCAACTCTAGACCTCTCTCCTCCTGCCCCAAGCACCCCTCTTTTCTGCCAACAGCTTGCCTTGAAGGGTGGGCCCTTGGGACCAGCCATTCTGGTGTGTAGCTAGGCTGCTCAAATGAGGCTGCCCAAGGGGAATACGTTGCTTTTCTGCTCCAGGGGCAGAACCCTGAACACGAGCCTTTTCTGTCACCTACTGTGTGACTTTGGGCAAGTCTGTTTCCCTCTCTGAGCCCTCCCTGAAAAGAAGATGCAATATGAGGTACTAGGTAATTGCAAGTGTCCTCACCAGGCCTTTCCCAATATCTTGTCCCTTTTTCCGGTCCTTGCAGAAAGTGGTACAAAATCTGTGGTTGCACAGAGGTGAGGACAGGGAACACCCAACACCCAGGACAAGGAAACCCAGGGGAACACTACTGGTGTGGACTTAGAAGGTGGGGGGGGGGTCGGTGTAGGCTAAGACTGCTGGGAAATGGGCCATGACTGTCTTTGTCCCGCAGAGGTGACAGCTTGCTACAGCACTCACACCCAAGGCTCCAGCCCCCTCCTGCACTGAAGGTTCCGTGAGCCTGGGCAAACTCCTTAACCCAGGCCAGTGCCTCAGTCTTCTCGACTGCAAAGTGGGACTCATGCTGCCTGGTACTGAACGTAGGGGACGTTCGGTAGGGCACCAGCTGTGTAGGAAGGGCTTCATAAAGCGTTGTTTTTATCGTTGGAGGCTGTATTCCTGTCTATGCTTCTGAAAGAAGCACCTTGAGGAATGCTAACCTCTGAAAGGACAAACATAGACGAGGCCCTTTCCGAGCTCTGGCCAAGAACACAACACATTCCGGGCTGCCTTCGTTTCAGCTACATTTTATTTGTCAGATTTTTGACAGACGTCTAAATTATATATTGAATTTTCCACATGACCAAATACCACGTCCCTTCCTTTGATTATCATTTTCTAAAGGGACTATAAAAAAAGAACCTTTCGATGGATCAGACTGAACCCTGAAACCACATGGAGTGCAGAGCTAAAAATAAAAGGAAGTAAGAACTGGCCCCTGCGAAGGAAAGAGAAATCAAAGCAAACTCTGACGGGAATCAAGGGACACGTCCTGGCGAGGGTGACATAGTGTCACCCTCCAGGCCAGGCCGGATCAGGAGCGGCCGACAGTGAGGGTGGGGCACAGAGTGGCACAAAAATAGCCTCCGCTTTAGCCCAGAGGGGAATAAAGAAATTTGTCAAAAGCCAGGAGAGAGAGAAGTGGAGTTGGAGGGAGGGAGAGGGCAGGACCGCGTCCTTCCAGCAGTTTCGGGAGCTGCGGACTTCTTCCACCCGGGCACATTTCCACCCGCCGGCACAATCGCTGACTTTCAGCTGTGTGCCGACATGTTCCCCAGCTCAGCCCACATCAATGACACCCTCGTTTCCATAGTAACCAAGGGAGAGTGAAGGGGAAAGGGTGTGCGGCGCTGGGAGCGGGGAGCCAACCACCGGGAGCCGCGCGGGGGATGGTCGCGGCCGGGGAGGGGGCCTGTCCCGCTGTCGCGGGCGGTCTGCCGGGGCGCGACGCTCGCTGGACCCCGCCGGGGGTGGGAGGACGCCAGACCGGGTGTCCCCTTTCTGGCTTCAAATTCCAGCTTCTGGTCCCGGCCACAGCGGTAGGGGTGGGACTGGGAGGGGAGAGAGGACTTTAGAAGCGTTTTGTTTTTCACAAACAGGAGCTCTCAAACTCTACATTTTTCAGGCTTCACGCACCTACCCCACGAGCCCCTGGAGGGTTCAGTAGGGCTCGGAGGGAAGATGAAAGCTTGTGACATCCACAATGTCTGTCTTTAGCTGAAAAGCCAATCTGAGCATTCACAGAGGCTGTTATCAGAGGAGGGCAAGTGGCTTCTGCGGGCTGGCCGAGGCCTTGGGAGGGCTCTTTCAAACAGTTCCCTGAGTTGGTGGTGAAAGAACGAAAATATTTCACAGGCCATCCACTGCCAAAGTTCCATGTCCCAGTGTTCCAAACTGCAGAGCTCAAAGCAGGCATTTTGCCCCTCAGGTAACATCCCTGGTGCACTATTTGGAGGGAAAAACCATTTTCAAGCGCTGGAGCCACTTTCCAGCCTGACAGAAGAGGGATTTCTGGTTCCTTATCATTCTGTTTTGCCTCTGTTCAAAGCCAGAGAGGCAACTGGGTGAGACAGAGAAGCCAGAGGAGACTGCAGGGAGCAACTTAGCTCAGTGGTTGAAAAAAACCTCACCCTCTTTTGTTTTGCAAGTCCTTACTGGTCTGTCCACAGCAACCCCAGGACACATTTTCGTGTCTGGCGTTGTGAATGACTTTCACCCCAGACCGTCTTTGAAGCTGGCCATGCTGCAGCCTCACCTGCACAACTTCGTCAAAAAAAAAAAAAAAAAA
>NW_027397082.1:17831400-17841196 GCF_003265705.2 Callorhinus ursinus | reverse complement strand
AAAAAAAAAAAAAAAAAAGTGCTGGGGACTGAGGGCGGGAGTGGGGGGGGGCTGGAGTGGCCCCTTCGGTCTGCTCCAATGCCTTGGTGGGTTGGGGAAGGGCCACCTCCCAGGATGAGAAGGCAGCTGGCCTCCTGGGACCCACTAGACACTGTACAGTCTCTCTCTCTTTTTTTTAAAAGATTTTATTCATTTGAGAGAGCGAGAATGAGAGAGAGCACATGAGAGGGGGGAGGGTCAGAGGGAGAAGCAGACTCCCTGCTGCGCAGGGAGCCCGATGCAGGACTCGATCCCAGGACGCCAGGATCATGACCTGAGCCGAAGGCAGTCGCTTAACCAACTGAGCCACCCAGGCGCCCCTGAACAGTCTCTTATTCACACTCTGAAAACCCCTGAGCTCAGGCACCAGAACAGAGTTCAATTCAGGAGCTGAGTGTTGCTCTGGCTGGCTTTCCCACGTCGAAGCTGAAGCTGGGGATTTTTTTTTTTTTAAAGATTTTATTTATTTATTTGACAGAGAGAGACACAGCGGCGAGAGAGGGAACACAAGCAGGGGGAGTGGGAGAGGGAGAAGCAGGCTTCCCGCTGAGCCAGGAGCCTGATGCGGGGCTTGATCCCAGGACCCTGGGATCATGACCTGAGCCAAAGGCAGACGCCTAACAACTGAGCCACCCAGGTGCCCCTGAAGCTGGGGAGTTCTTTGGGCTCAGGGAGACAAGCTCTTTTTGCCCTTCTTCTCCACTCCACCCTCAGAGGCCCATTTTGCTGAACAGAGGCAGAGGCACAGCCGCGGGGGTGACTCTGACCCCCCTGGGCATGGTCCCAGCAATCATACATACCCACATTCTTCCCAGCAGCCACCCCTCTCCACCCACGAGCATCCCACCCCACCAAGCTGCCAGCACTGTAAAAATTGATCTCTTCTAAAAATCGATCAGCCAGCCTTTTCTCCATGGGGCAGGTTCGTGGTAGAGCCGCACTTATTTTTAAAGTCTGATAGCGGCGGCCTATTGTGATCATTTAAACAGAATTCTTTGAGCTTTAGAAATCCCTTCTATAGGACGGCCATGGAGAAGCCAGCTAATCTCAGAGTCGGAGGCTCACTGCTTCACTGAACTGGAGAAAGCCTGTTTACGCTAGCCTGAGCCCTCGATGTGAGAGGGCTTTTTAAGGACCTTGTAATTTTTCTGGAATTAAACCTCCCACCTCTCCTTACATTCCAGATGTCATTACAGTCAAAAGTCATAAGAATCTGCTTCCCTGTGTGGCTGGCCAGGGGGGTGGGGGTGGGGTGGGGACGAGGTATGTTTCTGTGGTGACTTGTTTGCGAGAAAGGTTTTCCCCACCCCTCTCTCCAAAGGGTGAGGATTACATACACAGTCTCCTACCTGAATGACAAGATGGTTTAATCATCGGCCATCCTCACCCCCACCCCCAGGCCGCTTCCCACACTAGCTTGGTTGGTGTTGGTAAAAATCACTGCCCAGCACCAGCAAACACTGCGGTTTCAGAACCATAGGGGGGAGGGGGGTGGGTAGGGAGGAATGTAAGGGACAGGTCAGGAAATAAATGAATGCAGCATAAGCTGCTTCTTCCTCTTTTCCTTTCTTCTTTTCTTTTTTTTTTTTTCCTGAAAGAAAAAAAGCCCACTGGAATTGTCTAAACTGCAATGTAATCTCTTGCTCATTTAAAAGATCTCATTTTCTAATCATGTGCTTTGAGACATTTAATACTATTTCAATTATGCAGAGGAAATAATATAATTCCTTTATTTGAAGAATGATACTGAGCCTCAGAGATCAGTTAAAGCTGCTGGAACGGGGATTCTTTATAAACTGTGTGGTTCCCTGCCTTCAAACAGCTGTAGCTGTACGCAGATGGAAAAACATTTGGTCAGAAAGCAGCAAATTAGTGTTTTTCAGGACAGAATTCAGCTCCCATAGCTCCTGCGTCTCTCCATTCGGCTAGATTTTATTTCTTCTTTGCATTGACATTTTTGCAGACCCAGTTCATGCCGTCCTTTGAGGGAAATGGGCAGAGAAAGGCAGTGTTAGTTGTAAGAAAAGCACTCCACACTCAAGCCCGGGGAAGGAGCGGGGGGTTGTCCGGGTCCTCCCTCCCCAACCTCAAGCTCCAGGGAGTTTGCTTGCCCCAGGGGCCCACCTGGGTGACCAGGGACAGTGGCCTCCTGGGGAGGAGAAGGGGGGCCTCTGAAAGCACAGGAGGGAGATGGGAGGGGGAGTGCCCAGTGTCTGAACTTGAGATGGATCCTCAGGAACTCCCTCTGAAAAAATAAACACATCTGCCTGGATCCAAGACCTGATTGAAGAGCTATCAGAGATTCCAGCCATTTTTGGCTTTTTCTAAAAGCTGACCTTTGCCAGGGCATTAAATTCTATAAGCCACCCTTCTGGTGCCCCAGTGTGTTTACAGTGTGACAGTGTACACTTGGGTTAAATTAAATTTTTTTGGAAAAACAAACCAACTGTAGTGTGTGTTACTAGACACACACTGGGGCAATGTGCATTTATTTCTCTTCGTGCAGCACTACACATAGGTTTCAAACGGCTGGCCTGATTCTTGCAGCTTTAAGCACTACCAAGCTGAGGGACTGGGGAGAAGGTTCCCTTAAAGGCACAGTGACCTTGAAAGTGTCCTCTCTTAGAAGGCTGGAGAGGGACAGGGGTAAAAACCACACAATGCCTACAGCCACCTGGCAGGCAGCATGATTTCCCATGGATGCCAGGCCTGCCAGAGATGACCTCCTTTTCAACCCCCTCTGGAGCCATCCCTGAATGCTCTCCCTTTCCCCAGAATCTCTCCGACCTTCAGGGGTGTGCGGAGTTCCCTCAGAAGCCCGGAACAAAATCAAAGGAGGCTCCCGCAATGAATCCCTTTCCTCTGGCATCTGTAACACATACTCACTGAGGTCCCGGCCACATTTGCACATCTCAGGGCATACATGACATGCAGAGCCCGCATTTCCTGTGACCATGGAGCTAGCAGTTGAACCTGAACAGCTGAGACAGCTTAAAGTAATAAATATCAGCTGACACCCTTGGCCGTTCAGAGCATTAATCCCATAAACAATACATCACTGCAAAACAACCAGCAAGCATCCTATCTCCTGGCTAATCTGACCATAACCTGAATTTACAGTGATTAAAACTCTGTCAGTTGCCATCAGAGCACTTGGGCAGGAGAACCAGGTAATCTGTTGGCTGTCCCAGGGCAGACCTTAGGGCGTTTGCCAAGATGTGGCTGGCCACCGCCTGAAGCCCAAAGGCAGACAGCACCTGGCAACAGTGGGGGCAAGGGTAGGGGGTGCCGAGGTGGGAGAAAGGTGGACTCCAGATGTGTCTCCAGTTACAACTGGGTCAGTTCCTTACTGTGAGAAGCTGAGACCAATTTTAAGACCATTTTATGAAAAGGATTAATTTAAAGAGAAGCATGTTTAATTTTAGTAGCTAATTGGTTTCCAGGAAAAAAAAAAAGATCACCTGCCAGGAGACAAAAAAGATTTTACAAATAAAAGAGGGATGAATGAGATAACCATCTTCTCTTTGCCTTCGAAGCTGAACAGCTCAGCACTTGTGTAGCACGTTCCACCTTCAGGAACCTGTACAAACACTGTCAAAGGTGTGCACCTTCATATTGTCTCCTCTAAAGAGACTTGCAGATTTTATCAGATCATCTTCTCAGAGAAATCAGGAACTGTTTTCCCACACTACACGAATGGCAATTTTTCCTCTTGTTTTATGGCTGATTATGGGGGGGTTCTTTTATTATATGTAACTGAACATGAATGCAGTCAAAGAGATAGGAAAAATATTTACTCAGCTGCAGGAACCCAAAGCAGAATGCGGAGGGTGAGGGGCAGCCTCTTCCTGGGTATCTGTTATGGAGGTGGAGGGGACTTCAAGCAGGGAGCCCTGCTGTGAGGCAGTGTCTTCCAGATGTCTGCGAGGGCCAGGGGTGGCAAAGCCCTTCCAGCCACAGTCTTGCCGACAGAGGGCGCTCAGAGGTCAGGCCCCAGCGGCTGACCTGCGGGCCCCCGGGCCTCCACAGCTGTGGCCCGTAACCTGAAGGAGTGCGGGCAGCACGCGGAGATGGACTCGGGACAAAGCCGTGTGGCTGCTCTGGCTCTCGGAGGCTGCCCCGGTCTCAAGTGTCTGGAGGTTGGGGAATGGTCCCTTTCTTGTCACTACGCAGAGGAGAACCTGAGCTGGAGGTAAGAGGTGTCGGGGAGGCCATGGTTCACGGGCTGATGCCTCCTCAGTCAAAGCAGGGACAAGCTGTGCCAAGTTGCCCCCTGCAAAGGAAAGACAGTGGTGTTGCCCAGGAGCCCTGACAGGAGGGTCCGTGTCAGACTGGCCTGAGGAGGTGTTTACAGAACCTAGCCTGGTATCATGGTATCTGGCCTCCAGCAGACGTGAAATTTCTATCTTTTTGAAATGAATCCTCGTAACAACGCTGTGAAGTAGGTACTATTCTAATTTCCACAGCCCGGAGGAGGAAATGGGGAGCCAGGGTCGTGGGAGGTAGAGGCAGGCCGTGAACGCAGGCCAGAGCGCCAGCCCCTGGGCTCCCCAGGCAGCCCCACTTCTCAGGGAACGCCGCCAGCTTAGACGACAAGGTGCGGGTCACCCTGCAGCTGGGAAAGGGAGCGGTCCAGGCTCTGCGTGCTTAGGACTTCCGGCTGACATGGGGCCATGGCACAGGCGGGACCCCCAGCCAAGTACCCTGCACCGCTCTGCTGCCGCTCTGGAGGGGTCGGAGGCTATTTTTGGTCACTTAACTCTCAAGATTCCCGTGCTGCGTGTGGAAGCCTGCGTATTTCCCTTGCTGCGAGATCCCAGCGGATGGGCTATCTGCCAGACCACCGCCGGCAGCGGCCGCTCCGCACTCAGAGGAAATGAGCCCAGGGACCTTCTGCTCCCCATGTTTGCGCTAGTGCACCCCACTGCGCTTGCCTGAATTTGGAGACGCAGATGACTGAGGAAAGGTGATTGTCTACCTGAAGTAGGTTACTGCTCTGCCTCCAGATGAGGAAATGAACTCATAGGTTTGTTGAATGGTTGAACCTTTATTGTTAAAAACTGGTTTGACCAAATTTCTGCACATTTGATCTCTGTCATGGGATGACAGTCTTAGGGCATGGGTAGTCCTCCCCGGCACCTCCTCCTGACCAACCTTGCTGAAACCCAATTGGAATTGATTAGCTTCAATTCAATAATAGAGACTAAAGAGAGTCCTTGAACCTCAAATACCTAGCTTTGTTTAGCATCATGGAAAGGAAAAAAATTTTACATCTTACTATGTCATGATATTGTTCCCTATGTTAAACACTGGGAAAAATACAAGGCTGCGCCTAACCAACTAGGTGGAAATGTAGGAGTCCAGGACCCCTATGCTCCAAGACTGAAGGTGCAATGCCCCTTTCTTTCTTTTAAATTTTATTTATTTGAGAGAGAGAGAGAGCGAGAGCGCACGCACAAGTGAGGGTGGGGCACAGCAAAGGGAGAGGGAGAAGCAGGCTCCCCACTAAGCAAGGACCCCAAGGTGGGACTCCATCCCAGGACCCCGGGATCATGACCTGAGCCGAAGGCAGACACTTAACTGACTGAGCCACCCAGGTGCCGTGCGATGCCCCTTTCTATGGGAAGAGTGACTGTACTGCTCCTTTGAACTTGTTCTTTCTACCAAGCATCCATCACTGCCTGATGGTTGGAAGGAAGCAGTAGCAACCATGGTTGGGCGGGCCTGGTTTTTAACGTCAGGAGGACTACACCGTCACATCAGTAATTGCTTTAAGATGACGAGCTCAGACCCCTGCTGAGCATCACAGCCTATCCCATCGTGCCACAGGGTCCCAAGGGCCAAGGAGCAGCTTGATGCAGTGTACGTAAAATACTGCTCACTATTATATTTTTTTTCTGGTGACAAAGGTACCGCACCAGAGAGGTAGCAAAATCACATGTTCCAAGTTTGCTTTCTTGGTCTATAGAGAGGTTTGAAAATTTAAAAATAGCCCTGAGGTCTGACTTGTAGATAGGCAGTTCCATGTACACTTGGAGTCAAAAATAACTGACGTCAGGCCTTAGAAAGGAGGGGTAAATGTCATTTTTTAAAATATTGAAATTCTGTTGGCTTATTAAGGGCAAAGTCTCCTAGATCAAGGTTAAAAAAAGAAACAAAACCCAGAAACTTGGCCAGTGAACGTTTAGTGGCCATATGCAAAGCGCTCTGAAAGACAGCTCCCGCATCAGGCGGGGCTTAGGTTGCTGGTGGTCCTTTCTATGTCTGAGATGACTGTGAGCCCGATTACTCCTGTTTGGAGCAGGAAGATCGGGGATGTGGGAGAGATGTGGGAGAGATGGTGAGCATCAGGTGGAGGGCACGGAGAGCAATCCGCAGGAAAACCTTCCAGTTCAAAGCTACCGGCGTAGGCAGGACTCCGTGATGACTGAAGCTAGAGGCCAGGCTGAAACTGCTGATTTCTGCTTTGAAAGGAAATTCTAATCCAGTATAATTTCACTTAAACACACATGGCATTGTAGAGAGCGAATATCTGCAACCACCTGAAACTACAAGAGCAGAGGAGAGCCATGCTTCGGGGTTCCAGTTCAGGTTTGTAGGTGGAAGAGGGATCAATTCCTCTACCTTTCTCTGGCTCTAAGCCAGATCCTCTGTTCACCATCTTCTAGACATGGAGGGGAAAGAAGAGCGTCTGGAGCTAGATGCTATGCCCTGGGGCAGGCTCTAGCCCCAAGGGCCCGGAGGGCAGATGCCCCCGTGTCTGTAAGGCAGTGTGGCCGAGGGGGCTGCAGGTTTCCCATCCCAGACATAGTTCAGTTTCTCCTCTCTCTGCATTCAGCTCCTTGACATTAACTGGGTCTCTTCTGATCACTCCTCTGGACTGTGGGCCTCTCAGCAGGACAGAGTTTCCAAGATTGATGTTCTCCTTCAGCGTCTAGTGCCCTTTACCTAAGCTCTGCTCTTGACAGTTTCCCATGAAAACCTGCTTTAATCACATGATGGCCTGGCCTCCTCATCACCATCAATCAGGCAAAGAAAGACCTGTTCTGAACTCTCCTGAAGCCCCCAAAAGTCCATTTCCATATCCAGAGCAGGGGCTGTCGAACCACACATATTTATTTGCCTTCAGAATATCAGGTAGAACAAGAACCTCGAATCATTCCCAGGAATCACTAACTTTCTTCATCTCAAATCATGTGTTGGAGCTACTCTGCTATCAGTCCTGAGGGTTTGGCTCACCATCTAGCGGACCCGAGCCTGCTGCTCAGCTCACCCACCGGAGGGTGTTACTTATCGGTATGAGACAGGTCTCACAAATGCATTGAAGATGAAACACATACACTCAAACACAATGTAAATAGGGACACTGTCTTTGAACACCTGAAACTGTAACAGAAATCCCAGGTCTTTTTAAAAAACCTTGGTACATTTTCTTTCAGGGTCATTAGAGCTGTGGTGCCAGATGTTACTTGACCCATTTCATGTCTGATCATTTTGGTAGGTTTGCCCATTACTGACCAGCTTTCAGGGGGCAGTGGGTGGAAGAGTGGGAGGATGAAATAGGAATAAGGGCATTTTAGCAATTATTACACAGTATCCATGCCTGAAAGTGATCTTATGGACATTTTTCTAGTGACGTCTTTCATTCTGAGGAATACTTAAAGCCTTAATTAATCAGAATCATTAAAGGCCTACACTTGGACTAAGCAATGCAGGAAAAGAATTCCAAGTAAGTGACTCTTTAAATTGAAAACCAAGAAACTGGCTGAGTGGGCAGGAGCTGAGGTCAGAGGCATTACCTGAGGGAGGGACACGGTCAATCAGTGCCTCACAATGAAAAAAGCGTTTCCACAGAAAACTCCCTGACCTTTCTCCAGTCCCCAAAGGTTACCATTAAAGGACAATAGACAGCAGATTCCCTTCTTAATTAACATTTTTATTAAATAACCCATTTCAAATAATGGTTAAATTCTCTAAATTTATATCATTCTATTAACCATAATCTAATCTCATTAACCTTGAAATCCCAGTCTTAACTACCCAATTCTATACACCATGGTACTATCTACTAAACTAATTAAGTGACCTTCAAACTATTTCTCCTCCGTATAAAATCATTATTTTTCTTGTTCACAGTTCTTTGTTGTATATCTCTTGATATCATTTCCTGTGAATCTGGTTGCTGAAGGTCCCTGATCTGAGAACATTCTGCACAAAATCAAACCACACATGACATCTCACTTGATTCAAACTGGTTGATTTTAAAGCCCTCCCTTGCCTACCCCCACCCTCAGTCTGATAGCTCACTGCCTCTTTTTTGGCATAAAGATCCTGTGACTTGAAGGGAACTCCACTTCCATGGTGGGTGACACAGCCACGAACACCGAGCTCTCTACCCTCCTAATCTCTGCCTGACCGGAGAGGGGCAGTGGGGGTAGTGGGGGCTGGGCAATGAGGAGTGCTCATTGCCCAGGCTCCTCTGAAGAAGCAAGCACCCTTGACTTGAATGCCAATACTCTAAATACTGATTCTAGATAACTCTAGCCCTCCTTTTGACATCCCTAAGGCTGGCTGAAGAAAACAAGAACCTCACTGCTAATTCCAGCTTTGCTTTTTCTTCCTTTCAACACTCTGGCCCAGTGAAGAAGATCACAGAGCTGTCAATTCCCATTTTCTCAGGAGTATGCACACAACATGTATTTTCGCTAGTACCACCTTTGGAGTCTGCAACTCAAGACATTTTCTACCCCCCCCTTTTTTTAAATTTTTAAGTTATCTATACCCAACATAAGGGCTCAAACTCACAACCCCAAGATCAAGAGTCACACACTCTACCAATTGAATCAACCAGGCACCCCTGTTCTCTACTTTATATATTATTTGTGTTTTAAACCATTTAGAGAGGCAGAATCCTCTTCCTGAAGTAGTTTGTACAAACACAAGAAAGCTATTTATCCTTTCCTGGGCTGCCTCGTCACCAAAATAACCTCAGGCCTCATGAATACCATTTTATGCACAATCCAGGGAACTGCCTTAGGCAAAACTTGGGTTTCTTTTTTTAAGTGAGAAGCTAAATAAAATGATCAGAGTTTACCTATCAAAAACATGCTGGGCTGGGCGCCTGGGTGGCTCAGTCGGTTAAGCGACTGCCTTCGGCTCAGGTCATGATCCTGGAGTCCCGGGAACGAGTCCCGTATCGGGCTCCCCGCTCAGGGGGGAGTCTGCTTCTCCCTCCAACCCTCCCCCCTCTCATGTGCTCTCTCTGTCTCTCATTCTCGCTCTCTCAAATAAATAAATAAAAATCTTAAAAACAAAAACAAAAACATGCTGGGCTGTAGTATACTTGTTGGACCAGCTTGTAAATTAAGCTGAAAAATGCAGTTAATTTGAAACCTGGTAGAAATATAATCACATATGTGATTGCAATTTTATAGAGGAGGCTTGAGAAGAAAAACTAGTGTGATCCGTTCCTTTGTCCAGTGGGATTAGGGGAGAGGAAAGAACTTTTCAGTTTTTAGTTTTATATACTTGTACATGATTCACAATGAGAATGTATTACTTTTATAGCCAGAGTCTAGGATGGAAGGAAATACGTTAAGACTGAACGCCTGCCCCCTCCCAATCCTAAACCTCACAGGGACCCACAGAGCTCTGGCATCTGTTCTGGGGATGCAGCCAAGGGCCTCTCTGGCTATCTGACAGCCCCCATAACACACACACACACACACACACACACACACACACACACACACACACA
>NW_027397082.1:17822012-17831390 GCF_003265705.2 Callorhinus ursinus | reverse complement strand
GTGCATGGAGAGCTTCCCAGGGCGCAGGTATTGAGGAGTCTAGAGGAGGAGGCGCTCATCCAGGGCGGACTGGTCTGCCCTCTGATCTAGAGGCCAACAAGCATAGAAGCAGGCTCCAGCTGTTTGTGTAACAAAAAGAAAAAAGCCAAAGCAGCAAACAGATGGAAGAACTGAGATAATTCTTGGAAGTGACTGTTTGATTGAGATAAAAGCAGTCCGGCAGTTTTAAGACCAATCAATGTCAAATGTCTTAGAAGGGAAATGGAAGGAGGCTGCAGGACAAAAATGGAGAATCAAATTGCAACGACCCAAGTTGAGAGAAAAGCAAACTGGCCGTGCTGTTATGACACACGTCATATGGCAATAGGGGAAGATACCGTTTCTTCAGATGTTGCTAATCCCCCCCCACCCCCACCCTGCCCCTGGCTCCAGCATCCTAGAGTAGTACTGTCTGGTTCTCACAGCACTGTGGCACCTCCCTGGCAGGTATACCAGATGTTTAAATTGAGGCATGTCGGCATGCTGGGGCTCCAGAATAAAGAAGTAGCCCTAAGTGTCAACTGGTCTGAGGCTGCTTGGTGGGAAGCATCAGAGCTGAAACTTTCTCATTCTTTGAGGATGCAGGCTCTCAGGTAGCTGGGATACAACCATTTTCTGCCCTAAATTAATATCAAGTGAGGGGGGACACTGCTTTTCCGGTGTATAGTTCCTCAGTATAAAGCATGGGGCTTTCTGTCAGTAGTAGCCTCCCAGTGGGAAACCAACCTGAAGCAGCAGGAAAGAGACACCAGCCCTGAGGGCAGGGGAGTTAGCCAAGAGAAAAATCAAAACACTTCTAGGATAACTGGTGTGCATGATTGTTGACAGCTGTTACCTTGGGAGCATAAGTATTTAGCATCCATAATATTAGACACAACACAAAATCCCCAACCCAGTCATCAAACAATCCTAGTTAGAAAGCATCTTCAAAGGTCTTCTGTTCTGACCTTCTACCCAATGGGGTAGTTTGTCCCTTGTGTGGGGTGGTTTATCTGTGGCTTTCCTGGAATAGTTAATGATTATCAAATTGGTTGCTAAGTAAAAAAGAACCAAACTCCTCCATGCCCTTCACATCCTGGAGCAGTTCATCTGCCAATCAAAGGCTATTTGTTTCATATCTTTTTCTATCTAGCTCAGCTCAACCAATGAGACAGGCTACGTTGGCTGGGTTCCATGTTGCCAGGTAACCAAGCCTTCTGGTAATCTCACCTGAACGCCCTCTCCTGTGAGAGCTGAGCAGGACTGGATCTGCCAGACGCGGTCGCGGATGGTATGCAGGTTTAGTCCTTCTGCAATTTCAGAGGCAGGGGCTGCCGTGAGCAAATCCTGCTTGTTAGCAAAGATGAGCACTGGCACACAACTTAGTTTTTCTTCTTCCAGTAATTCAGCTAGTTCCTGGATCATTTTGGGAATGGATGGGAAGGGAAGGATAAAATCTATGATATTGAATCATGTATTTCTAACTAGGGAAAAACAGAAGTGTTAAGCTGCTCAACTAGAAACTTCTAAGGGCAATGGTTCTCAAACTTGAGCCTGGGGAAGAATTCCCTGGCAGATTCCTAGGCCTACCCCAGAGATGCTGACTTTGGAAAGTCTGAGGTAGGGCCTACGAATCTGCATTTCAACACACTCTGAAAGTGGTTCTGCCATGGATTCAGAGATCATACTTTGAGGAACACTGTTCAAAGGAGAACACAAGTTGTGGACAGAGATTTAAAACTTACTCAAGGTTGTTATCTGCAAATGACTTTCAACGCATGCGTACGTGCACACACACGCACATGCACACATTTTAAACTGAAAATGACAGTGACTTTGGAGATTATAATGCCGCTTCCTCAATCTCTACCTTCAAAGCATGCATGCATGTGCATTGCACTTCATCAAACTCACATCCTAACATAACTATCTTAGTCCATCTGGCAATATGTCTGATGTTTTGGTTATTGGTTGGGTCTTAACTGTATGTTGATTCTGTCTGTAGTAAGCATAGGAGAGGGTGTATATTTACCTACGAGGACCCACCTCTTTCCTATTAAACTCACATTTAGCTGCTTAGGACACTGGAGCTGTCAAAGGGAACTGGATGGTTCAAGAGGCAGATCATCCTATTAACATCTTTTACCTCTAAGCTCATGTTTAGCATTGCTTCTCATGAGTGATGATATAGAAATCATCAAGGTAAGGTAAGGAGTTCTCAACTTAATTTTCAGGAAAAGGCAACATAAACATGGGGAATACTACCTTTGGAAGACCATCTGTGGTAATTTAAGACACAGGCCAAGGACTCTGCACACTTCTCTAAAGAGGTCATTCTATTCCTTGCTTCTTATCAGTATACTCCATCTGGGTAAAATGGTCAATGCCCACCGCTTCTCTCTTTAAAACTGTGTACACAAATCTCACCGTGTAATCATGTTGACATGTACTTTGCATGTAAAGCCATATTTGGGTTCTAAGTCTATCTATCTCTTGGCTTGGAAACAAGGGCAGCTTAGTCTTGGCTTGCATATTTCCTCCCATCCTTTCAAATTTGTCAGAGGTACCCTTGGATCAGTTAAGCTGCTATTGAAAAATGTACATAGAAATGACAAGTGAATTGTTCCTCTGGGTTAATTTCTAAGTGGCCTGGGAAGAAACCTGAAGAGCTTTTAAGCATGGTAGCAAGTTCCATTTGCTTATATCTTATTTATTTAATTTGACTAAAACCAAAAGGCTGTAATCAAAAAATAATTTGAAGAACTCTCAACTAATTTCCTTTCCAACCATCTTTTTTTAAACTTTTTTTCTTTTTTTTGCAACTGGTAGTTTTGCTTGCTTGCCAGAATGACTGTGTTGTTTAAACTTCAAAGGTTAAACAAAAAATGCCTCCCTCGCTCTCATACATTTACAAGGTAGATTAATGAATACCCAGTTATTTGGAAAATATCTCAAGAGAAGAATTATTTACCTGACCCGTCTCTTCAAATCTTTTTCTGTCTGCACTGTCAATTACATATATCTGTAAGGTAAAAGGAGAAGGTTACTTCAATAAACAGATATAGAAGAAGATAGGGCACCTTCTGCAGAAGGAGCAGAGGATCCCCAGGCAGATTTCTCATTAGCACAACAAATGGAAACTGAGCTGAAAACTCTTACCTCATCTATGGATGCAAAATAAACTGATGGATTGATTGATTGATTGATTGATTTAAGGGGGATACCCAGACAATATGTCCAGCAAAGCTCCAAAGCAGATGTCAGGAGAGCCAAGAAGGATAAAAATGGGTATATTTATTGTGTATTCACTGAACATTCTTGCTTAGATTTACCCTATTAATCCTCATTATGACTCTATGAGATAGATTTCATTATTTTCCCATTTTATACATAGATAAACATAAGCCCAAAGAGGTTAAGTATTATGCCCAAGTTCTAATAAGACTCCGATTCAAACTCAGGCCTGCCCGAAAGTAAAGTCCACAGGTGCTCTTGAGCACTCTGCTGTTCTACTTCCCAAATTGTCAGGAAGGGATGGTGTTTTGAGGCATTACAAATACCACAGTCCTGGAGCATCATGGCTCTGAAAGTACATTCTGCAGTATTAACTATACGCTGACTTCAGGTGCCAAGGTAGGAGACCCACTGATCTCCATTCTATTCCCACCTTCTCAGGCTTGCTGGGAGGTTAAGATCAAGCATTGGAAATAGCAAGGGCACAGGCTCTGCCAGAAGTAAGAGAAGTCTCAAGAGTCACTGTAAATTATAAATCCCAAGCTTTCTTTCCTATCACTGAATTTTATTAATTGCATAAATAACATCCTATAAGAACAAAAAGGGAAATGAAGACCAAAGAAGAAAAATCACCTAAAGTTATAGAACCCAAACACATTAATTAAATTTCTTGTGAAAGTTTCCTTCTAATTCTTCTTCATAATTAAAAAAGAAAATTAAAGATACAATTTTGTTGGCCTTTTAAAAAAAATATTTATTTAAGTAATCTCCACCCCCAATGTGGGGTAACTCATGACCCTGAGATCAAGAGTTGCACACTCCTCTGACTAAGCCAGCCAGGTGCCCCTTGTAAGGCCTTTTTTTTTTTTTTCACTAAACGACATATTAAATGTTTTCCCAGTTGTTAATCTTAAAAATTATCAAATTTGCAAGCTTTCTTTAAAGAATTTTGTTATTAAACTAATGGTATTATAAAAACACTCTTTTAAAGGAGCATATTTGGGGCGCCTGGGTGGCTCAGTCGTTAAGCGTCTGCCTTCAGCTCAGGTCATGATTCCAGGGTCCTGGGATCGAGCCCCGCATTGGGCTCCCTGCTCCGTGGGAAGCCTGCTTCTCCCTCTCCCACTCTCCTAGCTTGTGTTCCCTCTCTCGCTGTGTCTGTGTCTGTCAAATAAAGAAATAAAATCTTAAAAAAAAAATAAAAGAGCATATTCACTCAAAAACAACAAAAGGGATGCCTGGGCGGCTCAGTGGTTAAGTATCTGTCTTCGGCTCAGGTCATGATCCCAGGGTCCTGGAATCGAGTCCCACATCGGGCTCTCTGCTCAGCGGGGAGCCTGCTTCTCCCTCTGCCTGCAGCTCCCCCTCCTTGTGCTCTCTCTCTCTGACAAATAAATAAAATCTTTATTATAAAAAAAACCACCAAAAAACAGACTGTAAGTCTCACCTCTCCCTCCCTTCAATTACATAAACTGGTACACTGTAATGCACACAGGCATTTCTGTATGCATGTCAAATTCTGTGCTACTCTGAACGTTGGCTCTCTTTTGAAAAAAAAAATTAAAATTCCCTTGCTTGATGTTCTCTCATTTAGAGTTACTCATGCTAAATATTATACCAGGAACCAAGTCTCAGCCTTTCCTATGAAGAATACCCTATTTTCTTTCATGGAGAATCACAGGAAGAGGAAAGATTTACGTGTTTGGTCTCAGTGGTTTTTTTTTTTTTTTTGGCAGCCTTATTGTTGTTCTATTACTCTGACTCAGTATCAATACATGCATTAATGGGCTCTGCCCACAAATACTCCAGATTTGATGCTGACTGTCTGATAAGTCAACATGAAGAACATGGCGGTAGCTTTGTTTCTCTCCTGGAGGGCCTGGAGTTTTGAAAGTAGCAGGCATTGTATACACATAGCTGTGGAAAGAAGGAATGCAACGGGAAGTAAACCTCAACTCTGTATACAGAGTTGATTGCAATTCGTGGGGAGTCTACAGTGGGTTAGGATGATCTTCACTCAGCCAACAGTGCAAGAAGATGGGAGGGAGGGAGGCAGGGAGGCAGGGAGGGGCGGGTGTTGGCTGGGAGGGGGTTTTGGGCTCAGAGGGCCGCCTGAAGGCAGTGAGCAGGTCAGTGGGCAAGAAAGAAATTACAAAGTAGGAAGAACTCTACTTGGGAGCAAAGGATGTGAGTAAGAAGGGAAGAGTGGAAAGGGAGGCTGAGACAAGGCTGAGAAGACAAAGATACAGTTAAGAAATTGATGTTTTATATGATGAAACACAGACAACTGGAGAGAAAGGAGGAATGGAAAGATGGTTTAAATCACAGACAAGAAAGATCAAATACCAGTCTGAAGGTGAACGAGAAGACGTTTTTAACTTAAAATTGCTAAATTACTTGCTCTTTATTGCTTTGACAGGAAATTTCACAGGAAACATTTTCATTGAAAGTTTCAAAAGGCGGAGGCACCTGACTAGCTCCGCTGGGGGGAGCATGTGACTCTTGATCTCAGGGTCATGATTTTGAGCCCCATGTTGGGGGTTGAATTTACT
Source organism: Callorhinus ursinus (assembly GCF_003265705.2). Lineage (NCBI taxonomy): Eukaryota > Metazoa > Chordata > Mammalia > Carnivora > Otariidae > Callorhinus > Callorhinus ursinus. The sequence goes on along the minus strand of NW_027397082.1, from coordinate 17,825,586 downwards.
TAAAAAAAAAAAAAGATTCAAAAGGAGGACTTTCCTAAACTGCACATAAATTCTATCATTTAGTATGTTTCTCACGTAACTTTTATAAAATTTGAAATTATTACACAATAATTCCAGGAGAGAGTCTATAAAACAACTGCCCCATTTATTAAAAGGGCCAAGTGAAAAAGTCATTAGCACAAGCCAGTCTCTGGTGATCCCACAAATTTGTTTTTCTGCAGTGGCATACTCTTTTCCCTGTCGCCTGCCTCTCCAGTGCTGTCCATTGTTTTCACATTTTCACCCAAGTATCTGTTTTCTTCTGGTCAATAGCTAAGGATAACGTTAGTCTATCTTTTTTTTTTTAATAGCTGTTAATCTAGTCAAATAAAACTTTTTTAGAAACTTTATCTAAAAACAAACTACTAATAAAAAAAATACCCTGGGGGCACCTGGGTGGCTCAGTTGGTTAAGCGTCTGCCTTCAGCTCAGGTCATGATCCCAGTGTCCTGGGATTGAGCCCCGCATGTTGCTCCCTGCTCAGTGGGGAGTCTGCTTCTTTCTCTCCCTGCTCTTGTGCTGTTGCTCACTCATTCTCTCCCTCACTCCCTCTCAAATAAATAAAATCTTTTAAAAAAAAAAGAAAAAACACTCTGAAAGTATCAGGGAAAGTTAAACATTTATAGTGTTTTTTTTTTTTAAGATTTTATTTATTTGAGAGAGAATGAGAGAGAGCACGAGAGGGAAGAGGGTCAGAGGGCAAAGCAGACTCCCCACTGAGCAGGGAGCCCGATGCGGGACTCGATCCCGGGACTCCAGGATCATGACCTGAGCCAAAGGCAGTCACTGGCCAACTGAGCCACCCAGGCACCCCACCATTTATAGTGTTTCTAACTGATCCTAAAACACGAACTGGGGCACCAGGCTGACTCAGTTGGTGGAGTGTGTGACTCTTGATCTCGGGGTTGTGAGTCTGAGTCCCATGATGGAGTGGAGATTACTTACAAAATAAAATATTAAAAAAAAACATTATGGACTTTCAAAAATCAAGTTTCATAAGCTATTCTAAAATGAAGTTATAATCCATGGCATTCAGAATGATGCTTTACCTAAGCAAAGCCAATTTATATCGTCCTTGGCAGTTGTTTTGAAATTTTTATTTGGTTGTGGGAGGAAGAGCAAGAGAAGATGATTTTTTCTTGACAGAAGTTCAACCAACTCTAGATTATCCAGAGACTGTTAGCTACCCAGCCATGTGAATGGAGGGCGCTTTGTTTCTCCTCTTACTTCTGGTCCTCCTCCCTCCTGCTGCCAACTTTCGGCCATTTTACTGCTCCATAGGCTTCCTCCACAAGATGGGTAGGCAGAGATAAGGAAAGATGACACAAGTGGGCTTGATACGCGAGCTCCAGCAAAAGTCTAAGAGGAAGCTGAAACTGACAAATGAGGTTTCTGGGTAATGTGGTTTTCATTTATCTGTGTTCTAGAAGTATGCAGGCTCAAGTGTGAGTGGTATCATGGAAATAATACAAGAGATGATTGAGATCTATCTCACTTGATGTCCTACACTTTGGACATGGAAATGATGACAAAGTTACTTTGTTTATATTAGGTTGCATCTGAACACAAAACTGATAATAAAGCAAAGAGAGTTTAGAAGTAATATGACCATATCTTGAAAAACTATGTATTTTTAATCTATCAAAAAGCTGTTATCTTCTGGTCCAAGAGAAATGGAAGACATTCTATCCCCTCCCTTCTATGACCCCTCAAGTTTTATTTCTTAGTCATTTCCCCCAAATTATTAAAGCTGAAGTCAGCTGTTCTCAATATCATCTTCCCTGAGAATAACTGGCACTTTTAGGAGTTGCACTGACTCTTTCAAACCTCTAGAGAACCATTTAATGCTCAAAAGTGGGGTTTGCCAATCTTTTTCTGTAAGGGGTTAGGTGGTAAATATTTTAGGCTCTGCGGCCTACACAATCTCTTTCATAACTACTGAACTTTGCCGTTGTAGTGCAAACCATAGAAAATCTAAACAAGTGGACGTGGCTGTGTTCCAACAGTACTTTATTTATGGACTCTGAACTTTAAATTTCATATTATTTTCATGTGTTATGAAACATTATTCTTTCGATTTTTTCCCCCAACCACTTAAAAATGTGAAAACCATTCTTAGCTCACAGGCTACATAATAGGAGGCAGGCTGGATCAGTTTGTCGACACCTGCTCTAAAGTAAGAACTTCTGGGATTGCTTCTTTCTGTCCGTGGGCACCGCCAAGTAAGCATCATTAAAGTCTCCCCTCCCACCACCATCAGGTCTAAGTCAGAGTCTCCCAAAGAGCCTGAACAGCTGTGGAGGCTCTTCATCGGAGGTTTGAGCTTTGAAACAACTGATGAGAGTCTGAGGAGCCATTTTGAGCAATGGGGAACCTTATGGCGGATTGTGTGGTAATGAGAGATCCAAAACACCAAGGGCTCCAGAGACTTTGGGTTTGTCTGGGATGCCAGTGTGGAGGAGGTGGAGGCAGCCATGAATGCAAGGCCACATAAAGTGGATGGAAGAGTTGTGGAACCAAAGAGGGCTGTCTCAAGAAAAGATTCTCAAAGGCTGGTACCCACTTAAATGTGAAAAAGATTGTTGTTGGTGGCATGAAAGAAGACACTGAAGAACATCATCCAAGAGATTATTTTGAACAGTACGGGAAAATTGAAGTGACTGAACTCATGACTGACCGAGGCAGTGGCAAGAAGAGAGGCTTTGCTTTTGTGACATTTGATGACCCTGACTCTGTAGACAAGATTATCATTCAAAAATCCCATACTGTGAATGGCCATGACTGTGAAGTAAGGAAGGCTCTGTCTAAGCAAGAGATGGCTAGTGTTTCATCCACCCAAAGAGGCTGAGGTAGTTCTGGAAACTTCGGTGGTAGTGATGGAGGTGGTTTTGGTGGGAATGACAACTTTGGTCATGGAGGGAACTTTCGTGGGCAAGGTGACTTTGGTGGCAGTTGAGGTGGTGGTGGTTGTGACGGCAGTGGGGACTCAGTAATGATGGAAGCAACCCTGGAGGTGGTGGAAGCCGTAATGATTTTGACAGTTACAACAATCAATCCTCAAATTTTGGACCCATGAAAGGAGGAAATTTTGGAGGCAGAAGCTCTGGCCCCCATGGTGGTGGAGGCCAGTACTTTGCCAAACCATGAAACCAAGATGGTTGTGGTGGTTCCAGCAGCAGCAGTAGCTATGGCAGTGGCATTGGGTTTTCATTGCTGCCAGGAAACAAAGCTGAGCAGGAGAGGCGAGCCAGGGAAGTGACAGGGAAGCTACAGGTTACAACAGATTTGTGACCTCAACCAAGCACAGTGGTGGCAGGGCCTCACTGCTACAAAGAAGACATGTTTTATTTTATTTATTTATTTATTTTTTAAAGATTTTATTTATTTTTTTGAGAGAGAGAGAATGAGAGAGAGCACAAGAGGGAAGAGAGTCAGAGGGAGAAGCAGACTCCCTGCTGAGCAGGGAGCCCAATGTGGGACTCGATCCCGGGACTCCAGGATCATGACCTGAGCCGAAGGCAGTTGCTTAACCAAC
>NW_027397082.1:17732100-17822002 GCF_003265705.2 Callorhinus ursinus | reverse complement strand
CTGAGCCGAAGGCAGTTGCTTAACCAACTGAGCCACCCAGGCGCCCCCAGAAGACATGTTTTAGACAATACTCGTGTGCATGGGCAAAAAACTCAAGGACTGTGTTTGTGACTAATTGTGTAACAGGTTATTTTAGTTTCTGTTCCAAGGAAAGTGTAAAACATTCCAACAGAGGGTTTTAATGTAGGTTTATTTTTTTTGCACCCATGCTGTTGATTGCTAAATTCAATAGTCTGATCATGACGCTGAATGTGCCTTTAAAAAATAAATAAAATAAGTAAGAATTTCTTATTGCACTCTAGAGATAAATGAAAAGAATTAACCAGGTAACTAAATGTGTCAAGCTTCAACCCTGCTCTTCTAGGCAGTGTGGAGGCTAGGGTAATAGGTCTTTTCAACCAACAATGAAAGACTATTATATACAGCCAAACTAATATAACCCATCAACCACTGCCACTCCAAGCTGCTTATGAAACTGGCAGACAGGGCTGAGTCACAAGGCCTTAGAATCTAACCCTGGGGACTCAGCTGCTCCCCCAGACTTGTTTAATCTCAAACGGCACCAGAAAATAATGAAAGGTTAACTTGGAATCCAAAACACTGTCTGGAACTGGCAGCCTAAGGTAGCTGGAGAAAGCTCCTCTCGGGTAGCTCAGAACTGACTTTTACTGGATTGTCTGATAATTCCGGGGCACTCTCAGCTAGTAAGAAATGTGGAATCTGGGTCATGTTACAACTACCTTGCAGTCTACCCTCAAGGTGTTAGAGCTTGTGATTTAAAAGTAGACCAGAAACGTTGAGGCCTCCTTATTGAGCCTCATGGTCATGAATGTCCTTAAATATTGCTCTTATTTGGGTGTTTCTTTCAAAGTACCTTAATCCAGCAGATGAACAGAATGAACTGTTACTTCTCTCAGCCACCTGCTTTTCCCTCTTTTTTTTTACATTTTTAAAAAATGTTTTATTTATCTATTCATGAGAGTCAGAGAGAGAGAGAGAGAGGCAGAGGGAGAAGCAGGCTCCCCACTGAGCAGGGAGTCTGATGCGGGGCTTGATCCCAGGACCCTGGGATCATGACCTGAGCCGAAGGCAGACGCTTAACCATATGAGCCACTCAGGCGCCCCTGCTTTTCCCTAACTCTTGACTGAAAAAGCACAAGAGAAATCTATAGCCCCCCCCAGTTTTACTGAGGTATAATTGGCATACAGCACTGTATAAGCTTAAGGTGTACAGCATAATGATTTGACTTCAATCTATAATTCACTTTAATTTTTTAAAAAAATATTTAATTAGTTGTCAGAGAGAGAGAGAGAGAGCACAAGCAGGGAGAGAGGCAGGCAGAGGGAGAAGCCGGCTCTCCGCTGAGCAGGGAGCCTGATGTGGGACTCGGTCCTGGGATCATAACCTAAGTAGAAGGCAGACGCTCAACTGACTGAGCCACACAGGTGTCCCTCACTTTAATTTTTTTAAAAAATATTTTTATTTATTTATTTTTCAGAGAGCACAAGCAGGGGGAGTGGCAGGCAAAGGGAGGAGCAGCTCCCCGCTGAGCAGGGAGCCCGATGTAGGGCTCCAGGACCCTCAGATCATGACCTGAGCCAAAAGCAGACTCTTAACTGACTGGGCCACCCAGATGTGGCCCCTCACTTTATTTTTTAAGCAGTTTTTTATTTACAGAGTAATTGGATAGATAGCACAGAGTTCTGTATACCTACCCCACCTCCATTCCCTCCCCCAGTCTCCCCTGGTAACCTCTTGCATTAGTGTGGTGCATTTCTCACAATTCATGAGCCAATATTGATACATCACAGTCATTCTTTGTATTTTAAACTGTGGATTTTGACTGATCCATACTAACATGTATGCACCTTACGGTTTCATACAGAATAGTTTTGTCACTCTAAAAATCCTCTGTATGTCACCTATTCATCCATCCCTCCACTCTCCCCTGGGAGTTCTGGCAACCACTAATCTTTTACTTGTAGAGATTTTTACTAATTTCTATAGTTTTCCTTTTAAAAAATGTCGTATAGTTGGTAACAGAGCATGTATCCTTTTTCAGACTGACTTTGGCTTAGTAATATGCATTTAAGTTTCCTCCATGTCTTTTTGTGCTTGATAGCCCCTTAAAAATTTTTTTTTTCATTTCTTTTTATCAAGAAATAATATGCTATTATATAGATGTACAACAGTTTGTTTATTCATTTGTCTATTTTAAGACATCTCAGTTGCTTCCAGTTTTTGGTAATTATGAATAAAGCTGCTATTAGCATTCACGTGCAAGATTTTGTGTGGACATAAGTTTTCATCTAATTGGGTAGATTAGAATGAGTGCTGGATCACATGGTTTAGTAAGATTATATTTAACTTTGCACACTATCTTCCAAAGTGGTTGTACCATTTTGTATTCCCACAGGCAATGAATAGGAGTTCCTGTTGCTGTTGCTCCTTGTCAGCGTTTGGTACCATCAGTTTTTTAGATTTTAGCCATTCTGGTATGTATGTAGTGGCATTTCAATGTTTTTCAGTTCCCTAGGATGATTATCTTTTCATACGCTTATCTGTGTATCTTCATTGGTGAGGTGTCTTTTGCCCCCCTTTTTTTAAAGATTTTATTTATTTGAGAGAGAGAGAGAATGAGAGATAGAGAGCACCAGAGGGAAGAGGGTCAGAGGGAGAAGCAGACTCCCCGCTGAGCAGGGAGCCCGACGTGGGACTCGATCCCAGGACTCCAGGATCATGACGTGAGCCGAAGGCAGTCGCTTAACCAACTGAGCCACCCAGGCGCCCTCTTTTGCCCCTTTTTAATTGGGTTTTTTGTTTTCTTACTGTCGAGTTTTAAGAGGTGTGTACGTGTGTGTGTGTGTGTATTTTGGGGGGAAGGGGCAAAGGGAGAAGGAGAGAGAATCTTAAGCAGGCTCCATGCTCAGTGTGGAGCCCGATGAGGGGCTTGATCTCAGAACCCTGAGATCATGATCTGAGCCAAAATCAAGAGCCGGATGCTTAACTAACTGAGCCACCCAGGCACCCCTCTTTGTATATTTTAGATACAAGTACTTTATCCCACGTGTGTTTTGCAAATATTTTCCCCAGTCTGTGGCTTATCTATTTTCTTAATAGCGTCTTTCTCAGAGCAGAAGTTTTAAATTCTAATAAAGTGTATCTTGCAAATTTTTGTCCATTTCATTTGGTACTTTTCTAAGCACTGGGGATACAAAAGTTGGAAAAAAACAAAACAAAACCAACAAAGTCCCTGTCTTTGTAGACATTACATTCCGGGGGGGGAGAAGGGTAATAAATAAAAACATTTCTGATGGTGATGAGTACCAATAGGTCTGATCAAAGAAAAGGAAAAAAAGCAGAGAAAAATGACAGTGCCCGAAGGGTAGGGATAGGAGTCACAATTTTAAATACAGTCATCAGAGAAGGTCTCAGTGGTAAAGTGACATGTAAGCAGAGACTTGAAGGAGGTGAGGGGATAAGCCATGAGGATATCTAAGGGAAAAGAACCCTAGCGCAGCAAATAGCAATGACCAAGGCCCTGAGGTGGGAGTGTGCCAGTGTGGAAGGAGAAGCAAGCAGGCCAGTGTGGCCGGCACCAAGTTAGGGGGGAGAGGGGACAGGTAAGACAGGCCAGAAGGCAGGGTCTCGTAGGCCCCTGTTAGAACTTTGGCTTTATTCTGAGGTGGGAAGCTTATGTGCTAACGCAATCATTATACATATAGCACTGAGAAGAGACTTTAGGGAGGAAAGGCAGAAGCAAGGAGACTAGTGGGGATGACACTGCAAAAATCAATGCACAGTAGCAATGGGCTGGAAAGAAGATTCTAGAAATTTTCTAGATTCTAGCAATATTCTAAAAGTAGAACTGGCAGGATTGGCCGATAGGTCAGAGGTGGGGAGTAAGAAGAAAAGGAGCCAAGGATGACTCCAGTGCTTTTGGATGAATGGAACTGTCATTTACGGAGAAGATAGAAGAAGCAGGTTGAGCAAAAGCAAAACTCATATACAAATTATACCCTTCTCCCCCCTGGAATGTAATGTCTACAAAGACAGGGACTTTGTTGGTTTTGTTTTGTTTTGTTTTTTTCCAACTTTTGTATCCCCAGTGCTTAGGAAGGTACCAAATGAAATGGACAAAAATTTGCAAGATACACTTTATTAGAATTTAAAACTTCTGCTCTGAGAAAGACACTATTAAGAAAATAAAGAGATAAGCCACAGACTGGGGAAAATATTTGCAAAACACACATGGGATAAAGTACTTGTATCTAAAATATACAAAGAGGGGTGCCTGGGTGGCAAATTCCTATCTTCATCCACTCGCTGTCAAATAAATAAAATCTTAAAAAAAAAAAGAGAGAAAGAGTGGCCAGTGACATACAAGGAAAATCCAAGAGAGATAGAACGGTGTTCTGGAAAACAGGGGAAGGTGATGTTGCAAGGACCGCATGACCGACTTCATTAACTGTACGGCGAGGTCAAGTAAGAGGAGGATGGAAAACCTTAGCAATGTGGGATTCCTGGTGAGCCTGAATGGGGGTTCAAAAGAGAACAGGAGGAGGAAGTGAGGACAGAGCTCAGGAAACTCTTAACAGAGTTTTTTTTTTTTTTTTTTAAGATTTTATTTATTTATTTGACAGAGAGATACTCAGCGAGAGAGGGAACACAAGCAGGGGGAGTGGGAGAGGGAGAAGCAGGCTTCCGGCTGAGCAGGGAGCCCGATGCAGGGCTCGATCAGGACCTGAGCCGAAGGCAGATGCTTAACGACTGAGCCACCCAGGCGCCCCAACAGAGTTTTGTTTTAAAGAGAAACTGAGGAATAGGGCAGTATCTGGATGGGATACACAGCCAGGGCAAGAGTTTTTTGTTTCTAAACAAGAGAAGCCACAGGCTGTGTGCATGCCCATAGAATGATCCAGCAGAAAGACGCATAGGAAGCAAAAGCAGAGAGTGAAGTTATTGGAGGATGCATGATGGTTTCTATTGGTAATGAAGTCACCAACATGGCTGACTTTATGGCAGTTCCTTGTCTATGGGCAGAATTGTAGTAAATGCAAACTTTCCATTAGAGTTTAAAATGCTTTTTTTGTTGTTGTTCATGAGAGTCAGAGAGGCAGAGGCAGAGGGAGAAGCAGGCTCCCCGCCCAACAGGGAGCCCGATGCGGGACTCGATCCCAGGACCCCGGGATCATGACCTGAGCAAAAGGCAGATGCCCAACCATCTGAGCCACCCAGGCGCCCCCTCCATTAGAGTTTAATGAAAATAATATGCAGTTTTTTTTTCCTATCCAAGTTCATGAGACCCCGTGGTTTTAGGCCATGATCATGACAAAGTAGCTAAGGTAGGGTGGATGAACTGAAAGGCTGAGGTATTGGAGAAATGGAGTATGTGGATAGTGAGCTCTCCAAGAATTCTGAAACAGTAGTCCTACAGAACGTGACAGTGAGCTGGGAGCTAAGATCTCAGCCCCTTCCTGAATGAATGCCGCCTGAGTCAGGGAATCCCCAGTGCACAGGGCAGCTGCTTCTACTTCTGGACAGTGAAAATGATAGGAGACTTTTTCCTTATTCAGAGTTAAACTCTACCACCTAGTACTCCCCAAACTGCTCCTCACCCAGTCCTCTAGAACTATTCATGATGAGGCAAAACTCTCTGACTTAACATAGCTCTTGAAAGCAATTGAGAACAGTTCCAGGTTTCTTTTCTAGGAAGAATATCTGTCTTTCGACCATTCCTTATGCATCATTATTTCCAGGACCTCCACCATCTTGGTTGCCTCTTTGGGATACTCTTGTTGATTTCCTGGGGATGGTGGAGTCAGGGGCACTATCTTCTGATTTCCCTTCTGATGTTCAAATCACTATGGTAATTAATACTTTATTTTGTCAAGGCCAGTGTGGGCACAACATTGTATTGAGCAAAAGCAAAACTCATATACAAATTATACAAAGATGTTTCTCTCTCACAATCTGCAGCCTCCTGCTATCCCTAAATTCAGAGTGACTAATGTTATAGTAGTGGAATTATAAGAAAGAACATTACAGTGTTAATATTCCTAACACACTGCAGAAAAGACTATGAATTAGTGCATGAGAAGGAATACTTACGAGAATATCAGTATTTTCAAAATAATTTCTCCAGTATGGTCTGATTTTTCTCTGTCCACCAATGTCCCATACATTCAGTTTAAAACCTTGTGATTGTACACTTTTGATGTTAAATCCCTGAAACAGAGGCAAAAACACCAAGCTTTATTAAGCTTTGAGATCATAATTCTGACAAAGTTATATTTAACAGCTATGTTATTTATTAATCATGAGGTACTCTGCCAAATGTGATACTGGTAACACTGAAAATAGTCTGCTATGATAGGGAAGAAAGAAATGTGTTTTTACATGCTTACTTCATTCAGGTTTGGAGTCAATATTAATGTCATGGCTAACATGACACTTTCTCTAATAAGTGTACACATGTGCACACACACACCACTGCTGAGGACAACTTGGAATGAGAATAGTTCTGATAATCAACACAGACCACATCTCCTGATGGATCCTCAAGATGGTAACATTTAACAGAATATTACATTTAAACAACAAAAAAAACAGAAGCTAAATCTGAAGACTCAATAGAACAGAATAAATTCCAAGTTTAAAAAGAGGCAAGAGCTACAATCTGGAAGACAGGATTCTTTTTTTTTTTTTTTAAAGATTTTATTTATTCATTTGAGACACAGAGATAGAGAGAGCACATGAGGAGGGAGAAGGAGGCTCCCCACTGAGCCAGGAGCCCGATGTGGGGCCCGATCCCAGGACCCTGGGATCATGACCTGAGCCAAAGGCAGATGCTTAACCGTCTGAGCCACTCAGGCGCCCCTGGAAGACAGGACTCTTTAAGAAATTTCTTCATATGCGTTTATCAGGAAAAGGAGGGAGCTGAAGTCATGACACTATGGGAGAAGCTGGTTTGTAACTGGACCCTTAGCCCTGTGAGGAAGGGATGACCTGCTGGAATAGCATGTTCAAACTCTGAAGTGGGGCCCTCAGTTACAGGAAGTGATGAAAATAAACAAGCAGGCATTGGAAACTCTTCTTTCATAAGTATTTCTGATGAACTTGAAAAGAAAATATTCATTTTCAGGACAGTGACTCAAGGTGGAACTTTGAAGAAGGTGAGCAAATCAGGGGCAGGTGGAACTGTGAGCTGGGAGTTGGTGTGCAGAAAAACAAATTAACAAGACCTCTGGGGTTTGGAGAGAAGGCATTTCATGAGCAATAATTAAAAAATAAATCTTTTTCTGAGAATGATATAGTGAAATCAGGACTTGAAAAATCCAATCAACAGCTTGCTATCACAGAAGTGACAGTTTATCCAGGAGAACTGGAGTGAAGTGGGCCTGGGGACGTCTCCATAAACATTTGCTTCATATGGCAGCCTGCCAATACTACTTGCCTCTTGCAGAAGGACAAGGCACAGTGTGATGGTGTAGGAACACTGCCACCCAATTGCCACTGAGGATAAATGGACTATAGGGGATACCGGGGGATGATGCTGACTACAGCTCCCGTAAGATGCCAACAACTGAATAAATTAGAAGTTTAAGAAGTCTAAAGGGAAGTGGCTTAAGCTTATTGCAAAAGGCAGCTTCATTCTGACTCACTGACAAAACCACTTTTGTGTGCTTAAAAGTTCTACACTTAACTATAATATTCAATGTCAAAGCCAGTAATGTCAAATCTTTCTGGAATGAAGCAGGAGATAAATAAGAGTAACTCCTGGAATTTGACCATATGTATCAACTGCCTTAAAATTCTATAAGTCATCAAAAGAAAAAAAATTCTATTAAGTCATCGGACCAACAAATCTAAGAAATTATTCTAAGGAAATAATGGGTGCAAACATTTAGAAATGGGTATTACATAAGTATTATTTACCTTTATTTTTTAAAAGTAAATAATTTTTTTAAAGATTTTTTTAAATCTTTTTTAAAGATTTTATTCATTTGGCAGAGAGAGACAAAGCGAGAGAAGGAACACAAGCAGGGGGAGTGGGAGAGGGGGAAGCAGGCTTCCCGCTGAGCAGCGAGCCAGAGGTGGGGCTTGATCCCAGGGTCCCTGAGCCGAAGGCAGACAATTACCCACTGAGCCACCCAGGCGCCCCGTCATTTTTATTTTTTATTTTAAATATACGCATCATAGGGGCACCTGGCTGACTCAGTAGAGCATGCGACTCTTGGTCTCAGGGTTGTAAGTTCGAGCCCCATGTCAGGTAGAGAGATTAATTAAAAATAAAGTCTTTAAGGGGCGCCTGGGTGGCTCAGTCGGTTGGGCATCTGACTCTTGGTTTTGGCTGGGGTCCTGATCTCAGGATCTTGAGATCCAGCCCACATGGGGCTCCATGCTCAGTGTAGACTGTGCTTGAGATTCTTTCCCCTCCCTCTCCCTCCTCCTCTTCTCCTCCCTCTGCTCATGCTCTCTCTCTAAAATAAAATCTTTTTTTTTTTTAAGATTTTATTTATTTGACAGAGAGAGACACCATGAAAGAGGGAACCCAAGCAGGGGGAGTGGGAGAGGGAGAAGCAGGCTTCCCGCTGAGCAAGGAGCCCGATGTGGGGCTCAATCCCAGGACCCTGAGATCATGACCTGAGCCAAAGGCAGATGCTTAATGACTGAGCCACCCAGGCTCCCTAAAATAAAATCTCTAAAAAATAAAATAAAATCTTTAAATATACCCATCATATATGCATAGAAAAAAGAGGATACATTTTTTTAAAGATTTTATTTATTTATTTGAGAGAGAGAGGGAGGGCATACACACAGAGGTTGAGGGAGAGAGAGAAAGAGCTTCCCCACTGAGCAGGGAGCCTGATGCAGGACTCAATCCCAGGACCCTGGGATCATGACCTGAGCCGAAGGCAGACGCTTAACCGACTGAGCCACCCAGGCGCCTCCCTACTTTTTCTAATATAAAACAAAAACACAATGAAAACTTGTTTTTCTTTTTTTAAAGATTTTATTTATTTATTTGACAGAGACAGAGAGAGAGGGACACAAGCAGGGGGAGTGGGAGAGGGAGAAGCAGGCTTCCCACAGATCAGGGAGCCTGATGTGGGGCTCAATCCCAGGACCCTGGGATCATGACCCGAGCCAAAGGCAGACGCTCAATGACTGAGCAATCCAGGTGCCCTGAGAGCTTGTTTTTCTAAATTTTTTTAAAGATTTTATTTTTAAGTAATCTTTATACCTAATGTGGGGTCAAACTCACAACCCTGAGATCAAGAGTTGCATGTTTTTCCGACTAAGCCAGGCACCCAGGAGGCTTGTTTTTAAAGAATAAATATGGGGGCACCTGGGTGGCTCAGTTGGTTAAGCGCCCATCTCTTCATCTCAGCTCAGGTCTTGATCTCAGGGCTGTGAGTTTAAGCCCCATGTTGGGTTCACACTGAGTGTGGAGCCTACTTAAAAATAACAAGAAAAAGGGGTACTTGGGTGGCTCAGTTGGTTAAGCGCTGGACTCTTGATTCTGGCTCAGGTCATGATCTCAGGGTCATGAGATCCAGCCTCCTGTTGGGCTCTGCGCTCAGTGGGGAGTTTGAGATTCTCACTCTCTGCCCCTCTGCTCATGTACACATGCTTGCTCTCTCTCTCAAATTATTTTTTTTAAAGATTTTATTTATTTATCTGACAGAGACAGAGCGAGAGAGGGAACACAAGCAGGGGGAGTGGAAGAGGGAGAAGCAGGCTTCCCACCGAGCAGGGAGCCTGATGCGGGGCTCAATCCCAGGACGCTGGGATCATGACCTGAGCCGAAGGCAGGCGCTTAACGACTGAGCCACCCAGGCGCCCCTTAACTTTGTTTTTTTAAAAAAGATTATTTATTTATTTATTTATTTATTTATTTATTTTTTTTAAAGATTTTATTTATTTATTTGAGAGAGAGAGAGAATGAGAGACAGAGAGCATGAGAGGGAAGAGGGCCAGAGGGAGAAGCAGACTCCCCGCCGAGCAGGGAGTCCGACGCGGGACTCGATCCCGGGACTCCAGGATCATGACCTGAGCCGAAGGCAGTCGCTTAACCAACTGAGCCACCCAGGCGCCCCTTAACTTTGTTTTTTTAAAAAAGATTATTTATTTTTATTTGAGAGAGAATGAGAGCTAAAGAGATCACAGAGGGAGACAGAGAAGCAGACTCGCCACTGAGCAGGGAGCCTGACAGGCTCGATCCCAGGATGCTGAGATCATGACCTGAGCCAAAGGCAGACGCTTAATGACTGAGCCACCCAGGAGCCCCTCAAACAAATTAAAAAAAAAAAGGATAAATATGAAAACTTGACATCATATAATAACAAAGTCACCTATAACATATCAAATAAAGCCTAAAAGTTAGAATTGGAACTTTGAGTCCATAACTTAAGAGTTCATTTCTATGGTCACAGTGCTGGATGCCCTCATTTTACTGGTACTCTTAAGAGATACAGCCTACTGCTAGTACTCAATTAAAAAGAAGAAAAAAAAAAACCCTAGACTTTTCTTTTTCTGGCAGAAATCCTGACACAGTAATATGTGTTTTTAGCCCTTCTAGACTAGACCACTGTAATTTGCTCCTCCTTAGGCTATACATTAAATTTGTTCAGAAGCTGTAAAATTGCTCATTTGGTAGCAATTGAAATGACTTTTCTGCAAAAAGTTGCAGATCAGTAAGACTCACAAGCTGTGAAGTACACAGACCAGCACAGCCATTCAAACCTGACACTAAACTTGTTATCACAGTACAGTGGTGGAAAATGCTTAAAAAAACTCTGCTTTTGCTAAAACCTCTAATGCTCAAACACTTTAAAGTGACTAAGACCAACAGGGCTGTCCTCTAGTTAGGAAACCCAACCGGCTGGTCAAAGGTCAAGCCTTCTCAGGATTTCCTACAGGGAAGGAGGTCTAAAGAAGGAGGGTTGTTCCACTTAGGATTTGTCTTTCAACTTCCACACTGGCAGCACCACGGTTGCCTGATCCTTTGTGTTTTGCTTGCTTAGCCTTAGGAAAGAGGCTGGATTAAAAAATATAAGGGATTTTTTAATTAAAAAAGTGATAGATATATTTGTATTGATTAAGTCTGAAAAACATACACTAAAATATTAACAGTAGTTTTTCTCACAGTACTGTTTTTTTCTTTTATATTCTCTCTGTATTTTCTTTTCGTTTTTTTTTTAAGATTTTATTTATTTATTTGAGAGAATGAGCACACACAAGCACAGGGGAGGGGCAGAGGGAGAGGAAGAAGCAGGCTCCCCGCTCAGCAGGGAGCCTGATGTGGGGCTTGATCCCAGGACCCTGAGATCAGGACCTGAGCCGAAGGCAGATGCTTAACCGACTGAGCCACCTGGGCGCCCCTCTCGCTGTATTTTCTGCACATGTTAATTTCATTATGAAAAGATTAAGCTATTTTTTTAAAGTAATCACTTAGAGCTGAGGGAATTTTTTTTTTTTAAAGATTTTATTTAGGGCGCCTAGGTGTCTCAGTTGTTTATTTATTTATATATACTTTAAAGATTTTATTTATTTGGCAGAGAGAGACAAAGCAAGAGAGGGAACACAAGCAGGGGGAGTGGGAGAGGGAGAAGCAGGCTTCCTGCTGAGCAGGGAGCCTGATGCGGGGCTCGATCCCAGGACCCTGGGATCATGACCTGAGCTGAAGGCAGCTGCTTAACTGACTGAGCCACCCAGGTGCCCCTGATTGTGTCTTGATAATATACATGCTTATTTATTTTTTTTAAAAAGATTTTCTGTGGGGGGGGAGAGAGAGAGCAGAGTGGGGTGAAGGGCAGATGGAGAAGCAGACTCCCTGCTGAGCAAGGAGCCTGATGTGGGGCTTGATCCTGGGAGTCCAGGATCATGACCTGAGCCGAAAGCAGATGCTTAACCGACTGAGCCACCCAGGTGCCCCTATATATGCTTATTTAAATGATTTATTTAAAAATTGGTAAAATATACATAAAATTTACCATTTTAACCATTTTTAAGTGTAGAGTTCAGTAGTACTAAGTGCATTCACATTGTTGTGCAACCATCACCACCAGCCATCCACAGAACCTTTTTCATCTTATAACACTGACTCTCTGTGCCCTTTCAGCAATGACCCCTCCAATCCCCTCTGTCTCCAGCCCCTGGTACCCACTATTCTACTTTCTGTCTCTATGAATTTGACTACTCTAAGTACCTCATACCTATGGAATCACTTGATATGTTTTTGAAATCTTAGACTGTTTTTAAATTGTATAGACTTATCTCAGTAACAAAACTTGAGGGTGGACAAAACTGTATTTCCCATTTTGCCTTCCATATTGCTATGATCACTTTCCATATGTCACACAGGCACCTGGGCCCAGGGCAGTGCTCACCTGTGTAGGTGTAATGTGGCTGATGTCTTCAGATGCAAGCTGCTTCAGAAGAGTGGTCTTGCCAGCATTATCCAAGCCCAGGAGAAGAATTCTCACCTCCTGGTCTGGTGCACTTTTCAATTTGCGCAAAATTGAGAGCAAGCCCTTAAACAACCATGAAGAAGAGAGATTACTTTTGGGGCACTGACTTTGATATTAGTAGATATCAGAATATCTTCTCCTCCTTGAAAAAAGTTCTTGGTTGTGGAGAGCTCACAGTATTATTTTTCAGCTCAGTGTCATTTATTCCATTTGCTTCTTCCTCCTAAGTTTTGGCAGAAGTACTTCAGCAAATTCAGCAACTCAATAAATAGCATGGCTTATTGCTGTTCCTCCTATTAATCCAGTTTAGCAGTCACCCCAAATCTTCTGGGAGTGTGAACTACTACTCAATTAATGTTCCTAAAGCCCTTCATATACACTTTGGAGTAGAGCACACATCATATCAGACTATAGGTAATTGATTTTTGTATTTTCCTCCTAGAGTGAAATTTATTGCAGGTAAGAGTTATAGCTTTGGTTTCCCACAATGCCTGGCACTTATTGGATAGACATTAGATAATAGTTGTTGAATTAAATACAATTATCCACCCAAGTAAGTGCAAGATTTTACCATGCTACACACACACAAACACACACACACACTCTAAAAAAAAAAAACTTGTATAAAATTGTTTAAGACTTTATTTCAGTTTACATTTAAGACTTCAGCATTCAAAATACTCTATCATCACCTAAAAAAACCCCAATACTCTATCACCATCTAATTTTCACAAGACCCATATAGGACAGGCGCATAGTATAAATTATGTTTTTCAGATGAAGAATCGGATACAACAGAGAGGTTAGAACATTGTCAGTCAGTCATGAAGAACAAAAATCACAATTTAGCCAGGGTATTTTTTACTAGTAATTTAATATAATAATTGTTTCTTGTTTTTATTATTTTTTAATGACTAGAAATAAACCATATTGCCTTTTAGCTACCAACATAAGAAAAATTGTATAACATAGTTATTTGTTCTGTCCTGCAGCTGACAGTCTTGTTCCAATGAGGCATGAGTTACAACAAGAATCAAAGAATTCCAGAGTTTAAAGGGCATATAATCTAATCTCCCAGCCCAAGCAGAAATTCCTTCAAGCTGAGTCTTAGAATTAGATAAAATGATTATATATTTTTTTATCCTTATTGCACCAGGCAATAATTCAAACCAGCCTGTTCACTAAGATCAAATAACCATTCTGTGAAATAATTCTCAACAACTGAGTCTTTGGACAATGATATGCAAATATGCATAATTATTAAGAATTCCTTTCTGCCTCAGAGACTCTTTGTTTACCACTTCTAGTGTTCTGTATTTGCACTGACTTGTTAAGGATTACATTAACCTCTCTGTACCTCAATTTTTTCCAGCAATAAGATAGAAGATTTAGTTTAAGACAGAAAGACAAATTCTATACCAAAAGATTTAGGAAGAATGATTGAATAGATTTCAAACAAACAAAAAGATAGGCAGGTCTTTTTTTTAACTTTAATTTTTTTTTTTGGCATGACATTTTTCTTTTGTTTTTATCTTATCTGGCCTTGAATACTTTGACAACATTCCTTTTTTAAACTGTATTTATGAGAAGTCTCCCTGTCTTCTATTAGCTACATTGCAATCACTCATTTATAATACCATCTTTCAGAACAGTTAAAATTAGAATTCTGAGATCCTCAGGGGACTGGTAATATAAAAAGGCTAGAACAGGGAAAACACATTGTACTACTCATCCTGAGTTCTTGATTAGATGTCCTCATTACCTCTTCCAAAATAACCGAAATTTATCACATCAGTACATGAAACGACAGTACAGGTAAAATTCTCATGCATTATCTACTAGTGTAGAGATCATGAAAGATGTTTCTATAAAATATTTTCAAGGTTCAAAATGAATGTTTTAGGTTTTTCCTCACATGTCTCCTCTTTTAAAACAAATGTGTAAATAAAAATACTGCTTTCTGCAGGCTGAGACTTTTTACACGCTCATTATATTTGAAATTGAACAGTGAAGAGAAATTAATTTCTATTCATCTTAAAAGGGGAGAAGCAAAGCACAGAAGAGAAAACCATTCTAACTATACCTAAACTTTATTAACTTAAAGGTATCAAAAAATGATACTTCTATATTTCTAATGAGTGATTTTCCTTATCAGGAATTAACTTCATATACTTCACCTTTAAGTGAAATTACAGAGAAATGGAAAGTTTAGTTACTATTTTCTTCTACCAAAATGATAAATAGCATCTGAAGCATGGTCTAGGGAAGACAATGCAAATACAGTACAGCATCATATTAACCCAACTACTGAGGACAGGGGATCACAGGATTATCAGGTTTGCTAAATAGGGAAGAGGATATTTATAGATATCAGAGTTCTGCCTGAAAGGTACAAAGTAAGCTGATTTAAGAGGCTGGAGGAAAGAGAGCAGAATAAGTCTATGTTTCTAAACATAAGTGTCCATCCTTTATTTTAAATGTCAAATGAAGGGAGACAGCCATTAGAAGTTAATTTTATTATGGGGCTGAGTTTTGTAGCATAAATACAAGGAAACGAATTTTTAAAGTGCATTTTTTGTTAAAATACCCATTCATTCCTTCATTCACATTAAATATCCACAGTGTGCCCCACATACAACAGTGAGCAAAACAGATATGATTTCTATGTAGGATTTGTTTTTTGTTTTTTTTTTTTAAAGATTTTATTTATTTATTTGAGAGAGAATGAGAGATAGAGAGCACGAGAGGGAAGAGGGTCAGAGGGAGAAGCAGACTCCCTGCTGAGCAGGGAGCCCGATTGTGGGACTCGATCCCGGGACTCCAGGATCATGACCTGAGCCGAAGGCAGTCGCTTAACCAACTGAGCCACCCAGGCGCCCTCTATGTAGGATTTGTACTCCTTTGACATTAAAGACAATTTAAGAAACCGGAACTTTAGTTCATTGTTTAAAGTCTATTATCAGCATGGGTGCATATAAGTTATCTGCACCCTGGTGGACAGAAGTGGTCTGACTCAGTCATAAGACATCTAAACAAACTTTCTACAGGCAAATTATGAATACATGTGCTATTGACTACAGATATTTTATCTGCCTCAAAATCAGCTTAAACTCAGCTACTGGCAGAGGCACGGTGCACTGACCTAAAATGATACAAACTAGGTCATTCAGAGAAACTAGGCTGGTAGAGGGTGAGAGAGGAATGTGATGGTGGATGGAAAGTGTATGTGGCTGAGGAGCAGTTAAAATTTTTAAATATTAAAATTAATAAGCCATCTGTCAAGTACATGTACTCCCCATAACTAGCTTAAATGGAACTGACTTCAATGTGTCTTTACCTCTTTAACAGAAAAATTATGCCGCTCAGGGAGATGTTATTAACTTCCAGGAACTCCTATAGCTTTGATAGGGAGAACCTCACCCAAACTTGTCTTCTTTCTCCTCATCTCTCTACTAAATAAATACAGTGTTTCCTGAGGAACAAAATATGGGCATTTCCTCAGGAAGAGTGGGTTCCCACCTTACCAGACTCCTAATAAAAACATTGGGGATGGGGATGCGGGTGGGGGTGCCTGCCTTGCTCAGTCAGTAAAGCATGCGACTTGATCTCCGGGTTGTGAGTTCAAGCCCCACATTGTGGGTAGAAATTACTAAAAAAAAAAAAAAAAGAGGGCGCCTGGGTGGCTCAGTCAGTTAAGTGTCTGCCTTAGGCTCAGGTCATGATCCCGGGGTCCTGGGATCGAGCCCCGCATCGGGCTCCCTGCTCTGCAGGAAGCCTGCTTCTCCCTCTCCCACTCCCCCTGCTTGTGTTCCCTCTCTCACTGTGTCTCTGTCAAATAAATAAAATCTTAAAAAAAAAAGAACATTATGGGCTTTGGAATTTCATAGACTTGAATTCACCTTTCTTCCATGTATAACCCTGGGCACCTAGAAAATGGGAACAATACTTATATCTTAAGAAAAATGCTCTGAAGATTAAGTGAGATAATGTATGTAAAGCATAGTGCGTAGTAGACACTCGAAGCAGTAGTTGCGTTGGTTGTTTTGTTTTTTAACTTTTCACTGACCATCTTCTGACCAGAAAACACAATCTTAGGAACAGTCTTCCAATGCTGAACATGCGCGTTGGTGGTATAGTGGTGAGCATAGCTGCCTTCCAATGCTGAACATGCTTGATAACTACCACTAGGTTCATGTATGTAGAAAGTACTCCATAAATAATTTGAGTGAAGGGGTCATCTGTTAAATAGCAGTGATTACTTAATGCACTAACATTACTGTCATCTTAGTATTTTACCAAAGACGGTATCAAAAGGCAGGGCTAAAATAGCTGACTAAAAGTTCAGAGAAAACATTGGGGTTTTTAAATAAGAAATAAAACATATTAGTCATAGCTGAAGGTTTATAAAGCAGAAACAAAAACCTGGGACTCATCCTTTAGTTGTACAGTTATCACAGGGATGGGTGACACACTTAATCACACCACTGATGGTTTAAATTCTATGTTCCACTTTTAGTTCTAAGAATAGCTCACACTTTTGGAGATAAAAAAATGTATTTGGGAAACCAGATAAAGAATCCAGAATGATTTGCCCTAATTTCATATTGTTCATTTTAGGAAAAAAGAAAAAGAAAAAATCTGTCTTGATCAATGAACACAACAGTTGTATACAATAGTGCTGTAGCACTGTCAATTTGCTGTCTACAGTGTCAATTTGCACCTGGAAACATGAGCAGTGGTTAATTTATTGTAGCCTGTAATTATAAATTAAACAATCATGAAATTACAGAGTCCACTTAGTTGATAAACAAACTGGGAAAAGTTAGCCAACGCTCATGCGTTTCTCATTTATGATGACATCTCATTCTCTGTTGGTTTGGCATGCCTTTTTCATTCCAATTCTAGTTATTTTCTGTGTAAATATTTATGTTTGTACTCATTTGTTGAGAAAAACTTAGCCTTTAAATGGACAGCCCATGTATAAATGATTAATAAAAAGAAAACATGTAAAAATCTGTTTAGCCTGAGGTTAATAAAACTGCAATATAGCACGTGTGAAATGTGATTGGCATCTTCAGATCAAATTCTACTTCTTTAACAATCTGACAATGTAAAATCAATTCTTTTTCCTATCAAAATGTACTCATTGGATAATCTGACCAAAGGTGCATGCATTTTTTTTTCCTTGCAGACATCTAGTCTTTTTTTCATAAATTAATGGACGTGGGGTGGGGAAGTAACTAAGTTTGAGTGCCTGGCTCTGTGCAGTTGGTAAGCCAGCCAACCTATTCTAAATGCTTCAAAGTCCATTTTGCTTTGACTTGCTCTAAAACTACTCAATTCCATTTCAATACCCTCCAACTAACTGCACAGAAATCAACAAGGAACAGCGTGTCAACGGTCAAATCTGTCTCACATCATAATTCACAACTTGGGAAAGCTTTAAGTCTCACAGAGAAAAGCCAATTGATAGCCACTCTAGTTTTAATTTCCCATTCTTTTTAGTTTGGAGATCCCAAGGTGAGATTAAGATCTTTGGTTCTGGTGTGGTCATATATGTAAAAGGTTGCAACAGGTTTGAAATGAAATACTAAGGACTGGGCAGCAAATTTGCCTCCATCAATATGGATTAAATGTTGAAGGGAAAATCGGTCATCACCAACAACCAGATTTACAGAACTCTCAGCAAATAAATAACTCGTTGCTGCCACGCAAACACCAAGACGGCGTAAAATCCACCAGGCATCCCTTACAAGCGGTACCTCTTTGTGTCCTGGGATTTACACCCCTCCCCCCAGAGGCCCGCACTTCTCGAGGAAGAGGAGAGGTAGGCTACCATCTCCCCTAGTACCGCGAGAATGACTTCAAAGACAGTAGCGCTGACCCTTCTCCCCGCTTCTGGCCGGACCCCGGTGGACCCACTTTCCAGCGGTACCGGAAGGCCGATTCCTTAGGAAGATCTAAGCCTGCATGCGGAGGCTGCTTTCCGCAGTTATTCGGCTCCGCCCTCGCCTCAGTCCCTAGTAATGATGAAACCCCGGCTCTGTACCGGGATAGCCACGCAACCTTTCAGCCCCTTCCCCTAGCTTCGGACCCGCTGCAAGCCCCGCCTTCCTCCCCAGGCCCAGGTCTCCTTCCAAGGGCCCACCTTCGGGATTCCCCGCTGCCCCCCGAAACCAATCCAGAACCCAGAGTGCAGGTTGAGCGCCGTCCCATTCCCTCCTTGGCTTCAAGCGCAGTGGCCCGACCTGGACCTGAGGACGGGAGTGGGGTGACCGGCCAGCTCCAGAGGGGCCCGGGCCCCCACACTCACCATCCTCCCGCCGAGTCCCTCCTCCTCCTCCTCCTCCTCCTCCTCCTCCTCCTGCCTCCCCGTTACCAGGGGCAACTTCTGCGGCACCGCCCCCGACGTCCCTCGCACGCACAGCGGAGAAGCAAAGCAGCCGTACGGGGTGGGGTCCAGCTCCGCTTTCCCCAAAGTGCGCAAGCGCGCCAAAGTGCCCGCCCACTGCGCAGGCGGGCTGCTGGAGCGACTGGAGCCGGCTGCCGGCTGGTAGAGGCCCGGCGAAAGGTTAAAGCTCGCCCACGTGGCTGGTGGGCTCCGCCCAGCCTGTGATTGGTCGGGAAGGAGCAGAGCAGGGGCGCGGCGAGGGGCGGTTCCCGCGCCGAGGCCGCAGGTTACTACAGGCCGGGCTTCCATCGCAGGGTACTTCTGTTGGCAGTTGTCTCAGTACGTTCTTCCCGGGACCAGGTAAGGGGTCTTGGGAGGAGGCCACTTACCACACCTTCTTCTAGACCCCACATTCCCGGAGGGAGTTTGGATTTATGTCCTGACTGCCGAGGCAGGGCTGCTGCGGGGGCTTGGGCTTCCACCTGCTGTAGCCACGTGGCGCGAATAGTGGCCGGGGGCTGCCCAGGGACCGCTCCCTTATTGTCCCCGGCGCTATAAGGCCCAGCTGAGGGGTGAGGGGCGTTATGGGCTGTGCATCCATCTCCACATTTCTGTGTTAGAGTCCAGGATGGAGGAGTCCCGGTGGTGGGAGGCTGCTTGTTGGAGGGCAAGAGGCAGCCTGGGAACTGGCCCTGAACACTGAGGTGAGCAGACAGCAGGGGTGAAAGGCGTTTTGGAATGGCCGGGTTTTGCTAAGCAACGTTGGACCGGATAGTGCACTGTCTGCAGCCCCAGAGGAGGCAAAAACGGGCCTGCACTTACAGGCAAGCGAGAGCGAAAGGGATTCTGGGTGGGTTGAGAGGCGCTACCTCCCACCCGACCCATGGTGAGAACAGGTAGAAGAGTTAATCACGTATGTGCCAGGTCCTGTTCTAGATTCTGGAGACGCAGCAGGGGACAACATCTGCCCTCATGGAAATTACTTCTTGGTGGAATGCTTTTCACACAAGATTTCATTTCATTCTCACAGCCCTAGAAATTGGTTCTAAGCGATATGGAGTCGGGACTTGAACCAGTTCTGACTCTGGAGCAAGTGATTTTAACACTATTGTGTTGTCTAAGTAGGAGGAACAGAACGGCTTATATTTGTGCTTTAAACTCAGAACTTTTTAACAGTTGGTAAAGTGTTGGCACTGATGATAAACCTGTTTGCAGTTATGTGTGTGCCTTTTACCTCCTTCATTGGGTTCTTGTGAGGATTATGTGAATTATTATATGTCAGGTACCTAAGATATTGCCTGGCACATGGAAAGTGCTACATGGGATTTAGCTATTATTATTATTATTTTTTAAAGATTTTATTATTTGACAGAGAGAGAAAGCACAAGCAGGTGGAATAGAGGCAGAGAGGGAGAAGCAGACTCCCCTACTGAATAGGGAGCCTGATGCAGGGCTCGATCCCAGGACCCCAAGATCATGACCTGAGCCGAAGGCAGTTGCTTAACCAACTGAGCCACCCAGGCCCCCCAGGATTTAGCTATTATTGCTTCATCTAGGTTTTGGGGCTTTGCCGCTCTTCCTACCAGCAGGCTTTCCAGTCTATTTAACATCACTGGAACGAAGGTGGATTTTTCCTGAATGGTCCTTAGCTATTTATGCATTCAACTAAAGTGTGTTTTTAAACATCTGCTCGTGGCATACCTGCTTCAGATCCTTGGAAGGAAAACTCAGTTCAGAACCTTGATTAAGTAGATGCAAGATGAATGGTTAATTCAGAGCGTGCACTTCTACAATCCGCCCTTCTCTAGCCTGTTGTTTCTTTTGTGAAAAAGGAAGGGTAGACTTCTCTTTCTGAGTTATCTGGTGTCTAACATCATGGTTGCCTTGGAGTCACAGGAGTGTACCTGGGCCTGCTTGTATAATTATTAGTCTCATTGTCCAACTTTCTCTAGGCAGCCTTGGCACCAACCCTTGCCTATCTCAGGTGGTCTTTGTGTTTGATCTTCTTGAGTCTGGCTGCCTTGATCTTCCTCTGATGCAAGTACCAGTGATGATGTTTTGCTTTTCTTCCTACCTGGGGATACAAACAGGGAAATCTTGAGTACTTTTCCCCTTTGCAAGAGGATACCCAGAGGGAGTTTGGAAGCCTGTTCTCTGATACTGTTTGCCAGAGAAAATCAGCTCTGTTCTTTTTTAAGTAAACTGTATCCCCAGCGTGGGGCTTGAGCTCAGACCCCAACATCAAGAATTGCATGCTCTACCAACTGAGACAGTCAGGTGCCCCAAAACTCAGTTCTCTCTAAGAAGGATGACTTCAGGAGAGGTAATAGGTTGTTTCATTTTTTTTCCCCTCTTTTCTCTCTCTCTCTCTCTTTTTTAAAGATTCCGTTCATTTATTTGACAGAGAGAGACACAGCGAGAGAGGGAACACAAGCAGGGGGAGTGGGAGAAGGAGAAGCAGGCTTCCCGTGGAGCAGGGAGCCCGATGCGGGGCTCGATCCCAGGACCCTGGGATCATGACCCGAGCCGAAGGCAGACGCTTAACAACTGAGCCACCCAGGCGCCTCTCTCTTTTCTCTTTTTTCCCACTTCCTCTCTTCCTTCCTTCCTCCCTCTCTTCCTCTCTCTCTCTCTCTTTCTTTTGGCCTGTAGTAGATGGAGGACCCATCTAAGTGACCCTGAGCCTTGTGACCTGGGGAGAAGAGGCCCTGGCTATTGTCAGATTGTTGGACGGATGGACAGGACTGGAGCTGTGGTTAGGGCAGAGTTGTGTGTAATGTTCAGTATCCTGGCTCAATCGATGTGAATCTTTCTAAGCATCAGTTTCTTCTTCTCTAAATTGAGATCTTGGATCCCTCACATCTTTGAGCTGTGATATTCTCCAGTCCTCAGAGCAAGGGAATTATTGGTCAGTCATCTGTTTGATTTCCAGCTCCCCCCTTGTTCCCAGTAGTGGAACCATATTCTTCCAGAACTGAGGCCACCCTGGACATGGTAGTGACCTCTTTAGGGAATACTAGATGCGGCTCATGTGGGAAGAGGGAGAATAACTGTTCTAGAGAAAACCTAGAGACGAGATTGAACTCAGTACAGGAGGGGAGACCATTTGCAGCTTCGGGACCCAAAGCCTGCCCTTACTTCTGTAACCAAGACAGGTTCTGAGTTTGACTTGAAAGAGAGATGTCCTTGATGCCCAGGGAGCTCAAGAGTAAGGTGAAATGCATTTCAGGCAGGCAGTAAGTATTTTTAGAAGACTTGGGAGGGCTACAGCACCAACCTTATAATTGGCGGGGGGAGGCCAACTTTATACAAATAACTGTATGTAACAAGAAAGTGATGATTACAAAGCCGAGTGTGTTGCAAATGAGGATAGGATGCTGAGAGTATATGACAGAAGGGTTTGAGTTTGCCCTGAAGGAGTCATGGAACTGTGCCCATTGGGGGGCAGCAGATGTGGGGAGAAATATTTTAGACATAGAATAGAATTTAGATTTCTTTTTGACCTTATGTTTTTGCTTTTTTTTTTTTCTTTAGATTTTGTTTATTTGAGAGTGCACATGCGTGTGCGCGAGAAGAGAGCGAGAATGAGCAGGGTGGAGGGAGGGGGCCTAACCTGACGTGAGGCTCCATCTCAGGACCCTGGGATCATGACCCAAGCCGAAGGCAGTTGCTTAACCAACTGAGCCATCCAGGCGCCCCTGACCTTATGTTTTATGTAAGACAGGGACTGGGCAACTCATATGCTGACCTTGGCAATGAGGGGAAAGTTTCTTGAATAGTTTAGCAAACGATTATGCCTTCATGGTAGAAGTACTTCCATTATGAAAGGTAGAGGACTTTCCAGTGTTGGGTTGAGGGTGGAAAAGAGATGTCTAAGGACAGGTTGTGTGTGTTTGGGGAAGGAAGGAAGCATAGCATGTTCGGGGCACCTGGGTGGGTCATTTGGTGAAATATCTGCTTTCAGCTCAGGTCATCATCCCAGGGTCTTAGGATTGAGCCCTGCTTCAGGCTCCCTGCTCAATGGGGAGCCTGCTTCTCCCTTTGCCCCTCCCCCTGGCTTGTGCGCACGTGCACGCTCTCTCTCTCTCTCAAATAAATAAATAAAATCTTAAAAAAAAAAAAAAGGCAGCATAGCATGTTCTGTTGAACTTTCTCCAGCAGAGGGGCTGGAACCCCAGCTTGGGACTCTGTAACCCAAGACAGTGTGTGATCTGCCAGCCAGGCCAACAACTCCTTTTAGCCCCATGTAGAGCCAGGGAAGGTAAACTCTTGCCTGTCTCCCACTCCTGGGTTCAGTTGTGACTGCATGAAATAGCTTTGGTCTTTGAACCAGCCTGTAGGAGGCTGAGTCAGCCTGTCCCCAGAGGACAAGCCCAGAGCCTTCCCGTGGGCTTTGTGGCAGAGTGAGAGAGGCAGAAGACTAGCAGTGGACACTCGCTGTCTGGCTTCTGACTTCTTCAGAGGTTGCCGTTCAGTGGTGGCCTCAGGGCCAGGGGAGGGTGCCATGAGAACTCCATGGGAGGCCTCCCCTTCTCTCCTGGCTCAGCATGTCACTTTGCTGAAGTCTCTCCCACCTCAAGAAAAAAATCTAAAAATTGACCATCTCTCCCTTGACTGCATTTGTTGGCTCCTCATGCCTCCTCTGTCTCTGGTGATTCTTTCTCATCTATTTGGGCTTCCTTTTTTGGGGGGCTGGCCTCTTACATGTGGTGGTTTTCAGGCTATGTCCTCAGCACTTTATTTTTCCCATTCTGTGTGTTCTCACTGGAAAACTTTCTCTTAACCTACCTTGATGCCGCCGACTCATTGTTTTACTTCTAACCCACATCTCTGTACTTTCTTTTAAGCCTAAATATCCATTTGCTGACAAACTGGACCTCTTTCTCAGCATATACTTGAATTCTTGTGCAAGCACTGGGGTGGAGGAAAATGGACACAGTCCCTGGGTCCAAGGAGCTTATGACCTAGAGGGGAAGGTAGGCATTCATTAAAATAAAAGCACAGAGTGTTAGAACGAACTGGCACAGCTCTGAAGAAAAAGTACAGAGCCAAGAGCACCTGATCCGGTGGTCGGGGAGAGAGAGGGGCCAAGAGTCCTTCAAAGGATTCCCTGAAGAAAGGTTTAAGCCAAGATCTGAAGGATGAGGAGGTGCTTCCTTGCAAGTAACTCTAGATTGTCCCGGAGAGCAAAAGGCTCCTTACTGAGGGGGAGGGTGGAGCCCTGATGTTACGTGCTAATACATCTGCTTTTCAGGCTGCTATTTATTCTGAGGTGGCTTTGCTGTGGCCTCTTGCAACTACAGTGGCCCATCTGGCTCTATTGAGGTGGGAGTCTCGGTTAGAATTCTCCTTTCATTTTACCACTACTTAATATAAAACTTAAAATTTTTTTTAATTTATTTATTTGTCAGAGAGAGAGAGAGAGAGAGAGCGCACAAGCAGGGGGAGCAGCAGGCTCCCTGCAGAGCAAGGAGCCCAATGCAGGACTTGATCCCAGGACCCTGGGATCATGACCCGAGCCGAAGGCAGACTCTTAACGGACTGAGGCACCCAGGCGTCCCTATAAAACTTTAGGTTTCCTTTCCCTCATACTCAAATATTGGCTTTGTTTGCTCAATTCTCTGAGTGTTTTTGGATTTTGGTGATGACATAACTCAAGATGACTGATTAAATCTTACTCCAGCTGTGCCTATATATGAAAAATCCTCAGGGTGACATTTTTCAAGGAAAAAAAAATGACCTAGTAGTAGAAGGTTGAGAGTTAAATTTGAGAATTATTCCTTAAGAAAAGGGAGGCGGGATGAGTAGGTGTTAGTGAAGAGGGGAAGGAACAGTATTCTGGACAGGGAATGGCATTTGTAAAGGACCTGAGACAGGTGGCAGCCTATTGCATTTAAGAAAGGTCCATGGTATTTGAAACTCAACACATGGAAGATCCAACTCCCTGTTTTCTCTCTTAAAGCCTATTTTTCTATATTACTTGTCTCTGCACAATTATGGCCCAAGTCAGAAACCCCGGGTATCACCCTAGATACTTGTGATGTGTCAATTTAGCTAGGCCAAACAACCGCCTGTATGCTCCCAGTTAGAGTGGGCAAGGAGCAAGAAACAGCTGTTCCTAGCACACACACCTCCCACCGATTTGATCAAACACAAATTTAGGCACCATGGTGAAGGGATTTTGCAAATGTAATTAAGTCCTAATTCGTTAGTTTTGAGTTAATCTAAGGGGGGATTATCCTGGGTGGCCTGATTTAATCAGATGGAATCCCTTTAAAAGAAGGCTAGGCATCCCCTGGGGTCACTAACTCTGGCCATTGCTGGGCCCTCCTTCCCTCCCCAGGATCATCCCTTGGTAACTGCCTTCCCTGCTGGTTTCAGGCTTGCTTTGTCAACTCCCACAATTACAGAAGTCAATTTGCTAATTCCTTGTACTAAATCCATTTTTTTTTTTAAAGATTTTATTTATTTATTTGAGGGAGGGAGACACAGCAAGAGAGGGAACACAAGCAGGGGGAGTGGGAGAGGGAGAAGCAGGCTTCCTGCTGAGCAGGGACCCCGTTGTGGGGCTCGGTCATGACCTAAGCCGAAGGCAGACGCTTAACAACTGAGCCACCCAGGCGCCCTACTAAATCCATTTTTATATATTTATCAATATTATGCGAATATATATAAAGGATATATATATCCTATTGATTCTGCATCTGTGCTTGAACCCTAATAGAGTATTCTTCCTATAACCAATCACTACGTAAATCCCAAGATTCTGCTGCCTTAAAAGTTTCTGTCTTTTGGTCCCTCCTCTCTGTTCCTGTGCATCTGGGTTCATGTGCATCATGAGCCCCATCTCTTCTTGCCTGGATTACTGAAATTCCCATCCAGCTGATGTCTCTGCATCCTCTGAGGTCCTACCACACCGAGTTTATTTTCATGTCATTGCCTAGAGTTTTCTTTCTAAACCACACATCTGATCTTGTCACTCTGCCTAAAATCTTTTAATGGCTTCCCGAAATTCTCAGGCAAAAAATCAAAACCCTTAGCTGTTTTTTTAAAGATTTTGTTTTTTTATTATGTTTTTAAAGATTTATTTATTAGAGAGAGAGTGTGCATGCACAGGGGCAAGAGAGGGAGAGAGAGAATCTCAAGCATACTCCCTGCTGAGTGTGGAGCTGGACATGGGGCTCGATCTCACAACCCTGAGATCATGACCTGAGCTGAAACCGAGTTGGACGCTTAACTGACTGAGCCACCTAGGCGCCCCTTTCCTTAATTTTCTTTGTCTTTATTTTCTGCAGTTTGAAATATAATATAATATGATTAGATGTAGATTAAAAAATTTAATTCCAGTATAGTTAGCATATGGTGTTATATAAGTTTCAGGTGTAAAATATAGTGATTCAACAATTCTATACATTTCTCAGTGCTCATCATGGTGAGTGTACTATTAATCCCCTTTACCTGTTTCACCCATCCCCCTGCCCACCTCCCCTCTGGTAACCATCAGTTTGTTCTCTGTAATTGAGTCTGTTTTTTTTTTTTAAGGTTTTTTTTATTTATTTGAGAGAGAGAGAGAGTGGGTGCACAAGCGGGGAGAGGGGCAGAGGGAGAGGGAGAAGCAGACTCACTGCTGAGCAGAGAGCCAGACGCAGGGCTTGATTCCAGGACCCTGGGATCATGACCTGAGCGGAAGGCAGATGCTTAAATGACTGAAGCACCCAGGCGCCCCAAGTCTGTTTTTTTGTTTATCTTTTTTTCTTTGTTCATTTGTTTTGTTTTTTAAATTCCATATATGGGTGGACTCATATGGTATTTGTCTTTCTCTGACTGACTTGGTTCACTTAGCATTGTATTCTCTAGATCCATCTATGTTGTTGCAAATGGCAAGATTTCATTGTATGTATATGCCACATCCTTTTTTTTAAAGATTTTATTTATTTATTTGACACAGAGAGAGAGAGAGCACAAGCAGGGGGAGCGGCAGGCAGAGGGAGAAGCAGGCTCCCCGCCGAGCAGGGAGCCCAATGCAGGACTCGATCCCAGGACCCTGGGATCATGACCTGAGCTGAAGGCAGACGCTTAACCGACTGAGCCACCCAGGCACCCCTATGCCACATCCTTTTTATCCATCTATCCATGGATACTTGTGCTGCTTCCATATTTTGGCTATTGTAAATAATGCTGCAGTAAACATAGGGGTGCATATATCTTCTTGAGTTAGTGTTTTCATATTCTTTGGGTAAATACCCAGTAGTGGAATTACTGGATCATATGGTAATTCCGTTTTTAATTTTTTGAGAAACCTCCATACTGTTTTCCACAGTGACTGTACTAGTTTGCATTCCCATCTAGGTGTAGATTTTTTGGTAGTTATCCTTCTTGGTGTTCTCTGAGCCTTCTGGACTTTGGGTTTGGTGTCTGATTTTTTTATTCTCTATTTTTTAATTTATTTTTAAGATTTTATTTATTTATTTGACAGAGACACAGTGAGAGAGGGAACACAAGCAGAGGGAGTGTGAGAGGGAGAAGCAGGCTTCCCGCGGATCAGGGAGCCTAATGTGGGGATCATGACCTGAGCCGAAGGCAGACGCTTAACAACTGAGCCACCCAGGCGCCCCTTTGTCATTAGTTTTAGAAAATTCTCAGTCATTATTGCTTTAAATATTTCTTCTGTTCCCTTTCCTCTTCTTCTGGCATTCCCATTATGTACATGTTACACCTCATGTAATTGCCCCAAGGTTCTTGGGTTTTCTATTCTGTTTTTTTTTCTTTCATTTTTTTCTTTACTTTTCAGTCTGGGAATTTACTATTGACACATATTTAAGCTCATGGAACTTTTTCTTTGGCCATGTCCAGTCTACTGATGAACCCATCAAAGGCATTCTTCATTTCTGTTACAGAAGTTATTTTTAAGACCTTATCTATTTTTTATTTGAGAGAGAGAGAGAGAGAGAATGAGCATGAGCAGGGGGAGGAACAGAGGGAGAGGCACAAGCAGACTCTCCGCCAAGCACAGAGCCCAACATGAAGCTTGATTGCAGGACCCTGAGATCATTACCTGAGCCAAAGTCAGATGTCAGATGTCTGACAGAGCCACCCAGGTGCCCCCAGAATTTTTTTTTTTAATTTCCAGCATTTCCTTTTGATTCTTCTTAGAGATTCTATCTCTGCTTACATTATCCATCTGTTCTAGCATGTTGTCCACTTTCCCATTGGAGTCCTTAGCAAATTGATCATAGTTATTTAAATTCCTGTCTGATAATTCCAAAATCTCTGCCATCTGGTTCTGACACTTGTGCTCTCTTCAAACTATGTTTTTGCCATTTAGTATGCCTTGTAATCTTTTGTTGAAAGCCAGATGTGTGTGCAATTTTACCTTTATCTGGGGAGATGTTAGTTGTATTTACTGTTTGCTGAAGCTGTAGGTGTCAGAGTTAACATTTTCTTTGGTGTCCTCGTTTTTGTCTCTCCTGTTGTCTTTGGGTTTCTAGAGTCTTCTTAATAAGGTCTGAAACTTGCAATTCTTTCTGTTGTTTAGTTCTCCGTGTTACCACATAGGAGCAATGTACCACCTGCAGTGGTCAAGTGTGAGGGAGGAGACAGTGTTCTATAGTCCTGTGATTAGTTCTCAGTCTCTGAGTGAGCCTGTGCCCCTGAACCTTCAAAAGTGCTTCTTAGGCTCTTCTTATCCACTTCAAACGAGATAGGAAGGTTGGAAAGGGCTGGTCTTGGGTATTTACCTTTTCCCAAGTCATTTAGGTTCTAGTAAAACCCAAAATGGTTAGGCTCTGGTAAAACAGGCTCTTTTGAGGGTGGGTCTTGTTAGAAAGAACAGAGGGCTCTGGGTGTACTTCAAAATGACTACTTTTCCCATCTCCCTGTTAGAAGTACTAGGGGATTTTTCTCTCATCTTCACCCTGAGAGCCTGGTGGCCTCTTGAAGGTGAACTCAAAAGTGCGCCCCCACACTCAAGGTTGAATCCCCTTGGAATATTTAATTTGCAAGCTTTTCACACTGAGCTTCCAGCAATTTGTCAATTATAATTTAAGTTTTCCAATGGTACTTGCCTAGTGGAGGGCTTCTTTTCCCAGTAAGCTGTCATTCTCTGTACTTGTATGTCTCTCCAGGCTTGGGGGCTGTGGTTTGCCCTGTGACCTCAGTTCACTGATGGGTCTAAGAAGAGTTGTTGATTTTTAGTTTGTTCAGCTTTTTTTCTTCTTGCAAGGACAGCAGTGACAGTTTTCAAGCTCCTTACATGTCCGACCTGCTTTAGTTTTTCAAGACATGGATTCCAGAACCCAGTTAGAGGCAAGAGTCCTCAAGTAAGTCAGGCAGAATTAAAATCCTGGCTTTGTCACTGGCTAATGCTTGTGTGACTTGGTAAAGTTATTTATCTGTGCCTTGGTTTTCTCATCCATAAAATGGGGTTAAAGGGTATTTATTTTATAGCATTGATGCAAAGATGAATTCAGAAAATGCACATCAAGCCCCAAGCAAAATGTATAGCATAGAATCAAAGCTCAGTAAGTGTTAGCTATGATCGTCATTATCTGGTCCCCATGAACCCTGTGTACGGTCAATGCTGGCTCTTCTTTTTTTTGGCCTGGGACACCTCTCCTCTATCTATCTACCTTCTACCCACCCTTCAGAACATTGTTTATTTTTTGTTTTCACAAAGCATTTTCAGAATCCCTCATCCGTTTTAGATAAGGGGACTGTATAATTTATCATCCAAGTCAGGACACTTTTGAGAGTGGAAAGGGATGCTATTAATAATTACCCCAGGACAGCAGCCCCAGGGAAACTGGGAGATCTGGTCATCTCACTTTTAGATGCCTCTTCTCTGGTTTTCCACTGCCTCCAGTGCATGTCCACATCACTGTTCACGCCGCTGTTCTTGTTGCTGCACTTGTCTTTTACCCCCCATTCTGTAACTCCCTGAGGGCAGGTGTGGTGCCTCACTCACCGCCATGGCCTGGGATCTCTCACAGGGCCGCGTGCACATTCGCACACGCACACACACACACACTCACACCGAAATGATGAGTGTGATC
The DNA here is from genome assembly GCF_003265705.2 of Callorhinus ursinus. Taxonomy (NCBI): domain Eukaryota; kingdom Metazoa; phylum Chordata; class Mammalia; order Carnivora; family Otariidae; genus Callorhinus; species Callorhinus ursinus. The sequence goes on along the minus strand of NW_027397082.1, from coordinate 17,792,083 downwards.
CTGCCTTGTTCATTTCCACCTTTCTCTGTAATTGTTTCTACCTCGGATGTGATCCGTGCCTCCTGCCTCCTTCAGATAAATAAATCTATCTCCTACGGCTCACATTCCATCTCTTCTGGGCAGCCCCCTTTTCTTACTGTGCTCCCCCATCTCTGCTTTCTCTCGTCTCCTGGACTTACTCTTTGCTGTATGTATTCTCTTCTGTTCTCCAGGTGGGCTCTTCTTCCCCAGTTACACTCAGCTCGCCAAGGACAGGCACTGTGTTATCCCCTTTTCCGGGTCTCCCACAGCGTGATCAAGCACAGGGCTGGCTGCCAGCAGGCACGCAGGAAACCCATGTTGGTGTCTGGTTGCTCAGGCTGCTTCCCATTCACTGGGGCCTTCCCAAGCCTGGTCAGATGATGCCAGTGCCTGCTGAAAGCGAGCATCCTACAGCCACTCGGGGCGCTCGGGGCGTCAGGGCAGACTTTGGTTTGGGGGACCATCCTCATTTTCTCTCTGTTCCTTAAGTCCACAGCTTTGTGTAGGAGCAAGATGGAGGCTGATCTGTCTGGCTTTAACATCGATGCCCCCCGTTGGGACCAGTGCACTTTCCCGGGACGGGTGAAACACTTCTTCAATATCACAGACCCGCGCACCGTCCTGGTCCCAGATCGGGAGCTGGACTGGGCCAAGGGGATGGTAGAGAAGAGCAGGTGAGCAGCGAGGGGAAGGGACTGGAGGCGGTGGGGCCACATGGGTGGGTGCCCTGGGGAGGAGGTGGGAACTGAATGTGGGGAATGGGCAGAGCTCTCAGGCAGGAGGGAGCAGGATGACTTGGAGCAAGGGGCCTGGGACGTAACTCTCTGTTGTCCTGGGGTGGCAGAATGGGGGTCGTGCCCCCGGGTACCCAAGTGGAGCAGCTGCTGTACGCCAAGAAGCTGTATGACTCAGCCTTCCACCCTGACACCGGGGAGAAGATGAACGTCATTGGGCGGATGTCCTTCCAGGTCCCCGGCGGCATGATCATCACGGGCTTCATGCTCCAATTCTACAGGTAGAGCCAGGGGGAAGGCGGTGGGCAGTGTGGCCGCTTAGGTCTGCCAGGCACGGAGCCCTATGGTGATGTGGTAAGAGCCATCTTTATTGACCCCTTACCCAATACCAGGCACTGTGCTAAATTCTTGGCATGGATTTAATCTCCTCATCAACCCTACGGAGGTACTATTGTCATCTCCATTTTATAGGTGAAGAACTGAGGTTCTAGAGATGTTACGTAACCTGCCCAGGTTCACACAGCCAGGAAATACGGGTGCCTGGAGGTTAACTGAGGCAGTTGTCTCCAGAACTCTCAATGAATAAGCCATCCTAATTCCTTCTTTAGAAAGTACTTATTCAACAATGAAATTTTCATGTATTTTTATTTTTAAATCTATTTTATTTATTTATTTTTGGCAGCGAGAGAGAGAGAGAGAGAGAGAGAGAGAGAGAGAGAGAGAGAGAGTACATGACTAGGGGAGGGGGTGTGGCAGCAGGGAGGGGCAGAGGGAGAGGGAGAAAGAAAATCCAAAGCAGGCTCCACACCCAGCGCAGAGCCCAATCTGGGGATTCGATCTCACGACCCTGAGATCCTGAGCTGAGCCAAAATCAAGAGTCAGACACTTAACCGACTGAGCCGGTCAGGTGCCCCTAATGTATTTTTATTATGTAACGTCCTAGTAAAAAAATACAGGAAGATGACCTCCCACCCCACCCCACTCCCCAGCTACCCCTAAAATAGAAAGACCCTTTCAGCTTAGCAGGGAGAGAATAAACTTTCTCTGTAGCTGCTGGATATTTTACTCTTCCCCCTTCCTCTCTTCTCTGCTCCGCTCCTCAATGCATCCATTTGTCCAGTTATTGAGTCAGGCCTCGGGCCAGGTGTTGGGAATATAAAGACTAAGCCCCTCCCCTCAAGGAACTTCCAGTGTTGTTGAGCAGACCAACCAGTAAGCAGTTGTAGTCCAGCTTGCTAAGTGGTAAATCGGAGGGAAAGTATGGGGTTGTGAGAGCAGGGAGCAGAGAATGACTCACTGTTCCAGGAAGGGCAGGGGAAGGGTTAGGAAGGTTCCAAAGAAGAAGTGACCTCTCAACAGAGCAGGATTTAGCCATGTATGGAAGGATGTGGATGTGTAGATATTCCAGGCAGAGTGACCGGCCTGTGCAAAATCCCCAGTGTATGAAATAGCATGGGAACAGTTTGGGGAACATCAGGCTGTCTGGTTTGACTGGTGTGCCCCAAGCCCTCCCTTCATTGGACTCTTCTCTGCCTCTCTGGGCCTCCCTTATGGTAGGACGATGCCAGCGGTGATCTTCTGGCAGTGGGTGAACCAGTCCTTCAATGCCTTAGTCAACTATACCAACAGGAATGCAGCTTCCCCCACGTCTGTCAGGTAGGAGACTTGAACCCCAGGCTGTCCATGTGGCTCTGGAGCAGGTCGCCGTCCTCTTGCCTCCAGGGGAAATCACCCTTCTAAAGGGTTCTTGGGCTGTCTTCTCCGGGTGAGACTTGTATGGCGCTGGTGACCAAGTCCCCCTTTTTAGGGTTTGCAAGTATTTTCTGAGGCTAACTAGGACAATATCATCCTAGACCAATTCGAAGTTTATTCATTCATTCGTTCTCAAGTATTTCTTCTTTTTTTTTTAAGATTTTATTTATTTATTTATTTATTTATTTATTTATTTATTTATTTATTTGAGAGAGATTGAGCACGCATGAGCAGGGTGCAGGGGAGCAGAGGCAGAGGGAGAAACAGGTTCCCTGCTGAGCAGAGACCCTGATGCTGGGCTCAATCCCAGGACCCCGAGATCATGACCTGAACCGAAGGCAGATGCTTAACTGACTGAGCCACCCAGGCGCCCCTCAGCTATTTCCTGAGTAGGTATTAAGTGCCAGGCATGGTTCTAGGGTCCTTGTCCTTGTGGAACTTAAGGTCTTTTAAGCAAACAAGCACCATAATCTTAGGTTGCGACTGCTACCCTTAAGGAAACAAACAGGTGACAAGATAGCAAAAAGCAGAGGGGCATCTGTGTGGATGGGCTGGTTGGGGAAGTCTTTTTCTGTGGAGCCCACCTTTCAGCTGATTTCTGAAGGGTAAGGATTTAGCTTACGGAAGAATTCCCCTGATAGGGAGCAGCAACAGGCCAAGGTTCTGATGCAGAAAAGAGTTTGGTGTATTTAAAGTACTGAAAGGAGGTCGAAGGGGCTGGAGCATTGTGTGTGTGTTTAGGAGGGGGACTGTCACAAGATGAGACAGGTGAAGTTTCAGGCATGAAGCCTCATCAAAGCCTCATTTCCGGACTTTCTCAATCAAGCCATGGTCTTGCCCTCAGGCGGCAGGGCTCCCCACTCCCAAGCGTGTCTCTCCTCCACTAGGCAGATGGCCCTTTCCTACATCACAGCCACAACCACTGCGGTGGCCACTGCTGTGGGCATGAACATGTTGACGAAGGTACTGTCTGGGGCTGCTGTGGGCAGGGTGACCACTAGGGGGCAGCAAAGTCCTGGGGAAAACATCCCCCAGGCCTGGCGTTGCCCTTCTTTGGGTGAGTCGGGTATGGCCACGGCCCAGCCAACTAGGGGGAAATGTAGCAGAGCTATCCCCAGGTTGGTCTTTCTCAGGTCTCTGAGGGAATTTGGGTTCTTAGACCAAGTGTCTGGATACGTGGCAGTAGCGAGATCTGATTTCTTATTTTGTAGTTCTTAAGCCCCCTCCCCTCCCATCTTCCAGTGAGTCCTGTTGTTCCCTTCCCCCAACAGAGAGCTCCACCCCTGGTGGGCCGCTGGGTGCCCTTTGCCGCTGTGGCGGCTGCTAACTGTGCCAACATCCCAATGATGCGACAGCAGTGAGTATGGGGATCCCTTTTCCTCCCTACAAACCACAAGGTTAGTGGGTCAAGGGCAGGAAACCAAGACAGTGAGTGGGTGGCTTCTGGGGACTGATGTGGGTATGGGGAGGGCTGCTGGGCTACATTTCTGAAGGGTCCCAAAGGACAGTTTGCTCCAAGGGTGATGGCCGCAGGAGTGGCAGGTGACTTAAGTTTCATCTGTGATGAGTGTTGTGGGAGTCATTGTTTGGATGGTGTGGGATGGCAGGGAGTAGGGTGGACCTTTGAGGGTTTATATGAGATCATGTCCTTTCAACTGCAACTGTATGTAAGTTGTGAACTCTGCCTACTTCCAAAGCCCTGGGGATGGCTTACAGAATGAAATGTAGCAGAGCGAGGTGTCCAAAGATAGAACAGAGCCAAGAAGCTTTGAAAGAAGCCAGAGGAGTAGATAGATGTTTTCCAGGCACCCGGCTCTGAGCTTTGTAGCAGGAAAGGTAAAAGGAGAAACCCGTGTGTCTTGCAGTTCTTGTTTTTTGGCTAGAGAAAGCATAGCTGTTCCCCTCTTGTCAAACCTAATGATGTAGTATACCTCACGCTCTCCTGATAGTGCCTGGGAGGTATCACGTGCTGCCTAAGTGTTCGCTGTTACTGCTCCTGTCATCCGCATCGCCTTCATCACGTCACCAGTATATCCGAGCCACAACGTCTTGGGACCGTTAGCAAATGGGAACTTGTCACAACAGCCCTTGCAGAAGGAGCACACCACCAGAATAGTCATGCATACACATTATTCCTCTCCTCTTTCCCTCCCCTGTCCAGGTGCTCCTTCCTGACCAATGAAGGAGCCCTCGCCACCCACCTGGTCTGGGGTTGAGTGCTGTCAGGCGTGGACCAAGCACTTTGCAGGCATTGTCCCCTTTAATCCTCACCAATCCTATGAAGTGGGTGCCATGATTAGCCCCATTTTGCAGATGAGGATAACTGAGTCTTTAGAAGGATCAGGGAATTTGCTCAAGTTCAGAAACATACTCTGCCATTTCAGGATTCAACCTAGGCAGTCTGAGCCCAGGCCTAGCTCTCTTAGCCATGGCCCTAGATCACTTCTGAGATACCACTCACTGGAATGCACAAGGAAGATCAAAGGGCCAGGCTGCAGGAGCTGGCTTCCTAGAGCTTGAGTGCGCTGACCTTGGTCCCCTGGTGTGTCCCATCGTTGGCGGGCTTCCAGCACCCCTTTCCCAAGTCCAGCAACTCCTGTCTATGTTTAGGGAACTCATCCAGGGCATCTGCGTGAAGGACAGGAATCACAATGAGATCGGTCATTCCCGGGTGAGCAGAGGCATCCCTTTGGGGTGGGAGGAGGGAATTCTGTCTTATACCCTGCCCTGTTCTTAGTAGTCAGAGCAGGCCCGGGTTCTGTTATAGGATCCCCCTGATTCCATTCTCATTCCCCTTGATTTCCCTACATTTCTTGTTCAGAACAGGCTTGTCATATCTTTTCTCCATCATTTCTGGTCCTGAAACCATAAAAGTCTAGCTAGGTGAGAGAGGGTTGGGCGAGGACACAGCCTCTGGTGGATCCATCCCTTCCCCTTTACCAGCTCAGACTTGACCCTGACCCTTGACCCCACCCTCTGGTGCAGCCCATGGATACTGGATAAGGTCATTCCTGACAACTTACTCTTTTCTGCCCTTAGAGAGCTGCAGCCATAGGCATCACCCAAGTGGTTATTTCTCGGATCACCATGGCAGCCCCTGGCATGAGTAAGATAGAGAAGCCCTCCCGTCCCGGGGGACCCTGGAACACGTCCTGGAGGCCTCAGCCACATTTAGCTTTTGCGGGGGGCGAGGGGGGGCAGCCTCTACAGCCAAGCTTCTCAAACTGGCTTTTCCCACCACAATAAAAAAATGATAATTCTGTGATGCGGTAGAGATTGTAGCTAATGCTACAGTGGTAAATCAGATTACAATGTATAAATGTATCAACTCCACATGTTGTATATCTTACATCTACATAGTGCTGAACGCAGAAACTCATGAGAGAACCACACTGTAGTTCTGGGAACATCAGTTAATTAAGTTCTTTTCATTCCACAAATATTCCTTAAGTACCTTCAGTGTGCTGGACACAGTGCAGGGTGCCAGGAAGACAGTGGTAAAGAAAATAAATCCCCTGCTCTGGTTTTGCTCCTAGCAGGGGTATGTTACAGAGTAGGATACGAAACTTGTTTGCATGAGCCTTCAAAGATTTGAACTTTGAGAAGGATGCTTTGGGCCTGCGGTACATGTCCTATTATAGGTGTGCAGGTGGAAAAGTCTGGGAAGCACCCTTCTGCTAGGACTTGGGGGACAGGTGGGGGGGGCCATGCCTACATAGTCTTCCATTCCAAAAGTGTTTTCTGGAACTTCAGGGGAGGTGGGTCCCTGATCTGATTTTGGAGAGGGGTCTTGGGAAGAGTCTGACAGCCCTCCTCCCTGCTTCTCCCTGGTCTCTTCCAGTCTTGCTCCCAGTCATAATGGAAAGGCTGGAGAAGCTGCATTTCATGAAGGTGAGTGAGGTCCTCTTTTGCATCTTCCTTGCCCAGAGCCCCCAGCCATACCCACACTTCAGAGCTCCTGATCCTCCTCCTCCCCTCTAGTTACTGGCCTTCGTCTCGCTCAAGTAGGGCCTGTGCCAGTCCCCACTGGCTGCCTGCTTTAGATGCCATGGCCGCTTGCTTGGCGTCATCTGCAGAGAGCAAGAGGGGCCCCCTCCTCCTCCCCTTCACGGCTAGGAGTTTTGTGCCTGTGGGTGTCTAGCTGGCCGATCAGAGGTAGGGCCAGCGTGGAATTCGTGTTAGGATCTCTAAGTCTCATGTGGGTCTTTCCTTCGATTTTGTGCAGAAAGTCAAGGTCCTGCACGGCCCATTGCAAGTTCTGCTGTCTGGCTGCTTGTGAGTAACGTGTTTTCTTGGTTGGGTTCTGTGGTAGCTGGGGCCCCTAAGACCCGTCTTCTTGTGTTGCCCATGTTGGAGAACATGTACTCTTTTCCCTGACTTCCATAGTGCCTGAGCTCAGGATGCCCATGGGCCATCTGGAGAGTTCTCGCCCCATCTTTGTTGAGGGCATCAGGCTGGGTAGGCACTGCGCACATCCGCATGGAGAGCGGAGTGCTTGGGCGCCCTCCTATCCCGGCGTGTCCTCTGACCTTCAGACTAGAGAAGAGACGAAAACCACAATACAGCCCCACCACAAAAAAGACATGATCATTCTAGGGGCGCTCGGCTGGCTCAGTTGGTAGGGCATGGGACTCTTGATCTCAGGGTTGTGAGTTCGAGCCCCGTGTTGGGGGTAGAGATTACTTAAAAATAAAAAATTAAAAAAAACAATAACAATAAAGAAATGATAATTCTTTGACAGTGGCAGAGGTGTTAGCTGATGGCCCAGTAGTCCCATGGCAGCGTATCGCTCTATCAGATCAGCAGGCTGTATGGCTAACCTGTTCACGATGCTGTGCACCCTCTATATCTCAGTGTAAATAAACTAACTATATAAATAAATACGCTGAGACGTACAAAACATGAGGGGACAGCCCAGGGCTGTCAAGCGTCCCAACCTTGCACAAAAGGAAAACACCACAAGTCACGGCAGCGTGCTTCGGTGCCCGCCAGCGACTGGCCACGTCCTAGCAGCAGTCACACTTTGCGAGGCCACGGGGCTAATGACAGCAGTAACCACCAACACGTGTGGAGTGTGTCCTGTGTGTCCCCACTGTGCTCATGCTGCACATCTATTATTTCACTTAAGCCCCTCAGCCCCGGAGGTCTAGGTCCTGTCATAACCTCCTTCTACGCAGAGGAACCCGAGGCTTAGTGAGAGGAGACTTGCCCAAGGCTCGGTAGCTCGTAAGTGCTGGAGTTGAGGCCAGTGCCCTAACAGTCTCCCACGCCACGCTGCCTTCTGCCAACTGAGTCATCACTGCATGAGTGGTTCCCCCGGGCTGAGCGCCATCCCTGGGCCACTTCCTCTGAGCCTCGTGGCAGCCCTGCACACTAGGCACTCTTGTTGTCCCTCTGCTGGCTCAGGGCTCACTCGCCCGAGATCACACAGCGAGTGAGTAGCTGAGCTGGGATCCGAAGCCTGGTCTGTCAGATTCCCATGTGCTGTAAGAGAGGGCCCTGGCCCCGAAGCATCCGAGGACCTTAGAAATGCTCTCAAGCCCTTCCCCAAGCCTCCTGCATCAGCGTCGCTTTTTAATGAGCTCCTTGAGCTGCTAGTGTTTGCAGTGAGGTTGGAGAAGCTGCCCTGTTCTGTTGTCTCCCAGCCCAGGGTTCGTGGCCGCGGGGGCTGGACCTTGACTTTAATACCCCTTACTGCTTGGTGCTTGTGCTCTTTAGGCTGCTACTTGCACACCCAGTGCCTTTGTTATCTTCACCTGCTTGAAGGACGGGGGGATGGGGGTGAGGAACGGGAGGTGGAGGGGGCCGATTTCATGCCATGCCAGAATGAATATCCTGCACTGAGAGACCAGGCGGGGAGTTGCAGGGAGGGGAGCCATGGGGCAGCAGGGAAGGCAGGATAGTGAATGGGCATCTCCCTACTTCCTTCGGGGGGCTCAGAGATGGGTGTGAGCAGGCCTGTGGGGAGATGCCCCTCACGCTTTGTTTCTCCTTTCCTCCAGCCTCATCTTCATGGTACCAGTGGCTTGTGGGCTCTTCCCACAGAGATGGTAAGAGTTCTTTGTGCCTCACTTTACCAAATGCCCTGTCCCTGCTCTCCCTGACCTGCCTGCTTTCCTGAAGGAGACAAGGAGGGGCAGGAAGCGCAGCATTTGTCCAAGGACAAATACCTATCAGCCTAAACTCTGGGCCTCTTAACCCTGGGTGAATGGTAAACCAAAACAGATCTCTAAGGGGCGGAGGGATGAGTTGCTCCCTCCCAGTGGAGTAAGGGCTGCCCTGGAGAGAAGTGGGGGAGCAACAAGAGACTTTCTGTTCCTGCTGCTTAGGTTATTAGGTACATCCTCCCTCGCTGGATCTGGTCCTTGAAATTGAACAGAGGGATAGATACTTATTCTGGCTTGTGTTTGCTTGGGGACGGATGACTTGGACCTCTCTACTTCCCTTGTATGCCCTGGCAGGGAAGGGGTATGTGGAGCAATGATGGAAAAGGGAAACAAAGCATCAGACTGCGGGAGGGGAGAGGACGAGCTCCAGGAGACCAGGTGCAGCTTGGATGTACACCAAGAAGGTGCCAGGTTCCCCTGCCTTCGTACTTGTATTTCAGTGTCATCTGCAGACATCTCCTGTGTTCCAAGCACTGTGCTTATAATCTTACAGAGAAGGTGGAAGTTTAGCACCAGAGAGAATGAAGTTAGGCCTGAGTAGCAGTAAAAACAACACATTATGTTGTACAGAGCCCATTCGTTCTGATGGAAAAATCAGGAAGGGCTTCTTGGAGGTGGCATCTGAGTTGGATTTTATCTGATGGTACTTTGCTACTTGTCCAGTTGGCAGGCTCATAATCCCCTTATTTTCTCTTCTCAGTGAACTGTCAGTTTCTTATCTGGAACCAGAACTCCAAGACACCATCAAGGCCAAGTATGGAGAACTTGTGCCTTATGTCTACTTCAATAAGGGCCTCTAAATGCCCCATCCCAGCAAGGACTAGTCTATACCCATATTCACCTTCCTTGGCTGCCTTGTACACCTGTGCCCTCATTTCTTTGCCAACAGGGCCTAAAGGTCAGGGTGGATTTGGGGGGTGGGGAGCCTCATGTTTTTTTACCCAGGTATGGGTTATTGGACTCCAGGGGATAAAAGTGAGCAAGGGGAGGAAAGACCAAGTCTTTTATCTGCCTCCCCCCCCCCCCCCCCCCAACCACCATCCCCTGGAGACCGGGAGCTGAGACTTCCTGAGGGAGAAGTTGCTGGAACCTGGGGGAGATAATCAAGCAAACCATTTGGAAAAATTAGGAAATCTTTGGAATTCTAATTCTGGCCAGGACTGGGGAGGAGCCCCTGGGATAAAGGGAAGCTCCCAGCCCTGTTTCTTCTTCCCTTCCTCCTCATCTTGTCTCATGCTACAGAACGTTTTGCCCCTGCAATTCTAGCTAACTCAGGAAGGGAGAGGGAAGAAGTCTGTTGTCACCTTGGGGCTCTTCTCCATTCTTCCCCATATTCCTCTCCAGTGCCCCCTTATCAGAGTGTCTTTGGGAGTGCTGCTAAACTTGGGTTGATCAAGCACCCACGAGTTCTTAGTGCTAAAAAAAAAGGCCACTGCATGAGGCAGCAAAGTTTCATGGTGCTCTAAGCCCTGTGACACTGACTTTGTTCTCCTGTGCTAAAATCATGTCTGATTTTACATCTCTGTGTTTAAAAGATAAATCCACTAACTGTGAGTAAAAATCATATATGTAGATATTAACAACACATTTTAATGGGTGTATTTTCCTAGCTCCCTCCCTTCCTCAGCCCATTGGGTTAAACACCAAAGACTGGTGCGTACTGAATAGGAAAGGGGAGTTTTATTTAGATACCTCTGAGAATTAATCAGTCAGGACCAAAGAGCCTTAAAGGACACACAGCAAAGTACAGCCATTTGCCGTTCCCATCTTGGCTGCTCTAGGTGATTTTTCAGGCTCGGGTCGGGGGGGCATGGAAGGAGACCATTGTGGCTTACCTGGGATCAATGTTTGTATTGAGTTCTGTCTAGTAGAATTTACTGACGATTCAAAGGATATCACTGTGAATCAAATAAATTTCTTGAAAAAGCACAATGAACTGTCTGCAGACTGAGTTAATAAAGCCTGGATGAAAAGCAGGATCTGGTCTTATTTTGGCCTTGGTATGGAAGAGGTTACCACAACAATAAAGGGAACCTGTCTGACGCCTGGAGGCCATTGTTGATTTCCCTTACTACAGAGGAAAAATCCACCTGTCTTTACTGGACACTCCAGAATGGGAACTGTGTTGTTTTAGAGCAGGAGTTGACAAACCATGGCTCAAGGGTCCCAATCCACCTGCTACCCTTTTTTGTGTGCCTGGCAACTAAGAATGTTTTATATTCTTAAAGGGTAAAAAAGAAGAAAAAAAAAATATGTGACAGAGACTCCCACGTATGTGGCATGCAAAACAAAATATTTGCTCTATTCCCCTACTCTGGAGCAGTGGTTTTTAGAACATGTGTCAGAGTCATGTGGTTGGGTTAAAACACAGATTGTGGGTCTAGTTATGTCTCCTGAGGCAAGGGAAACAAAAGCAAAAATAAACTATTGGTACTACACCAAAATAAAAAGCTTCTGCACAGCCAAAGAAACAACAAAACTAAATTACTTAATGAGAGAAGATATTTGCAGATGACATCTGATAAAGGGTTAGTATCCAAAATACATAAAGAACTTATTACAACTCTACACACACAAAAAGCAAATAATCCAATTTAAAAATGAACAGAAAAGGCGTACTGTTTGGTTCTGTTGGTAGAGCATGTGACTCTTTTATCTTGGGGTCGTGAGTTCAAGCCCCACATTGGGTATGGAGATTAACAAAAAATAAAATTTTGAAAAATGGGCAGGAACATGAACAGACATTTCTCCAAAGACGACATACAGATGGCCAACAGACACATGAAAAGATGCCCAACATCATTTCTCATTAAGAAAATGCAAATCAAAACCACAAAGAGATAATACCTCAAACCTGTTAGAATGGCTAAAATCAAAAATAGGAGAAAAATGTGTTGGCGAGGATGTGGGGAAAAAGGAACTCTCTTGCACTGTTGCTGGGAATGCAGTCAGAGAAAGAGAAATACCATATGATTTCACTCATGTGGTACTGAAGAACCAAAATCAACAAACAACAAAAAAAGAGACAAACCAAAAAAAGCCAGATTCTTAACTATAGAGAACAAACTGATGGTTCCTGGAGGGGCGGTGGGTGGGGGGATGGGTGAAATAGGTGATGGGGATTAAGAGGGCACTTATGAGGAGCACTGAGTAATGTACAGAACTATTCAATCACTGTGTTGCATACCTGAAACTAAGAACACTGTATGTTAACTACACTGGAATTAAAATGAAAAAAAAAAAAACAACAAAAACAAAAACAAAAACAGATTGTGGGGCCCCATCCCCAGAATTTCTTATTATGTAGGTCTGGGGTGGAGCCCGAGAATGTGCATGTCTAGTAATTGTCCAGTGATGTGGTTTCTGTTGGTCTGGGGAGCATACTTCAAGGACCACTGCTTTAAAGAGAAAGGGCCTCTTCCTTGAGGCCAAAGTACTGGCTGGAATTTAATTTTTCCCATCTTTTCAAAATTAAAATAGAATTCATATAAGTTCATCTTTTTAATGTGTACATTTCAGGAGCACCTGGGTGACTCAGTTGGTTAAGCATCTGCCTTCGGCTCAGGTCATGATCCCAGGGTCCTGGGATTGAGCCCCACCTCAGCTCCCTGCTCAGCAGGGAGCCTGCTTCTCTGTCTCCCTCTGCCTGCCGCTCACCCTGTCTTGTGCTGTCAAATGAATAAATAAAATCCTTCAAAAAAATAAAGTGTACAATTCAGTGTTTTTCAGTATACTCACAAAGTTGTAATCATCATCACAAGCTCCAGAATATTTTTATTTATTTTATTATTTTTAAAAAAGATTTTATTTATTCATTTGTCAGAGAGAAAGAGCACAAACAGGGGGAGTGGCAGGCAGAGGGAGAGGGAGAAGCAGGCCTCAGCAGGGAGCCTGATCCCAGGCCCCTGGGATCATGACCTGAGCTGAAGGCAGACACTTAACCAACTGAGCCACCCCGGTGTCACATCCAGAATATTTTTATTACTCTCAAAAGAAACTCTGTATCCGGGGCGCCTGGGTGGCTCAGTTGTTGGGCGTTTGCCTTTGCCTCAGGTCATGATCCCAGGGTCCTGGGATCGAGCCCCACATCGGGCTCCCTGCTCCGCGGGAAGCCTTCTTCTCCCTCTCCTACTCCCCCTGCTTGTGTTCCTTCTCTCAATGTGTCTCTCTCTGCCAAATAAATAAAAATCTTAAAAAAAAAAAAAAAAGAAGAAAGAAACTCTGTACCCTTTGGCAGTCTCTCCATTCCCTTCATCCCCTGTCCCCTCAAAACCCCTAATCTACTTTCTGCCTCTATAGATTGGCCTATTCTGGACTTTTCATATAAATCAAATCACAGTGTAGCTTTCTGTGTCTGGCTTCTTTCATTTATCATAATATTTTCAAAGTTTATCCATGCTGTAACATGTGCAATTTGATTTTAACTGATTTCTGAGCAGAAAACTCTGTGTCTTTGAGCTAGTTTTCTTAGGATAGGAGATCTGGCTCAGCTTTGCCCATTTCCAAAGACAGATAGGAGAAATATTACCAGAGCTAGCCAGAGCTTGGAAGCATCCACACTGATGTTCTTTCAAGAATTGACAACCTTCTTTCCTTCCCAAGCTCCTTAAACCTCCTGGCATTCCTCCTCCCTGTATAGACAATGGCTCTTTTGGAAAAGTCTGAAGTATGTGGTGGCTACAGTTTAGAGGCACTTCAAAAAGCACTCATTCAAATTGCATCTCAGCTCCATTTTGTAAGACCTCTCTGCTTTCTTTGAGTTGGCACCTGTGGGATGTGGAAAGCGAGGTGGTTAGGGTGACTCAAATGCCTTCGTGTGGGAAGTGCTAATCCAGACTGGGCAGGGTTTAGTGTTTGTCCCATCCAGTGGCTTAGTTCGAGCTCTCAGGTAAAGAAAGAAAGGGAAGTTAGGATAAAATCTCCGGTGTTTGTTGAACTGAAATTATTAGGGTTTCCTAATGATGATGGTACCTGGCTTTTATAAAGGAGGACTTACAAAACCTTGAGGCCAGGACTGAGACCCTGTGCTATGAAAATAATTTGGCCCTTGCCTAATACTGAATCTTTATTTCTTCCCTAGGGAGTTTGATTGTGGTATGCATGAATTTCTAAGACATTTGAGATCAGCAAAAATACTTGTCACCTTTTGTAACACTCGGGAAAACAAGATCAAGAAGAGGCAGAACTATGGACATTCTTAAGTAGAGGGCAGAACCAGTTTCTTCACTGTTTCCTACTTTGCCACCATTTAAGCCAAGAACAAACTCCCTCTGGGCTCAGCCATGGGCTAGACTAGGCGAACCTGCAAAATGCTTTGGCAGGATTTTGAGAGGAAATTGGCAGCTACAGGCACCTGGCTTCTCTGGCATGGGTCTTCGTTTGTTCATTTATTTTACCAACATTGTTGGGCTCATGGTTGGGCCTTGTATAGGATGTTGTAGCGATTTTTCAAAAGAAAAAAAAAGGAGTAAGATGGTGTGCTATACAAAAAACTGCAAATTTAGTGGGAAGGGCCAGCCAGGCAGATACTACAGATCAGATACAGTGTGTGTTAATGTTATGAGGATCCAGAAGAAGAAACAAGGGAGGGGATGGGAACTAGGAGTTTATAAACAGAGAACTATATGTGCAGTGTGTACTATAGCACAGCACACTGGGGATCTCTTGAGTGTTTGGTGTAAGTGGAATGTGTGGGAAAATGTAGTGGCAGAAGATGAGAGAAAAAGAAGTAAGCAGGGATCAGGACACGAGAGAACCATACTGAGTAGTTCGGACTATATATTCCGTAGGTAGTTTAAGTATTTTAAGAGAGAAAGCCTTAAGACAATGATGTTTGGTTTTATGTCGTAGAGCACCCTTGCTGTGGAGTGCGGCAGTAATTGAGAGGGAAGAATTGGCAACTAGGGCCAGCAGGGAGACCATTTTTATTTAGCAAGAACATGAGAATATGGAGGGAAACAATGGGAGTGAATTTCAGGGCTGTTTCTGAGGTACCGTCAATAGAATTATGTTTCTGGAACTTGGGGCGACACAGCACCGTGCCTCAGTGCCTCAGGTAAAGGTACTATTTCAGAGAATTCAAATTGACCTAAGCTCCCACTTTGAGACAAGGAGAGGGACCCTGGTACCAGGGCTGCGCTTCAAAACAAAAGACGTCAAAAGATTTTTAGATTGCAGTTGTTTTCTTCTTAAGGAGCGCCCGGTTACCTTCTAAAACAACTTCTTTTCCAATACTCTTTAGAATCACAGTACTTCTCTTTCTTTGCTTAAGTGTAGAAATCTAGTACTTCCGCCACGCTCAAGATGGCTGCACCCGAATTAGACTTTTCGATGCTCGTACCAGATGGCCCCGCCCCCTATCGGAGCTACTTCCGCCACTCTCTGTGGCGTGGGACGCATCTACACCGCCGTGCAGCACTCAAGATGGCCCGGCTTCCTCCCACTTTTCATTGGCTGGATCCCTCTGGTCTTCCGTCTTCATGGGGGGGCGGGACTTCTATTTGATCGACAGCTATTTTGGTCAATGGACAAAGGGCAGGGGCCCACGAAGCGCTGGAACTGGAGAGCCTGCCCAGTGTGTGGGAGGGTGTTTGGGCTGGGGCGGGGTGGAGCAGAGCCGGAAGCGGGAGGGGAGAGTGAAACAGGAAAAGAAGGGAAGAAGGCAGAAGAGGGAAGAGGAGGAGAGGGAGGAGGAGGAGGGAGGTGGCGGCGCCGTGGCGGAGGAGCAGGAGCAGGAGGGGGATGGAGAGGAGAAGGCTCCTGGGTGGCATGGCGCTCCTGCTCCTCCAGGCGCTGCCCAGCCCCCTGTCAGCCAGGGCTGAACCCCCGCAGGTAAGGGGAGGGGGCGTCCGGGCCAGCCTGGGGGCCTGGGGGTCGTCGAGGCCTGGCTGGAGGGGGCTGAAGACGGCGTCGCTGCCTGGCTAGAGGGGCAGAAGGAGTGTTGTTGCCAAGAGTTGAGGGGTCCCGAGAGGGGCTCCCATGCCTGGAGTGGACAGGATCTAAGGGGGCGTCGGTGTTTAGCTGAGGGACACCTGTTTTGGTGTCAGGGAAGTGGCAGAGGTGCGGTGCCCAGCTAGTGAGGGGCCCTTTGAGAGGGCAGTTAGGTCAGGTGGGCTGGGATGACTGACTGGATAGTGGTGCGAAGCCGAGGCATGGGGGGGGGCGCATTCGTGCCCCCCGTGAAGCAGGTCTCCAAGGCAGTGATGCGGTGTGTACGTGTTTGCGGGTAGGGGTACGTGGGTTATTGAGCTGGCCTGAGAGGGAGGAGGGGCTGAGAAGGTATTTATTTCAAGCTGGACAGGGAAAAGTTCCGAGGGCATCTTGGCTCCATTTTTAATGTGTTGGAGGCAAGAGGTTGGAGGCCGGACTCTTGGAAGGCCTGTGGGATGGAGTAGATCGGGACCCCTCAGGAGGAGGGCACGCTTGAGCTATAACAAACTCTTGCTGTAAGGCTGGCTGGCTTGGGAGAGCCAGCCATTGATGCTGATCTAGGCCAGTTCAGGGCTTTTGAGCAAAGGGTGGTGCTGATGCCAATATGGGCAGTAAATGGAGCACCCCAGCTTTTCTTGCTGGGTGGCTTGCTTTTTATCCAGGCAGAGAAGCTTGCTTGTGCTGATTCCAGCTCCAGTTGGCATTTCGAAACCCTAATGGGAGCGTTACTCCTGGTGCCAAGTTGGGTGGGGTGCAGTAGGGGGAATCACCCCTCCTTCCCTTGCATTTGGCAGGGCTTTACCATTCTATTTTCTTCACTTTCTGTTCTCTTCCCTGTCTTTTCAGAAGGGAATAGACACACACACTTTCACACACGGCATGATGGCAGAGTCTATACAGCTTAGCACTTGAACTTTGCGTTGTGATCAAGAGTAGAAGCAGAGTGCCAGCAAAAATACTTATCTTTTCCTTAGGAGTTTATGGGCTGCCTTTTTACATATGCATCTTATTTTGCCCCCTAGTATCCTTTATTTTAAAAATTGATTAGTTTTTAAAATGGAATGAAATTCATATAATAGAAACCATTTAAAACCCTTTTACCATTTCGAAGTGAACAATTCAGTGGTGTTTAGTACATTCACAATGTTGTGCAACCACTACATCTAGTTCCAAACATTTCATCACTTCAAAAGAAACCCCCCTACCCTTTAAGCAGTTCCTCCCTGATTTCCCTTTCCCCCAGCTCCTAGCAGCGACCAATCTGTTTTCTGTCTCTGTGGATTTACCTATTCAGGATGTTGCATATAAATGGAATCCTAAAATTTGTGGTATTTTGTGTCTGTCTGCTTTCCCTTAACATAATGTTTTTGAGATTCATCCACATTGTAGTGGATAAATATACCAGTACTTCATTCCTTTTTTGGTGGCTGAATGATCTACTGTATGGCTATACCACAATTTGTTATTTATCTGTTCCCCCCTCCCCGAATCTGTTTATGTATATTTGAAATAACATGTGAAAGGAATAGAGCTCATTTTCTGGCCCAGTATATTCCTTTTCCTAGGGCTGGACCCTTCCA
The DNA here is from genome assembly GCF_003265705.2 of Callorhinus ursinus. NCBI lineage: Eukaryota > Metazoa > Chordata > Mammalia > Carnivora > Otariidae > Callorhinus > Callorhinus ursinus. Next base: position 17,774,899 of record NW_027397082.1, on the reverse strand, counting down.
TTTTAGCGTTTGTTGGGGATCTTTTCCTAGTTAAAATCATAAACTGGCAAGAGAAATAAATTTTATTTATTGGAAAAGTCAGAACCCTTAGGACTGGTAAGGTTAAGAAGTATAGATGTTGGGGCATGTGGGTGGCTCAGTCGGTTGGGCCTCTGGCTCCTGATTTCAGCTCGGGTCCTGGGATTGAGCCCCGCGTCCGGTTCCTCACTCAGTGGCAAGTCTGCTGGAGATTCTCCCTCTGCCCCTCTCCCCCCTGCTCACTTACTGTCTCTCTAAATAAATAAGTCTTAAAAAAAAAAAGTGTAGATGTTGACAGAACAAAATATAGAACAAACTGTTGCTTCGCCTTTGCATCTATTTCTACTAAGTAAAGAAAGGTCGTTCTCAAGATCCAGTAAATAACACTGCTAGAAGGTTGATTTAAGAACATTGGAGCCCTAGGAGGTCGGTGCCCTGGGCCTGTGGATGTTTCACCCTGATGGAAGAGCAGTGGTGGGCCTCCGAGTTGACAGTGGGAACCGGATCCACTTCTCTGGCAGAGGAAGGTTGGAAAGTGGAGGTTGCCGCCAGGTCACGGAAGCCTGGGAACTGGCGAGAAGATGTGGGACGGGATCTTCAATGTCATGCCCTAATTGCAGTTTATCGATCATAGGCCGATTTCTTATCATTTCTCTGGCACTTCCAATACTTATTTTGGGGACAGGGTGGCTTTTGTACTTTGTTCCATTTGGGTGGATGCTAGCGCTGACCAGCAGCTATTACATGGTTACCATTCCTTCAGAGAAGAGAAAGTTTGGTAATGAGTGGGCTCCCTCTTCCTGACCACCCCCACACCCAGTACTTACATCCCCACCTCATACCCTTGTCTCTTTCTGCCCAGGAGTACTAGATATCTATAGTGAGATTTGTGTTTTGAATTTTAACCTTTGGCATGGAAGTTACTATATAATTATTAACTCTGAATCCACCACTGTTTAGTCAATTTGGTTTTTGTTTTGTTTGGGTTTTTGTTGATTTTTGGCTTGTAGAAATCAGTGAAGAAAAAAAAATTCAGAGACCATTTTGACATAGGATGCACTTCTGGTACTCACTGTCCTTATTTCAACAAGGGGCTTCCAGCTAACTCTGAATTGAGGGGGACTCGTACTCATTCCGTATTGAACATGGTGTGGGTGATTTACTGTGGTTTTTTTCCCTTGAAATGCCTCTATCAAATACAGCCTTTTTATACATATGCATCTAATATCAGAAATATATGGTATTATATATTTACATAATACAGAGTAGCTTGCTTTCCCTGTTACCAGCTCTCCCCTGGAACGGTCATTTCTTGCCATCCTGGCCCAGGAAAGTTACCAGCCTAGCTCACTTCTGAGATTGGGAACTTGGACTTCACTATCTTATAGGTTACTACAGCTCAGATATCATTCTTTAAACCCATAAAGAATAAAAAAGTAGTGGACTTGCCAGTGAGGCCTTGACGTTTGTCTCTCCTAGTTAAATAATGATTGAGATACATAGAGTTTCTTTCTTTCTATTGGTGCTTAGATTCAACTAGAACAATCTGACCATGTTATTTAAAATAAAATTTTAGTAGAAACGTCTTTTTCCGTAAAGCCACCCGGCCTAACCTCTAGAGACACAGTCCTTACCTTTCCTCTGCCATGCTTAAAACTTTGAGTTGGATGGGGGTCCTAATTCCTGGTATTTTTTTCTTACCTCGCCCCTCCATAGTATACCCTGTGCCCGCTCCCCTTACTCACCAACTGTGCCCCGATTTTCAGTCCAGAAGCTCTACTCCACTCTTCTTTCTTAAAAACAGCATTTCAGTGTGACCACCATCATTTCTTCTTGCAGAATAGCGGGAGATGGAATGTCCAGACTCTTAATTCCCTTTCCCTCATTTTCTTAGTCTGTTTTATATACCAAAGTGAGCAATCCACACCTCAAATCCACACCTCGAGTTTCCGTAAACCCTTTCAGTAGAATTCAGCAAACGTTTACTGAAATGTCCGCTCTACAGCAGGCTGTTAACACAGTTGGGCACTGGGAACCCTCAGATGAGTAACCAAATCCCTGTCCTCAAGGAGCTGGTAATCTGGTAGGAAAGACAGATCACACACAGATGTGCCAACAAAGGACGGTGGGAGCAATTGATTCTGCTCTGGCCAGGGGAAGGTGGGATTTAGGAAAAGCTTCACAGAAGAGGCATTTGGACCAGGCTTTAAAGGTTGGGAAGGGAAACAAGTCTGTTCCAGCCTGGAAAGCGAAAATGGAGGATGTATTTGGAGGTGGCTCGTAGTCTGTGGTGGAAGCTTCCGATGTGGGTGTGTAGAGGAGGGTGGAAGTAGAAGACGCTTGAAAGGTAGACTGTGGTTAGATGGTAAGGAGGCTTTTTATCCATTCATCTGAGCAGTGCAGTCCAGTAGAACTTTCTGTGATAGCAGAAAAGATCTATATCTGCGCTGCCTGTTTTGGTAGCCACTTAGCCACATGTGACTCTTGACACTTGGCATGTGACTAGGATAGATGAGCAACTGAATTTTTAGTGACATTTAGTTTTTTATAACAGCTGTATTGAGACATAATTAACATGCCAATAGATTCACCCTTTTAAAGTTATGTAAAATGGCTTTTTAGTTAGTCACAGAATTGTGTACCATCTACTATCTAATTTTATTTTTGTTTTTGTTTTGTTTTCTTAAGGTTTAATGAATATATTTGAGAGAGAGAGAGCAAGCGAGGGTGGGGAGTGGGGGGAAGAGCCGAGGGAGAGGGACAAGCAGACTCCCCGCTGAGTGCAGAGCCTGATGCAGGGCTCAATCCCACGACCCCGAGACCATGACCTGAGTGGAAATCAAGAGTCAGACGTCTAACCCACTGAGCCACCCAGGCGCCCCCGCTATCTAATTTTAGTATGTTTTCATTACCCCAGAAAGAAGCCCCATAGCCATTAGCAGTCCCTCCCCATTCTATCCCCACCTCCTGCAGCCCCTAATCTATTTTTTGTCTCTATGGATTTGCCTATTCTGGACATTCCTTATAAATGGAATCATACACGAGGTGGTCCTCTGTGACTCGCTTCTTTCACTTAGCATAATGTTTCCAGGATTCGTCCCTGTTGATGTATCAGTACATCATGGCACGTATCAGCATTTCATTCCACTTTGTAGCCAGTTAACATTCAGTCCTGTGAATGTGCCACATTTAATTTATGCACTCATCAAATGATGGACATTTGGGCTCTTTCCACTTTGGGGCCACTTTGAATAACGCTGCTATGAACATGCATGTACAAGTTTTTTGTGTAGACATAAGTTTTCATTTCTCCTGGCTGTATACCTAACTTTGGAACTGCCAGACTATTTTCCAAGACTGGTATGATATTTAATTTTAATTAATTTAAATTGAATAGCTACATGTGGCTACTGACTATTTAATAGTGCAGATCTAAGAGCTCTCCAGTGTGGGAATAGTGGAGTATAGTCCAACCCAGTGGTGAGGTCGTGGGCTCGGGGGCAGGCCACCTGAGATCTAAACCTGACTTCTACTTACTATGCTGGAGCAAGTTGCTAGCCTCTTTGTGCCTCAGTGTCCTCATCTCTAAAATGGGATTGATAATAGTACATACCTTATAGGTTTGCTGTGAGGTGAAAAGACATCCTATATATAGAGCTCTTGGAATATGTTTAATGACTATAAGTATAATAATGATCCCTGCTGTTATTATTTGTAGTCCTCAGAGTGCATTTGGTTGTTGGTAAGTTAGTATCAGCTCTCAGATTAAGTTCAGAAGCTGAGATTTGGGGAGTTTGAAAGTGACTTCCTTGATTCTGTCCTATATCTGAGTTTAATTTTGTCTCTCTAGGAAATGTTTAGGGTGAACTTATATGTTTAGAGTTGTAGTTCACAATTGGGGATAATTCTGCCCCTTCCAGAGGACATTTGTCAGCGTCTGGGAACATTTTTGGTTGTCACAGCTCGGGGCCAGGGATGCTGCTAAACTTGCCATGACAAAGGATAGCCTCCCACAACAAAGAATTGTCTGGTCCATAATGTCAGTGGTTCCGAGGTGGACAGATGCTGGTTTAGCGGTGCCTGCTGTTCCCCTCTCAGCTCATGCTCGTTATCATGGGGTTTGAGGTCAGCCTTCCTATGAAGAGAGAACATAGCATTGTGAAGTGTATGAAGTAACCTCTCTGACAACAAATTTTAGGTGGGACAGTTGAAAGCTTTAATATCCTGAATCTTGATTGCTCTCAGATTTGTTAACATGTTGCCAGTCAGCCTGACTTTGTGAGCCAACATCAAGCATTTTGGGAAAAAAGGCATTTTTTTTAGTTTGTGGTTCAGTAAGCAGGTGAGCCTGCCTTATTCACCCAGTCTTAAACTTTCTTTTCTCTTGCTTTGGTTTGCCCTTGTGGTTTCATTTTAAGAACATGTTTGTTTTCACCCCAGTGAAAGCCTGCTGGCCAGTTACTTTGTTTTCTCAGAGTCTTCCATGGCCCCATAACCAAGCTGAACAGAGTCATGTTCTTAGAACTTTTTCCTTTCCCCATTCCAAGTCTTGGTTCTACTCTCGTTTTCGGCCCCATGAGCATTGGTTTGTTGTCACACAATCAGCCTACAGCAACCATGAGGTGTTCTCCGGGTCGCCATGGGCTGACTGTTCCAGACCTCGGTGGCTGTGTGACCTCAGGAGAAGCCTTCTCTTTCAAGCCCCCAGGATGCAGCCCATCTGTGGATTTGGGGCACTAGCGGGCAACTCTTTAAGCATACTGCGGGTATCTCAGGTGACTTTGGATTAATAGTTCCAAATGCCTTTTGAATGCCTGGCCATCCGTTCACCTGAGAGCATCTCTTGCTTTCCTATTGGACTAATGCTTGAGGGACCCTCAGGATCCAGGTGGTGCCATGATGTGGGTTCCTTCTTTGCTCTATAACCCCAACTGTGGGCACCCCTCGGGCCACCCATCCCACCATAACCACACAGACGGTAGAACAGCCACTGAGTAACAGGGAGCAGTGACAGTGGGTCTTTGTGATCTGTCTCCTTGGTGGCATACAATAGACGGCTGAGGTCTGCCTTATGGGCACCTCCCTTTTGGACCATCCTTTGTGTTTCCAGTAGGTGGAGCAAAGTCTGGCCAAAAAACTGCACGTAATGTGGAAGCCACAAACAAAGAAATATCGATAAATCCAGAACCTTGCAACCTGGGAGGTAAGGAAAGGAGAAACATATCTCATCCTATTGCATTCTGTGGCTTGTTGATACAATTCTGGGCTTTCCCAGTGTGGGAATTAAAGTAGGTCATGGTCTCAGACTTGGAGATCACCAGTCTTGCATGGACTGGGTTTTTGGGATACTCTTCGCTTACTCAACTACATTCCCATAGCTTGGATTTATTTACTTTTGGCTTTCTTCTTTCCATACTTTTTTCTGTGGGAAAATAGATGAGCGATGGATCGTCTGTTCTGGTGCTGTCATTGCCCTCAGAGTGCCTTGGCTAGGTTTTGATTCATGATCTTAGGTGTTTTAAAGAATTTAATTTAAACTTGTTTTGGAAGAGGTAAAAGTGAATGTGAGACGTTGCAAGAACATTTGTGGCTTGGAAGGGTAGATCCTAGAGTAAAGCTATAAAAACATGTCTGTTTTGATTTTTAAATATCAAGCAAGACAGATCTTATGTTGTAACATTGTGTTATTACACATTCTTACAGATCAGAGGCATGTGTTCGTGGAGAAAATATTCACGTTTTTCAAAATCCTACATGCTGTTTTTTTGTTCGCCATTTCTGAAATTATCTTCCTCATCTGAAATTGCGCCTGGTGGTTCACTCCAGTTGTATTAAAATCCAACCAAACACAGAAACAACAGAAAAACCACAACTTAGTTGATTGATCAGATCTAAGTTATTTTCCCCTCTTCGTGGTTTATCTGGGAGAGGTTAATATTTTTGACACCTGAGATGGTAGAGCACTGTAGCTCTTTGGGATTTGAATATAGAGTTGAATAGTGTAAGAAGTTCATCCTGTGTACTTCTTTCTCTTTACTTGAGTCCTTTGTTTTTAAATATGCAAATCCCCTTGCTGTGCCTGCAGGGAGTTGGGGGAAAGCAGAAAACACAAGGTCCACTATGGCCTTCTTTCCCTCTTCCTTCCTTAGACCTGATTGCTGCTTTCTTTGAGCTTTAAGGTGCTTTTTACCTTTTCACATAAGTTTTTAGTTACACAAAAATAACACACGTTTGTAACAGTGATACATAATACAGACAGAAATGCTTAGAGTAAAAAGTGAAAGTTTGTGGTTTGGTGTGTGTTTTTGGTGGGTTTTCTGCTTATGCTGAATATTTATAGATATAGTAATAGTTCCTATATATAAACTCCTATATATAAACATAAAATTGTTATGGATACAGTTCTTTATTTTCATTTGTTTTTAAAATAAAAATGGGATAATTTTTATATGTAGTACTTTACAACATGCATTATTTCATCCTTCATAGACTTCTTTCTTTTTTTTTTAAGATTTTATTTATTTATTTCACAGAGAGAGATAGCGAGAGCAGGAGCACAAGCAGGGGGAGTGGGAGAGGGAGAAGCAGGCTTCCCGCTGAGCAGGGAGCCCTATGTGGGGCTCGATCCCAGGACCCTGGGATCATGACCTGAGCCGAAGGCAGACGCTTAACGACTGAGCCACCGGGCGCCCCCATAGACTTCTTTCTGTATTGCATATCTACCTTGATTTTTAAAAGAATGCCTGCATATTGGGGCGCCTGGGTGGCTCAGTCAGTTAAGCATCTTGATCTCGGCTCAGGTCTTGATCTCAGGTTTGTGATTTCAGGCCCCTCATTGGGCTCCACTCTGGGCATGGAGCTTACTTACTTAAAAAAAAAAAAAAGAAAGAAAAGAAAGAATAACATTAATCAAAACCCAAAAAGCTTGGAAATGAGATTATTAAACAGTAAGAGAATCATAAGGAGAGTTGACAAAGTTTAGGAAAGCCTCAAGAAGAGGAATGGCATTCAGAAGTGAGTATAGAACTGCAAAAAGAAACAAACAAAAACCAAACCAAACAAACAAAAAAAACCCCAAAAAACCCCACCTGTGTGTTATTGCTTTAGGCCATGATTTCTTTAACTACTGCTCCATAGATAACATCCGTTATATCCAAGTTTTTACCAGTTCACGCTGTTTTATAGTGAACATTGTTCTATGTATTTCTTTCTGCAGTTGTGCTAGATTCCCAGAAGTGGAATCAGGGATTGTGGGGTTGTAGGGTATGTACATTTGAAATATGGGGTAGATGGTGCCAAATTGCTCTCCCAAAGCGGTTCTGTCAGTGGACATCCACATCAATAGGGTATTCGAGGGCTCCGTTCCCCACACATTGTGTAAGCAACATTTCTTCATCGATGCCCTTAGCTTATCCATGAAGATGTGCCTTCTGACTCAACACAGGCATGTGGGGAACATTTCAGTTTTCTTTCTTGAAAGCTTATATGGGTCTCTGGTTTGCTTAGCTTCGTCTCCTCCCTGTCTGCGAACTGGTTGCACCCTTTGCTGTGGAGCAGGACTCACGGGCAGTGTGCCTGGAGGCCAGGGAAGTGTAGCTGTGCCTGCTCAGGGCTAAAGGAAGTGGTTTGTAGGCTCCCGGAAGATGTCAGGCAGGTGGCTGGGAACTGTTGGCCGGTTACTGTGTGGCACACAAGTCTAACCAGCCATCCTTCCATGGTGGTCATCCCAGAAGAAGGAGTCCTTGGAAATATCACTGAGAGTGCAGACTGTGGAGCCAGACTGCCTCCAGATGGCCTTAGGCTAGTTAGTTGACTCAGTTTCCTCATCTGTAAAATGGGATAATAGCACCTCGCTTATAGGGTTATTGTGCGGGTTAATTGAGTTATTGTAAGGATTAATTGAGTTGGTACTTACAAAGCACTTAGAACAGTGCCTGCCACATAGTAATTACTTGGTAAATGTTAGCCTGTGTAATTATCTTTTTTTTTTTTTTTAAAAAAGCTTTGGGGGAAGCCTTGAGGCTTCCTTATTCCTTGACTGACCCAAGATCTGTTTCCAGTGGAAGAATTTAAGAGTATATTTTAGTGAGCTCCTAGTCCAGAAGGCATGTGACTCATTTTCTCTATCACCAGCCTTGGAAGTCTGATGAGGGGTGTTTTTCCAGCAATTGTTTTCTAATAATAAAGTATGAGATTGTTTATTCTCAGAGCAGGTAAATTAGAATAGATACAGTTATCCTGATCTGTACATCACTGTGCCCCCTTGAGTGAGGAAGAGTGGGGTTATCACCAGTAAAGAGGTGTGCTTTGTCTTGGGTGTGGGAGTTGTGGTTGGACATCCATTCTGACCACAGTGCTAGAACACATGCAGGTCTGTCTGCTCTTGGCACATAGTGTCCCGTGCTGAGGTGTACTGTACTTCCTGTTCTGAGGCGAGGATGGTTTCTGAGGCTTTTTAAAAAAGTAATAACAGCCTTATTGAGATACAATTTACACTCGTAAAGTTCACCCTTGTAGAGTGTACAATTCACTGTTTTTTAGCATGTTCATAAGATTGGGCCACCGTCACCCCTGTCTATTTCAGAACATTTTCATCACCCCAGAAAGCAACCCTATATCAATTAGTAGTTCCCTTCCTGAGCCCCCCCGAACCCCATTCCCTGGCAACCACTAATCTACTTTCTGCTCCTGTGGGTTTTCCTGTTCTGAACACTTCATGTAAATAGAATCGTAACACCGTGTGGTGTTTTGTGATTGGCTTCTTTCACTTAGCATAATATTTTTAGCAGGTGTAAGTACTTTCTTCCTTTCCATTCATATTCTGTTGTATGGGTATAACACATTTTATTCATCGATTGGTCAACTCATAGACATTTGGGCTGTTACCACTTTGGGACTGTTAGGAATAATGCTATGAACGTTGGTAGACAAGTTTTTGTGTGGATGTGTGTTTTCATTTTTCTTAGGATATGCCTAGAAGTAGAATTGCTGTTCATGTGGTAACTGTATGTCTGCTTGTTTCAGGAATTGCCAGACTGTTTTCCAAAGTGGCTGTACCATGTCATGTTCCCCACTGAACCCCAATTATGAGGGTTCCAGTTTCTCCATATCCTCTCCAACATCTGTTATTGTCTTTTTTTTTTTTTTTTAAGATTTTTTTTATTTGACAGAGAGAGACACAGCGAAAGAGGGAACACAAGCAGGGGCAGTGGGAGAGGGAGAAGCAGACTTCCTGCCGAGCAGGGAGCCCGATGTGGGACTTGATCCCAGGATCCTGGGATCATGACCTGAGCCGAAGGCAGACGCTTAACGACTGAGCCCCCCAGGTGCCCCTTGTCTGTCTTTTTTATCATAACCAATCCTAACGGGTGTGAAGTAGGATCTCATTGTAGTTTTGACTTGCATTTCCCTAATGACTCGTAATGTTGAACATCTCATGTTCTTAGCGGCCATTTGTGTATCTTCTTTGTAGAAATGTCTGTTCAGGTCTTTGCCCATTTTAAAGTACCTTATCTGAGTAAAGGGACAGAAGTCATCTCATGGAATCCCAGTGAGTGACTGCCCAGAGGATTTTTCCCTTTAAACTAGACTCTTCTGGGGCTCTGGCATTTTCCCATGTTACCATCTATTCCCATGACCCTGGAACCAGTTGCTTAACTTCTCTGTATTGGCTGGTTCCTTCTATCAGCATCGCCCAGAGAGGGCGCTGACGCAGCCATTTCTGCGATAAGAGGCCCATGTGGTCAAAGAAAGCTGCCGTCTCCCTCATAGATGCACAATGCATGTGCTTTACAGGGAAGCCTGAGGAGTCTCACGTTAAGAAGCCTTTATGAGTCCTTTATCAGATAAATGATTAGCAAATATTTTTCCCTTTCTGTGGTTTTTGTTTTGTTTTTGTCTTTCACTTTCTCGATGGTGCCGTTTGAAGCACAGTTGTTTTTCATTTGGGGGAAGTCCACTTTATCTGTTTTTTTCTTCTGTCATTTGAGGTTTTGGTGTTCCTTGGTTCCTTCAAGGGTTCTGTAATAAGCCCCCAAGTCCCCGTCACCCAACTTCAGCAATTTATTGTCATGGCCTGTCTTCTTTTGTCTACACCCACTTTCACTTCCATTCATGCTCAGTGATGTTATTTTGAAGAAGACTGCAGACTTCATATCATTTCAACCATGAGTAGTTCTGTTTGAATCTCTAAAAGATAAAAGGATTTGTTCCTCGGCATAACCACCGTACCATATCATGCCCTAAAAAAATGGACAATTGCTTAATGTTATAGGATCTTGCATGTGAGAACTTAAGTTAGATCCAGAGTAAAAATACCATTAGAAAATGCAGCTGATATATGACAGTTCTTCAGCTTTCATAAGTAAGTAACCCTCACTAAGTGTGCCGCTACTTTAAAAAAAGTTACTCCAAGAACACACCTCAGTTCTGTGAGTGTCAGAGGTGCCCTTCAAGCTACAGCTTTCTCTTTTCACTTGACCACGTCTAGTGGTGGAATTTCAAACACGACAACAACCCCCACCGCCCCCAATTTTCTTTGTCATCTTGTCACAATGAATATCTCTTTCCAACCTCTCCCCAGTGTGTAAAGTGAAAGATTAACTTAGGACTTTTGCCCTCAATTTCTAGCGTAGGGAGAATTTTGGGGAAAATCCTATTCTTATCTGAGATTGCACAAATGTTCAGAGAAACCTGGGAAAATGAGAAGACCTGTCAGCGTATTTTGCCCTCTTTCCCGTCTTCAGGGGCGTCAGCCATGTGTCCCCATCCTGTACCTGGCTGACCATGCCTGCCCTCAAGATACAGTACTGGGGGGTTCACAGCAGATGAGCAAAGCTGCTGAGGGAGAAATGGAGCCTAGAATTTGGAGACTGACAGACACGGTAGAGATAATGATGCCATGAACAGATGTTCAGTAAGAAAGAAAGACTATGCTGTTTGAAATGTAGATTTTGGGTTGAACAGGCTTCTTAACTGTGAGACTCCTCAGAGGCTTCCCTGTAAAGCACATGCGTCGTGAATCTCCAAGAGAGACGGCAGCCTTCTTTGACCACATGGGCCTCTTATCGCAGAAATGGCTGCCTCAGAGTTGTCTCTGGGCGATGCTGATAGAAGTAACCAGCCAACTCAGAGAAGTTAAGTAATTGTAGGGTCCTGAGGATAGGTGGTAGCACGGTAGAATACCAGCACCCCAGTAGAGTCTAGTGTGTGTCACTCACTGGGGTTCCATGGGAAGACCTCTGTCCCTTCTGTCAGAAACTCTAAGTCTGGTCCTAGGCCACTGCACATTTTCGGACCTTCACTGTATTGTCTGGCAAGTGGGTTTAGTAAAAACTTCTAGCCCTGGCACCAGCTGATATAAGGAGCAACTAAAATGGATGTGAAGGTAGTTTATAGACCTTGAGTTCTGCAAGGATGATGATTTATTGTCTCTCTGACTGCTTAACTCTACCTTTTCTGCAGTATTGAGCACGCCTTGCCCAGAGTGTGCATCTTGAATAAAGTGGAAGGCTTTGGAACAATGGATATAAGTGCAAAGATATGAGTACCTGCTAATTTTTTTTCAGGGAGGGCCAGTGGTTTGCACTGACTTCCCTTCTTGCCATGGTGGGGGGGGGGTGTGCTTTCTCAAGGACACTTTTAGTTTTTCTCTCCCCAAACTTTAGGCCTGTATCGTAGCATATCTCTGCCTACTACTTCTGCTTTACTCGAGTGGTTCATGATTTGGACCCTGGGTCAAGGTGGTTTTGAAGTAGGGTTTACTTACTGCTGTCATCTGTGTTGCCCCACTCTCTGTAGCCTGGGAGTACCGGGTTCAGGTGTGGCCTGCGGTTGAGCATTATGTGACGAAAGGAGCAGAAGATTTAGTTATATGATGAAAGGAACAGAGGATTCTTCTGCTCTGATGCCCTCTCCAGTTTCACCACCCTTCGTCATCATTTTACTTGGGGGTGTGGATGTGTGTGTTTCAGAAGCTTTTCCACCCCCTACAACTTATGGCAGGGATAAATTGTCTTAATGTTTCCTTCTGGTGCTTTTGACCATAAACTCATAGGCCTGGAGTAGATTGGTTATCAAATAGCCAAAGGAGGGAGGAGGTAATATTTGATTTACATAAGATCCAGGAAATGAGGGAAGATAATGGTGCCAGGAGCTGTGTTTCCAGCTAGACCTTAATAAGTTTCACAATCCTTTGTGCAAAAAAAGAGAAAAAAGGCAACTTCTAGGTGTTGCTTAATGGAGTTAGTTGGTGACCAGTGACAAAACCAGGAGCAGCTTCATCTTAGTCCCCATAATCGAAAAACTCATGGGGTTAGAGTGCATCCCTACCTTGAGTAAGGGAATTTTGCTTTTGAGATGGCTTAAATGCTTTAAACTCCTCAGCAGAGAAATTATAGGTGTACAGATAATGGGGACACACAGAGGGTTTCCCAGTAATATCCATGTGCTCTCCTGATCTCTTAGCTGTTTATCGGGTTTCTGTGGCCACAAAAATGTCACCTGCCCTACTGTCTGGGGATTCAGCTGTATTAGCTTCCTTTTTATAGTCGTACATCTCTTTAATCTTTCTTGAGGGCCTACTTTGTGCAAGGCATTGCTTGGTAAGGTGAGGGTCACAGAAGTGAAAGTTAGACATCTTGCCCATAAGTTGCTTCTACTTTAGAAGAGTTAGGCCTGAGAAGAAATCATTTTGCTGAGCTTATGAGCACGTAAAGAGTGGGTGGATTTTCCTATAAAAGCACAACCAAGATGGTCTCTGTCTGGACAGCGTGAATAATCGCTCTTACAGCCTTGCAGCCAGAGGGCCTGGAGCTGCTTCCCGGGACTCAAGAGTTGAGGTGCCTTTAATAAAATGACCTTCCTGTTAGCCCTTACTGCCGGCCTGCCACCACTGTACCCGAGCTCCCACCTGAAGTGGATCACGTCTCTCCTTGTCTTGCTCCAAGTTGAAATAAAAGGATGAGATGAAATCAGATTTAGTGGAGACCTTGAAGATTAATTTCCCTAATGGAGTTAGTACTCTTTCCTGGTTACATTGCAGTGTGTGTCAGGTACTGGGTGTGACCCACGTCCCTCCTTTTGTTCTTATTCCAATCTTCAGTGTAGAGAGCAGCTGGGGAGGAGACGTGAAAAGTGTCAGGGGACGGCCCTGAGCCGAGCTTGCTGATTGTCATGTAATTCTTGGCACCTTGCTGGTTTGGTGGGGGATTGAACTGTTTTCAGGGCAGGAAAAAATGAACCTGGCATTTCAGTACAAAAACAAACAAGGCTGCTGTTGTACTTGGTAAAGCTAGAGTTGCAGATCAGTGGCAGCCCATTAACTCAGGGACAGCCCACTGTCTGCGCTGGGGTTCAGAGACCCCTGCGCTCTCTGGAGCAGGCAGTAAATGGCCGACCCGGGAGGTAATAAATATCTGTGGAGTGATTGATTGTCAGCACAGAAGGATTTTCTTTTTAGGGGGCAGGAAGCTAGGAGCCTCAAGGAGCTGTTGTTAAACTGGTTTCGGCTAATGTTGTGTGTGTGTGTGTGTGTGTGTGTGTGTGTGTGTGTGTGTGTGTTTTCTCTTTTTCTCAGACAAGACATCTGGGTCAGAACCTGACTATGTAAAGGAATTGTCTTGAGATTTCATCATCACCTTCTGCTACTTTTATTTCTCTCTCTCTCTCTCTCTCTATTTAAAAGACCTTTGAAACAGGTATCTTCCCTCCACCTCCCCCCACCCCTCAGAGTGAAACAAGAGCAACTTCCAAGATGTAAACAAGCAAAAAGAGAGCCTAAGATACTAAGTAAACTAGAAATTCCTCTCCTTGCTATTCATGGTGCTCCCCTAGTCATCAGAAAGAACAAATGGGCTGGTCAGAGGTACCCAGTGTGTGGGGCTTCTGCCTTCTCCCTCCAGCTCATCTGTGCCTCGTCTTGTGTCTTTCTCAGATGCCCCATGTGGCCTTGTCTCCATGCTTTGGGCTCTACTTGGCTCTGCCTCCTGTGCTCATCTTCCTACCCCTAGCATCCATGTTATTTCAGTCCCTGTTCTTTGATACAGTTTTCATTGGCCATTCTGTCCCTGACTGGCCTCTCTTCCTGGAGCTCTTCCTGCAGTTACTGTCTCCACTACCCCCCCCCCCCGCTCCCGCCACATTTATTATAGAGGACCTCTGTTTCGGTACCTGCTGTCTTTTCTCTCTAACTGGGCAATTAAGTCAATAAATCCTCCAGGGCAAGATGCATTCATCCAGTAGTGCACCCTCCTCATCCTCATGCTACAGCCTGAGTGCCTGGATGTGGCTGTGACTTTCTGGGTCACAGATGAAGGGGAAGTGACAATTACAATATTGAAATACCATCTCCATGCCTGTTCGAGCCATTTTAGAGTCACACAGGCCTGATTGAAGTGCCGGCCCCACTGCCTACTAGGTGTGTGCCCTTGAATGTGTTACCTAACTTCACCGAAGCTTCCAGGTTTTCGCCTGTAAGGACTGAGATATCAACATATATTTCCCTCTCTGAAATATATTGTTTGATGTTTAGCAAGTGATTACACACTACAGTTAAGGGCTGTTTGCCCAGCCATCTTTCCTGGAAGACTCAACAGTAAGAAAGCAGTTGTAGGTTTTTTTGTTTTTTGTTTTTAAGTAATCTCTATGCCCAGTGTGGGGCTCAGACTCACGACCCCGAGGTCAAGATTTGCGTGCTCTGACGACTGAGCCAGCCAGGCACCCCTATATCCATAGATACCCTACCAGGCACCCCACCAGCTCCTTGTGACTTGTAGAACTCCTTGTCCTATTCAGAAACCAGGAAAGGTGTGTTTTCTTGTCTCGGCAGGCTTGCTACACGTCTGCCTTTGTCCAGCCCCAGGACACAGATAAGCTAATATTCTTGGTTTCTGGCAGCTAAGCAGTCCTTAGCATTTCTACTTGGCAAAGTTCTACAAATCTTTGTTTTGGGTTTGGAATTCTTCCCATGGCATTCCCCAAAAATAATTACTTCAGGATCCTTTTATTGATCTCCAGCCTCACATTCGTGACATGAGGATGCCTTCGTTTGACTTTTATGGCGCTCACTTTGGTTTGGGGTTTGGAGTTCATCTGCACTTCTGGGTTTTTGTTGTTGTTGTTGTTGTTTGGTTTGGTTTGGGGTTTTTTGGTGTTGTATGTGAGTCCAAACTGGAAGGAATTTAAATGTGCCTGTGCCCAACCTGAGAAAGATAAAACAGCTCGCATCTTAGATGTTCTGTGTCTGCCTAGCGGCCTCTGCTCCAAAGCTCCTGTTAGTAAAAACGGCCTTGGGTCTGGAGATTGTCTTCTATCCTAGAAGCCTGGCAGTTGTTGGCCTATTGTGACAAAACCCTTTCTTCACATTCCTTGATTGTGAAATTGGAAACCCCCAGCTCTCAGCCCTAGTTTCCTTCCAGCCTCACCTCGCCATGACATGGTGTGGGAACAATTCACCAGTTACCTGAGATCCAAGGCATGGAAGATCTTCTCTTCCAGTGGGCTCCTTGCATGGAGACCAGTTGTGTGCTGAGAACGGATGAGAACTTTAGGGCTTTCCCAGTCATTTACCTCAGAGAACTCGGGCTCCAAAGTGGGTCAGAATGGGCATCCTGGGGCCCAAGGGCCTGTCCGCTGTGCTCCGGAATACAACTATCAGAGCCATGTAAGTGGCATTCTTCTAAAACAGGGTTCCGGAGCACTGACCAGGGATGTGCATGTCTGCTCAATGGTCAGCTGAACCCTCAGTTCTGGTGTTCGCCTCATTGGTAACTTTTGGTCTAATACCACGATACCTGTATTACTGTCAAGGAAAGAGTCTTTGGAGCTAGAGGCTTTATTCACATCTTTGCTCTCCCCTTGCTAGCTGTGTGACCTGGGGCAAGGTGTCCATGTGCTTCAGTTTCTGCAACTGAACAGGGGTAATATCTACATCATGAGTTTGTTGTGGTGTTAAGTACAATGTGGGTTAAATGGAGTTCTTAGCACAGAGTCTGGCTCATTGTCAGTACTGAAAAAGTAACTCTTCCCGCCTCCATCCCTGAATTTAAAGATTATAAGTGTATAGGGTGCCTAGAAAGATATTGCCAAAAGATTCTTACATCAACTACAGTGAAAGGATGAATTCTATTAGCCATGAACATATACACTGTTATAGTGTATCTTCTTAAATAATAAGTTATTCAGAATCCAGCATTACTATCTTTGGGGGGTTTCTAAATTGGGGAGGAAGGGGCTGGGTCAGTGGAAGGGGGGCTCAGACATTGCCTGGGCCCATAGACGGTTGTTAAACTGCAGCATTTTGACAACATAATCCTGCTTAATTCTGGTATAGTGTGACTTCCTTTTTTTTTTTAAGTTGGTGAATTCAGCATTGAATTAAATTCTGCATTGTCAGGCAGATGACTAAAATTGTTTGTAGAAGGATTTGACTTACCTTTAGTCTATCATGCATGAGCCTGGGTCACTTACATAAAAGGACCTTTTTTTTTTTCAGATGAGTAGAAATTGCTAATAATCATCTTGCCTCTGAAATCCCAAAGCTGACTACTTTGTCACTGGGTTGTGGTCACATGGCAAAAAGTGAATTTTTCTTCCTAAGGATGCCCACGTTTGCCAGTTCAGTCTCTTTTTCTCCTCACTTCCCCCAAATTTCAGTGCTCAATGAGGGTTAGTCAGCAAGGGGTTGGTGGGAGGGTCAAGGAGAAGATTAGTGAGAAAGAAGCCATTATCAGTAATCACTTTGTTCAGGTATGTGATATTGTGGTAGGTGTAATGTATTGAGTTTAACTCTGCCTTGTACACAGGATTTTATTTTATTTTATTTTTTTGGATTTTATAATCTTATAAGAAGATAAAAGTAGACAGCTGCTGATTAGAAACACTGCTTTGAATTACATCCATAAAAGGATGATGATTCATTAGGGGAAAATCGGGAAGCCTATGATGTAATTTTGATAATTTAGATTGAACTTTTACAAAATTATTTTTGGATTTCTAGTAATTTTTCTGCAATTCCACTTATTCAGGGATCACTGCTGATGAGTGTTGTTTAGAAATGTGGAATGCTTCCATAACCCATCAGAGCAGGGGTCCTTGAGTATTTTGCTCATTGCAGTGTCCCCAGCACCTGGAACAGTGTCTGGCACACTGTGGGCATTCAGTAGGTGTGCAATGAAGGGGTAAGTACACTTACGCGATGGGACTCTTTCCAGAGATTTGCAGGTGCCACTCTGTCTTATTAGGTAAGTTCAGACCAGAGTTGCCCAGGAAGGGCTGCAGATGCCCTTCCCTCCAGTTTGGCTGACAAGAGTCATAATGCTGCATGTGTTTTGTGGTGGTCAGCGATAGCCAGGGGACTGAGGAAATGAAAGGAGGGTGTTGAAAACTGTGCCTTGATATCCGGGCCTGCCTGTCTCCTGTCCTCCTGTCTGCTGATTTGGCCTGTGGGTGAGATTTGCTTCTTGTGCAGAGCAAGGCATGGGGTCGACTCTGTGGCCTCGTCTTGAGAATACATATTTGCTGAAGAATGGCCCCCTAACCCCGAAACACCTGCAACAGCAGGAGCTACTGCTCTCTACACATCACTCCCCCCCTCTCTCCATAGCAGTGAGGCTGCGGTTCATGAGGTTCATTCTTTTCATGAGCCTCGAGGAAATGGCTCAGCTGGCTTGGCTCATTCATTTCCTTGTCAGGAAAGTCAGTGTGACCTTGACCATCAGTGGGAGACCCGCAGCAAGCACATTGTGTATCTGGCTGGATTCACTAATGATTGAAAAGTACTGTTGGCAACTCACCATGCTGTAAGTGTTGTGTGCCCCTAATTTATTGTCCGAGGTGGGGGGTGAGAGATATTAATTTGCAGGTCATTTCAGATTTACCTGGGTCATCATGCCGGACATCATGCCACTCCCATGGAAGCCTTTGATGAATATCACTGGAAGAAAACTGTTGCAGAAAATAAAAAGAGATACACTTGCTTTGAGTGGTGGAAAAATAGAATCAATTTGTAGCCCAAGAAGTTATTAGAAAGTAACTTTGGATTTATAAAGTCCTCCAAAAGGAGTCTTTTCTGCAAGTACAAATCCAAACATGAACCTTTTGTTCTTTGTGAGTGTTGTCTTTGATGGAGGATTTAGGGCCGGGGAGAGAGGCCGAGACCTGTTTTTTAGGGAAGGGTGGCCAGAGGAGAGCTGGCCTACACCAGCTGCCAGCCGCCGGGCCTTTGCTTCTTGTGCAGAGCTTGCTGTTAGCCATTTTCTCCATAAAACTGAGCTTAGAGAAGAAAGCATGACGAACCTAGGGTGGTGAACTTTTCAGAAGCAAGAGTTGGTTTAAATATAGATGATCTGCCTTACTGGCAACTTGGAGGCTGCCGTGGGACTTGTTGTACCTTTTGTAAGACAAGTGAGGAAAGATGTTGGCACCTGTACATGCGCAGTTTGTTTATGAAATATAAACTCTCCTGTAGAAGCGAGGGCTCCAGAGGTCAGCGTACGAGATGGCATGTCCTACCTTAGATGGGGGAAAGGTGCCTCCAAGCCCTCCCTGCTAACTGCTTCAATCTCCAGAGGAGGTTGGGACAACCAGGCTTAATAGGACTGTTATTTACTGATGAGTACTGATTCTGGTGGGAGTGGGGGCAGAGAAGTCTCTGTGAAACTGACAAATCACTGGGCATGATTTTCTTTCCCAAGGAGGAGAAACAATAGCCTGGGAGCTCTAGTCTCCAGTACTTATTCAGAGAAATGTGGCTCTTTCCAGCTGGAGGGATTTGATTTATATGCTCCGAGCCAGCTCAGAGCTGAGGGGAGCTGATGTCTCAGGCTCCAGGGCTAGGTAGGGTCCTGGGCTGGCCATCATGGGTTTGCAGCACATCCTCCTCAGTATTCCACAGCAGCTGTCTGGAGTTTTTTCTGCTGTGCCTGAACTGATGTCATTTCCCCCTTGGCAGACAGCTTGGGCTTTGCTGCGTCTGAGATATGTCACGAGAAGGTGGGGGTGGGTCGGAGCCAGGCGGGGGGAGTAGCGAGGACAGCAGGAGGGAGAGCGCCTGCCTGGTCCCAGGACTCTGTTTACTTTCTCTTCTTTGCTAAGGAAGGCTGGTTAACTGGGGCTGCGCGGAGCACGCAGGCCCACCTGGGGAAATGCTCATTCCAAGACCTTAACTTTTTAAAAGCCCTTTGTTCCAAACGTTAGTGTGGACGATGCTCTTGCAGGATGCCTTTCCTTTTGGGTCTTAGACAGGTAATTGAACTGGCTATCCGTGGATCGGGTTTGGGCAGGGAAGAAGGGTGGGAGCTTGTTTTGTTGTACTACTGCTTTGGGTGGAGGGAACCTTTGAGAAAAATGTCTTGCAGTTAGAGCAGGCCAGCTCCCATGCAGAAATTTCCAGGCTTCTCTTCTTGTGTGCTAGTTGCTCCTTACTTCCAGAGCCACCTTGTTCTTAACCCCCTACATCCCTGAGGTCTCTGGGGCCGTCCATTCTGATTTTCCATTAGATACCATAAAGCTGTTTCCAGAGCCTCACAGAGGAAACAGCTGAGGGGAGAGGAGAGGCAGACTAGATTCTTGATCCAAACTGCTTTTATTCCTTCTCCATTTTGATTTGGTTAGTTAGCAGAGATTTCTTAACAGTTCTCTCCTTCTAAAGAGAGTCTGAGTTGGGGGGAGAGGGATCTTCTAGAGGGAAGGGCTCCCAGAGGCTTTTTCTCCTTGTAGGCGTGTGGTCAGGGCTGTGTGGCTCAGGGACGTCCTGGATATCTCAGAGGGATAGGGGTGGGATTGGCCTCATTTTGGCGTTCCTGACAGATTTTTCAGAGCCAAGAGACCCCTGTGGCAGAGTCTTGATTGCTTTATGAACTGCTGTTTGAAGTAGGGGCACTAAATTATAGCCTGTAACCTAGTGTGGAATGAGAAAACAGTAGCAAGAGACCAACTGCTGTCTGCTGAGAACACAGCTGTTGCCAACTATTTATTCCAGGGCTTCTGAGAGTTGGCTACCCCACCCCCCTTTGGTCTGAGAGGCATGTCTGTATCGGAATGTGTAACTGTAACCAGCGGCTGTAAGAGGGGGTGGGGACAGACACACACCCTCTGCTGCCTGTTCCTGGGTGAGGAAAAGCCACAGATGAGATCAAACCAGAAGCCTAGGGAGGTGCTGGGTTCGTCTCACTGTTAGAAAAGTGCTGGGTGAGCAAATCTCCCTTGGGTTGCCCCAAATTCTTTAAAAGTCAGTGTCTCTGAAAAGCTCACTCCATACATACTGTCGGTTCTCTTGTTAATCTGCAGTGTGCACCAAAGGGTGTAGCTGGTAGGCCAGGGGGTGGGTGTGGGGGGCATTCGAGCACCTCCTCTGTCCCCCAAGAAAGGCTGTCCTTTTGACCTGTGGGTGGAGTGAGCCCTGGTGAGGACTTTGAGCAGCATTGGAAATGAGCTGGATGAAGCATCCCATGCATGTATGTCGGATGTCAGGGGGAGAGGTGGAGACTGTGTGATCAGGTGGAAGGAGCAGGGCAGGGGAGCCAGAAAGGCCTGTGTCCAAATCCTGGCTCCCCCAGGGTCTTGGGCAGGCCGCTTAATTGCTCTGAACCTCATCTTTGAAATGAAAATAATAAAACCTACTGGAAGAGTTACTGAGGGGTTTTCACAAAAGAGTGTATTTAAAACATGAGCACCTTGGCTGGCTGAGCTAGGCATTTAGTAAAAAAGTAACCATTATTTGTATGTACTCATCCCTAAGGGATGTGAGACCCCAGAGTACCGCAAGGGTATGGGAAACTAGAAGCCTGAGGACCAGAGGTGGAGGGTGGAGTGGACAGGTCTACCAGTGTGAGCTGACTGGGGGTTGGGAGGCTGTTGATTACTATACCAATATGCTAGTCATCTTGTATATTGAGGACACAAGAAGAGGAGGGCCCATGTCCAGTCACCTCCTCTCAGCTGAGAGGATGCAATAGATCGAGTGAAGGGCTGGGTTGGTGGTCTTGGGGAGCATCTCAGAGGATCAACAGCAGGGGAATCTTAAGCTCTTGTTTCTTCTTTTTTTTTTTAAGCTTTATTTATTTGAGAGAGCGAGAGAGAGAGAGGGAGAGTGCGCATGCAGGGGCGACGGAGGGTGGTGAGTGGAGGGGTAAAGGGAGAATCTTAAGCAGACTCCAGGTTGAGCGCAGAGCCTGACGCGGGGCTCGATCTCAGGACCCGGAGATCATGACCTGAGCTGAAACCAAGAATCGGATGCTTAACCATCTGAGCCACCTAGGCACCCCTTAAGCTCTTGTTTCTGAACAAATCCGTGGTAGAAGGTTGAACTAGAAGTCCTCTTGAAGACCCCTTCTGTGATTCAGACCTTGCCTATAAAAACTTTGACTGTTTTTGGTTACATAATTTTGTGTATTTCTAGCATTTCTGTGTCTGACAATGTTACTACATTCTTTACTGGAGCTATGGGAAAGCTAGCTTTCTAAAGATTACTTGGTGATAATTTTGTTTTTAAAAAATGACAAAAATATATATGCTATTGGTCTTTATCATACATAATACATTTGTACTTTCATACGTTTTTTTCTCTCTTAATCCACATAACAACCCTGTCTTAAGTGGTAGTGCGATTCTACTTCTATGGAGGTGCATGCTGAGGCTTACAGGAGGTAAACCGTTTGCCCAGAGTTGCTCAGCTAGCTAGGAAAATGGTAATGGAAGTTTTGTTTTTTCTTCTCTTTTCTTTCTTTCTTCTTTTTAATATTTTATTTATTTATTTTAGAGAGAGAGCGGGCTCATGAGCAGGGGAGGGGCAGAGGGAGAGGGCAGTAATCTCCAGCACGCTCTGAGCTGAGACTGGAGCCCAACGTGGAGCTCGATCCCACGACTCTGAGATCGTGACCTGAGCTGAAACCAGGAGTTGGATGCTCAACTGGCTGAGCCACCCAGGCATCCCTTGTTTCTTTTTAAACCCTGGTCTTTTGATTCTAAAGCCTGGAGTTCTCTCACTACCTAGACTGCTCTGCCCAAGGCCTGTGTGAGAAGAGCATTATTTTAGTTGGGGCGTATTATCCGAAGGTTGTTTCTAGGCAGCCCAGGTTCCAGCTAAGACACACTCGTCTCTTTGTGCCCATTTGCATTTACTCTGTGGAAGACTCTCATGCATGCAGCATCTACTGAATAATGCCACTACAAGGAGATTTGAACACTTAATGAATGCGGACCTGACACAAAGGATGCAAAGATAAATAAAGATTAAAAACAACAAACAAACAAACCCTTAACCTCCTAGGAGCTCATACTTCATTGCAGTGGTTCTCAAAATGCATTAAAATCACCTGGGAGTGGGGCTGATGACAATGTAGATTTTGTAGGTCTGGGGCCAGAGCCCAGGAACATGCATTTCTATGAAGTTCTCCAGGTGGTTCTGACTGAGCTAGTTTCTGGCAATTTGAGAGCACCTCCTGCTCCACTAGGTTTAGTAGCATGGAAATAGTCGCATGATAACTGCCTATAACAGGAATGCCCAGGCCCTAGGACAGCAGAGGGTGGGAAAGCATCTCAGTCAGGTGCAGGGGTGGTGGTGGGGGGTGAAGGGGGTGAGGGTTGAGGGGAGGGTAGAGAGTGGTGTGCATGAAAGGCTTTCTTGAGAAGGTGATATCTGATCTGAGTCTTGAAGGATGAGTAGGAGTTTACCAGACATATGATCTGGGGAAAGAGCATTCCAGACAGACCAGGTTGGGAGTGTTGTTTTTGTTTTCTCCTGTAGATGAGAAGGGAAACTGTCATCTATGAGTCAGTACTAGGTATGCCTGAAGCAAGACAAGGACTTTGGCTCACCAACCACCATTGGCGTCCTTTTTGACATAGAGAAGGAGGAAAGCATTAGGGCCCTTCAGTCTGGTTATGAGAGTGGCATGAATTCAGTGTCTGTAAAGGGCAGTTAAGCTTTAGGCTGTATTAGTTCTTCCATGCAAAGGACAGTTAAGACAGCTCACTGGAAACTAGTGTTGACTAAAGAGCAGTCTTTTTGTGCTTAGAGGAGCTAAACTTCAGAAGAGAGTCACCTGCCAAACTTTCTGGGCATGGTGCTGTGTACCAGGGTTTAGATACCCCACAGAGTTGGGCATCTTACCCCTTTATTAACTGGCGAGATCAGAAAATGAGTTTTCTGGTTAAGAGAGAAGCCATCCTGTAAACTTAACTTTCAGAGAATAAGATTGTAACAGAACATCCTTAGTCTGCTGATTTCAATGAATTCTATTTCATGTTTGATTCAGAAGGCATTGATTTCATAATGCAGGCGGATTCTTAGGACTAACATGCTATATCTAAATGTATTGTGCACATATTCCATTCAAAGCATGTTGTAGATACAAAGACATAAACTCTATCCCTGCCCTCAAGGGGTTTATGGTCAGGCAGGGGAAGTAAGTGCTCAGGGTAATTGGAACGATGGGCAGGTGGTGGTGAGTGCCATTTGAGAGGAACAGGGTGCTGTGATTTCACAGGTGTGGGGAGGGGGCTTTCTGTAGGTGGCCCCGTCCACAATCCAGTAGTCTACACGGTTGCACTGCAGGTGGGTGGAAGGACCAGTTGATGGCAACTGCTGGCCCATGGAGTCCAGGCTATAGATCCATCAAGACAATCATCATTTGTATCTTGCACCTCAGAATGTTGCCTTTCTCTGTGGGACGGGCCCACTCTCCCCCAAATTGTCCTCACTGAAGTGAGATGATCCTTGATACTGGAAGTGAGTAGTCTCCAGCAAAACTGGGGTGTTCCTGCCTGTGTTGGAATATGTCATGGACAGAGACCCCTGGCCCAAGGGGCTATTTATAGTCTAGATAGTGGGAGCTGGTACTACGGGCCCTTGATTGGCCCGATGCTGAATGTAACAGGGCAACCAGAATGTTGAACCCCAGCTATTCCCTGGCCTAATAAGAGGTCTTAGGGTCTCACAAGGACAACACTGAAAATGCCACGGTGGTAAGCCAGCCTACAGGTGCAGGATGGGAGCCATCACTCGGGAGAGGGAAGAGGGAATTTGCCAACTTCTAACTTAACCCCTAACCTGCTGAATGTTAACCAACATTACGTGGTAATATTGTTTGTTTGTTATTTGTTATTTCATCATGACAGCCACCATGAGGGAGGAGGTCTTAGCTCCTTTCTATTGTGAGGAAACCCAAGCTCAGGAAGTTTTTCTCTTTAGTATCACACAACTAATGTGTGTCTGTGGCAGCACCGGAGGCCAGGGCTGAGGGAGTCATGTTGTCCTCTTGTATGTTCCCTTGGTATGGTACCTGCACCCAAATCTGCCAGACCTTCCCCCTGTGTGCCCTGCGCTCTGCCAACAACCAAGTATTGAGTCCCAATCGACATAACCTACCCTTGTGTGTGCTTAGCCTCTCTCTACAAGGTTCAGTACAAATTAAGCAAGACCCTGTCTGGAAGGGAACTGTCTGTGTATAATGCAGCAAACACCAAGGTGACACTTGTTTGTACTACCAGAGGTTGAAGCCAAAATCCTCATTGGCGCTGATGTGTAAAAATCTTGTAAGTGACAGCTCCATGGAGCACCTCAGTTCCCTACCGTCACCTAAAGGTAGGAGGAGGTGATTCTTATCTTGGCCTTTTCAGATGGATTTTTCTAAAAAAGATTTTATTTATTATTTATTTATTTATTTTAGAGCAAGAGAGACACAGCACGAGGCAGGGGAGGGGCAGAGGGAGAGAGAATCCCAAGCAGGATTCATACTCAGTGCGGAGCCTGACGCCTGACACGATGCTCAATCCCACGACTCTGAGATCGTGACCTGAGCCGGAATCAGGAGTCGGATGCTCAACCAACTGAGCCACGCAGGAGCCCCTCAGATGGATTTTTAAACCCCCAACCATCTCTGTTGCAAGAAGCTGTTTTTGTAGGGGAATGTGGCTTGTTTTTCATCACACTGCTGTTATCAAAGCAAAGAGAAACCAGTGGACTGGACAGTAACTTAGTGGAAAAGAAGACTGTATCTGCTGATTTTGAAACTTTTATCCAGCATGGAGCCAAAGAAAACATTTACTTCCTCCAGTGATATCCCACGAGTTGGACCCACCCCGTCCCACCCCTTTTCCTTGAAGAGGTAAATTTTAGTCCAGGGGAGCAAGAATTTGGGGCTACTTTAAAAACTGCTAGAAAATTTCTTTTTCTGCCCCAATTCTGTAGCGGCCAGATACTAGTTTCTTAACTCTCCTTCCCTCGCACTTCTTGACTCCATTGCTAATTTGTAGCAACAGTGAGTAGCCATTTCTGCGTGCCTCTGTAGCCTCTAGCCATTGCTTCTCTGGGCTGGGCTCAACTAGACTTGAATCCTGGACCTTGTAAGGGGCATTGGTTGCTGGTTGCTGGAAATGGTGATTCAGTCCTGGGAGGTGACTTACTTGACCTATCTTGTTTTACTCAGAGAGGAAGGGCAGTAGGGGAAAGCTGTATGCATTTCAGGAGACAGGGAGACATGCCTTGAGGATGACTGAAGGATAACACAGTGACTTCTTTTCCTGAAAGTGCCGTAGGGCTTGCTGGGTCTGTGTTGCACATAAGACATAAGTTCCCTTGGGCATTGCATCAAGGAGGCCAGGAAATTTTTATTGTTTGGTTTCTTGCTTAACACACAACATTCTCAAGTTCTTCCACTAAACTGTGACACACGGTCTCATTCTTGGTTTCGCATACTGCCCATCTGATCCTGTGGTTTTCATCAGGGGTTTGGAAATCCCTGGTTATGTACAGGCAGTGGTGTATTCACACCTGTGACCTCCCACTCCTCTGGGTGTGGCTCTGGAGTGTGGTGGGGAGGCCCAGGATAGGCCATGGCAGGCTACCAACAAAAATAGAATGTGCTATCACTTCCCCGTCTCCAGGTGAGGTTCTGGATTTATGGGCCGGGCTCCGATTGCTGGGTGATGGTAAACCTATCGTGGCCAGAGAGCCAATGGGCAGGTCTCTCAGCGGTCATGCAAAATCACATCCCCACCGCCTTGGTCTTACCCTTGGAGGCTCTCTTCATGCCACTGCTTGTTCCGTTTTAGCTAAGCAGCACAAGGAGCACGGGGAGGACTAGCCCTTTGGGTTCCTTGACTGTCAGTTGGCAGCGTCAGCACCTTTCTGAAGATTTTTGCATGTCTGATCCTTTGCTAGGGCAGGTGCACTTGTGAGGTTGACATCAGTCTTGCTCCTGGGGAATTTATAGAATGGTTGGGGGGCCCATGAGGCAATCAGGCAACAAGACCAGATAGAACATGATTCTGCACTAAATCGTGTAGAGCAGTTTGGCTGGAACAGTGGTTCTAAACTATGGGCAATTTTCCCCCTCTACCTGGGGGACATTTGGCAATGTTGGGGTGTTGCTGATTGTCGTAACCTGGGGTGTCGCTACCAGCAATAGTGAGTAGAGGCCAGGGATCCTACACAAAGAATTACCTGGCTTGGGCGCCTGGGTGGCTCAGTTGGTTAAGCGACTGCTTTCAGCTCAGGTCATGATCCTGGAGTCCCAGGATCGAGTCCCGCACTGGGCTCCCTGCTCGGCAGGGAGTCTGCTTCTCCCTCTGACCCTCCCCCCTCTCATGTACTCTCTCTTTCTCTCATTCTTTCTCTCAAATAAATAAATAAAGTCTTAAAAAAAAAAAAAAGAAGAATTACCTGGCTCCAAGTGTCAGTAGGGCCAAGGCAGGGAAACTCATGGCTAGACATTACTGATGGATGGTGAGTCCAGTCTGCTTAGGGAGCAGTCACAGAAGTCACAGGCTCAGGGAAAGTGGACTGAGATGTTTGAATACAGGGAAAATAGATGTACTTCTCCCTGCTGCTTTCCAAGCAATATGTATTAACTACCTGCCCAGAGATTTAGAATCTTAACATCTTGGTTGCCCCTAATCAGCAGGTCCTATGTCTTATCAAGGGCAGGTATGGAGTTAATTTTTTATGGCCAGTAGCTAAGATCAAGCCCTTCTGGAACTGGTATTTTATCTCTTACTCCGGATAGTAATAATCTGGATAACCACTTTGAGAAGGATGGGATCTCAGTAGTGCCCAAATAACTTTGTGTAGTTTAAAGAACAAATAGGCCACAGTTATTTCAATAACAGGCCATATTTTAAGCCAAGTGCCTATAGCTAGGACTTGGGTCTATTTTGTGCGTATCTCTGATAAAATAGTAAATTCCCCTTTTTCTAAGTCATCAGGTGTCTCCTTTAATCTTTATTTTTTTTTAAGATTTTTGTTTATTTATTTGAGAGACAGCATGAAAGAGAGAGGGTACGAGCAGGGGCAGGGGTGGTGGTAGAGGGGCAGAGCAAGAGGGAGAAGTGGACTCCCCACTGAGCGCAGAGCCTGATCAAGGATCCAGGACCCTGAGATCAGGACCTGAGCCAAAGTCAGATGCTTGACTGACTGAGCCACTCCTTTAATCTTTAAGTGTAAGGTCTTAGAGTTCAGAAAGTTCATTCTGAAGATTTTTTTTTTTTTAATCTTGTATCTGTTACCAGGGAGACATACATTTATTTATTTATTTATTTATTTATTTATTTATTTATTTATATTTTTAAAGATTTATTTATTTATTTGAGAGAGAGAGCACAAGCTGGGAGAGGGGAGGGGCAGAGGGAGAGGGAGAAGCAGGCTCCCAGCTGAGCAAGGAGCCTGATGCGGGGCTCAATTCCAGGAGCCTGGGATCATGCCCTGAGCCAAAGGCAGATGCTTAACTGACTGAGCCACCCGGGCACCCCAGTATTTAGCAATATTCAATCAATTTGTGATAAGCTTAGTAATTTTCCTAATTTATAGGCAGGCTTTTGACAGTAAATATATGTATCCCAATGCAAGACAGATGGAAAACACTACTTTTAATATTAAGAGCATTATCTTTGATATGTAATTCCATTTCTAGCATATTTTTGCATAATGCCATGCTAATAAGTTTCTGTGGCATAGATATTGGAGTTTGTTGTTGTTTACAAAATACATAATATTTTAAAAATTTATTTAAATTCAATAAATTAACATATAGTGTATTATTAGTTTCAGTGGTAGAGTTCAGTGATTCATCAGGCTTATATAACACCCAGTGCTCATTACCTCACATGCCCAGGGAGACCATTTTTAATGTGACACTTTGTCCCAGGTAGAAGTAAATAGTTTCCTTGAACATTGTTGAACTTTTTACTGGAGATAAATCTCTGGAACTGGTCTCTAGACAGACAGCAGACAAGACAAGTCCCATTATTATTTCTTTTGCTCCCAACAAAAGCCTGCTGCAGTGGGATGGAACTGCTGAGGAAAAAATGGGGTTAAATTTAGAATTTTGCTTAAAGTAAGGAAGATCTCTGAGATCCTGCATGTGCTCTTCTCTGTCAAATGAAACTGTGGTGAATCTCTTTTAAAGCACCTCAGTGATAAGTCTACTGGTACCTTCTGCATTTCAGATACCTTTGAAAGCCATACCTCTTTCCGGGCAGAGAAGTGAGTATTTTATCTGAGCAAGAGCCATTTTCAAGATTTAGCAAAGACTTTGATGAGCTAGAACCCAGTCATAGAAAGAATACTGATCCTGGAGTCAGAAGGCCAGGGTGTCCACAGTCCCAAGTCTGGCAGGTCCTTATCTATAAGATGAGGGTCGTAGCCCTTCTGACATCTTACAGGTGCTGAGTGTTGGGCTCAGATGCGAGGCTGGCTATTAAAGAAGCTTGAAAACCTTGAGAGTCCTATATAAATGTGTGTTTTATATGTATTACTTTTATATGTGAGTGTTGTGTATATATCATCATTGTTCCAAACTATGACCCTGAGGCTTTGCCACATTGTAAGTTGTTAAAGAAAGAATCCTGTTGATTAGATGGTACTTAATTAAGGTACACAATAAATCTGAATATTTCGGGAAGGTTTTCAGCAACAAGAACTGAAACATGAAATTTTTTTTTTTAACGTAGTTGGTTATTACAAAGTTCCTCAAAGGCAAAGTCCCTCTCTTGTCATTTTGTGCCTGTCAGCATCTAGCATAAAAGTTTAGGATAACCCCTAAGCATTAAATACTTTCCACTACAATTTGGGCTTTAGGTCCAGACAACTTGTTCTAGCTATGTGGCCACTCTGGGCCTTACTTTCCTTGGTGCCTGTGTGGAAAACATAAGTAAAAATGCCCAGCTGAATGCTTGATAAATACAGTCACTGGGAAGAACTTGGTTTTCTCCAGCCTGTTGAGTGTTGTGGCAGGAGGTTTTCCTGATTGTCCAGAGATATTCCTCTCATGCAGCAAAGAGGGGCCCCCCTCTTTGTCCAGGTCTCTGTTTACATGTCGTGTGCAAGATGTTGCTCGAGCATCAGTGTGGAAAATTCATGTCTGCTGTTGATGTTTGGGTCTCTGCAGCATGCCTTAACCTCAAGGTGAAGGGATGAACATCTATTACTGAACTTGAGAGCAGGAGGAGCTAATCAAATGCCCACAGGAGCCAGGCAGTGACAGCTTGAGTGAAGCAGATGGGCTTCGGGGACAGCCGGGATTGTGGAGAGGCTGAGGCGGAGCCAGAGCCCGTGTACATCTGTGAGCAGCCTGATATGCTGCTTAGGGAATGTGGGCCCGGAATTTGCAAGAGAAGCTGGAACTCTGGTTTCTGTATGATTCTTTTTCATTTGAAAATGTTAACCGCTACGGACTTGCCTGTGGTTCTGCCACAGCTTGCTTGTCTCGGATTGTAATTCTCTATTCTTGAATAAACCTGTTTTCGCTGGTTTTAAAAAAAATTGACCATTAATTCCATTTTTATTTTTAAAGATTTATTTATTTTAGAGAGAGAGAGAGAGACAGAGGGGGTACAAGTGGAGGGGAGGGGCAGAGGGGGAGGGAGAGAGAGTCAAGCAGAAGCTGCACTGAGTGCAGAGCCCATGAGGGGCTCCATCTCACAATCCTGAGATCAGGACCTGAGCTGAAACCAAGAGTCGGTGGCTTAACTGACTACGCCACCCAAGTACCCCCGTTAATTACACTTTTTTTTTTAATTGAAAAACGGGTGCCTGGGTGGCTCAGTCAGTTAAGTGTCTGACTCTTGATTTTGGCTCAGGTCATGATCTCAGGGTCTGGGATTGAGCTCCACGTCGGTGGGGCTCCACACTCGGTGGAGAGTCTGCTTGGGATTTTCTCTCTCCCTCTCTCTCTGCCCCCCTCCCTCCCTCACTCTTGCTCTCTCTCTAATCAATCAATCAATCAATCAATCAATCGTTTTTAAAAGTTGAAAAACAAAGTTACCATGTGGGCATAGAACTCGTTAGTTAAGGGCCCGTTGTGGTCTGAGGGCCACCAGTTGGCAATCCCTGCTTTCAGGCAGGAGATGCAGTGATACAATGTAGGAAGGAAAGAACCTGCCCTCATGGGACCAACTATGAACACATGATAGTTGGCTGAATCGCCCTCCTGCTCTGCCTGAGTGCCACCTGCTCTGTTAAGTGCTGATATCTCGCCCCTTAGCTGTCTGCATCAGCCCTTGCTGAAGATGCCGTACTTCTTAGTGCATTTATTCTGTGGCAGAAGAGGCCAGTGATAAGGGATTGCTGGGGATACCTCAAGGCAGGACTGCTTTTCCTTCTAAGTGTCCCGGGGTGAAAGAATGGCACATTAACCCAATGTCCTGAGCTGCTCCAGCCAGCAAGACCCCACAGGCCTGGACGTCTAGGACATCGACAAGTAGCCTTTAATAAAACCATGGACTATGTTGCAACTTCTGATCTGTGCTCTGGGATTTTCCTACCAGGGTCAAGTGGCTTTTTCTGAGTTTGTTATTCAGGTTCCTCATAGCAACACAGGAAATGGATTTTAATTTCTTTTTTGGCTGCTCTGTTTGGGGGCTATTTAATGAGGATCCAGTTTGCAACGCAGCAGTACTGGTGTGGATATGACTGCACCTGATGTTATTTTTTTTTTTAAAGTTTATGTTTATGATCTACTGCATGTACTTTTTTGTGGAGTGAAGCAGAAAGCATATGAATGATTGTATAGGCCTTGATTCTGAGTGGCTACTCTTGGGGGTAACTTTTGGGATGTGCTTGGGATTCTAGAAAAAGAATGTTGGACCATTCCACTTTCAGAGGCAAGAACTATGTGTATTGTACGTTTTTATAAATCTAGGACGGTGGTTCTCAAACTTGAATATATATAAGCCGAACCCCTGGAAGTTCTTAACCTATATTCTTAAATACACCAGGTGATTTTTGGGCCTGTGGACCACACTTCAGGAAACATGTCTCTGTTTTGTTCCATTTATTATCGAAGTGTGTTCATTGCTACCTTGGGGCAAATTCGCTATTTGTGAGATGCCATGATTCATTCTGATTCACTGTTGCCATCCTCACCCCTTGGGGCGTGCCAGTCTTTGGGAGTCCCCAGACAGAATTGTTCCATGAGACCCTCATAGGTGGGAGTCAGTGGACCCTTGCCGCTGCTACAGCAGGGGTCCCCAGGACCCCCTTCCACAGTGTACACCGCAGCCACATCTTGAAGCAGCTGCCGCCCACATTGGTTCTAGGCTTTTCTCCAGTGTTACTGGCTCCAGTCTTTGCAGCTAGAGAGTGGGTGCTCTCTAGCCCAGGGAACTGGAGGCTAGAGCCCTTGGGGGTAAAACATACTATCATCTGTGAGGGATGAGGCTGAATTTTACCAGATTAGATTTATTGGCTTGTTTAGAGAAACCTAGCCAGCCTAATTGTCCTCCAGGAAAATTACTGAACTCAACCAAACAGCATAAAAATTGATTCCTAAGATCCCAGTGCATACAAAGCAGAGAGTCTGGGTTAATTTCTTAGCAGTGGCTTGCCCTTTATCAGAAAGAATGAAACGGAGCTCTTTTAGGTAGGAAAGATTAAAGGAGTAATTGTCATATATAGTTCATATTGTGAAGGATACAAAAGTAGGACCTGACACGCCCTATCATAAAAAAAAAAAGGGAGGTTAGACTAACCTGTAGGAAACAACATGTCAGGACTCCTGCTGGATCATTCCTCTGCCTGAGTTTACTTTCCTTCATCCCCCAACTCTTCTGTAATCTCTTTACATTCAATTCAAAATGTGTGCCCTTGAACAATTCTACTTATTTCCCTCAGCTCTTCAAACAGCTTAAAATCATTAGTGTTAGGGAAAAACTGATACAAACTTTTTTTTTTTAAGATTTTATTTATTTATTTGACACAGAAAGCAAATGAGAGAGCACAAGCAGGGGAAGCAGCCGAGGGAAAGGGAGAAGCAAGGCCCCCCACTGAGCAGGGAGCCCAATGTGGGGCTTGATCCCAGGACCCTGGGATCATAACCTGAGTGTAAAGTAGAGGCCTAACCGACTGGGCCACCCAGGCGCCCCTTACTGTAAAATATAGGTGTAAAGCCACAAAACTTTAAAGAGTGTTTTTTATGATCACCTAAAAAAAAATTTTTTTTTTTTAAGGACCTGGGCCTGAAAGTGCTGCATTTTTAGAATTCGAAAATTCTAAGATAGAATAAAAATGGCTGATTCTAAGTTAAAGTTGCTTGCTGTCTTTTCTCATTTAGCCATTTCAAATCTGTCTTGTTTATGAAGACTCTTGCCCTTTGGTTATAGAGTATTATCAAAATCAGATAGGACTCTGGTTCAGTAGATGTATAGTGCTAGAATTTGGTCTACTTTCTGGAAAGCCATTCCTGGTTCAAGACTGGAAGGAAAGTTGATTTTGTTACTCTGTAGTAGCAGTCACAAAGCAGGGAGACAAAAAAAGGGGTGGGGGAGTCCCAGGTTGAAAAGTAATCATAAGAATTGCAAAAATATTTTGATATTATTCATATATCTGGCAACACTATAGCCAACAATGAATTTATAAGCTATGGTATTTTAACTGTGGTGCAGGGCATGGCCTCTTCCCAAATTCTCAGTTATTCTTTTCACACTTCTCTCCCTGAGATTCACTGTACTCAGCCACACTAGCCTTCTTTCTTTTCCTTGAGCACAACAAGCTCATTCCTGCATTGGTGTCTTTGCATGTACTTGACATTCCCTCTGCCTGGAACATTGTTCCCAGAGGTCTCCTTCATCTGGGCCCTTCTCATCATTCAGGGCTCAACTTTGATGTCACCTTCCCAGGGAGGCCTTTCCTGATTGCCCCATCTAAAACCTTTTCTCCTATTATCCTGTTTTATATCCTCATGGAGATTATTACTATTTTAAATTCTAATTTAATGTTAATTTTCAGTCTTCCCCACTTGAACATGTTTAGGATCTTTTTGTCGTTGTTCTGTAGTTCCAAACAGTGTGCCCCCGTATGAGTTTATTATTGTCTGAAAATTCCATATCTTTAATCAACTTTGGGAATTTTTCAGTCATCTCTTTATCACATCTCCTCTATATTCTTCTTCTCAGTCTTCTTATTCTCATTTTCCATTTCCATGATGTCTTTTAATTGGTGTAAGCCCTTTCCTCGGTAATTTTTTCAGATCTGTTTCCCAGTTCACTAATTCTCTCTTTAACTTGGTTTGATCTCTGTGTAATCAATCTGTTGAGTTTCTAAATTTCAATAATGATTTTTCTGTAACTTTTATTTTTTCCCCCCCAATCTGCTCGGTCACTGTTTTCTTCCGTATGTTCGTTTCTCATGTTTTTCATTCTTTTTTTTGGTTTCAATAATTTGAAACATGCTTATATATTATAGCTTATCTGATCATTTTATTAAGTTTTTTTCCGAGAGTCTTACCCTATTTGTTGAATTTCCCAAGTCTTGTTTGCGATGGCTTATTTCTGCTTAAGTTTTTGTATTTTCTGTTGTGAGCTCATCTTCAACAGAGCTTTATTTATGGGAATCATGCCCTGATTGAGGGTAGGTCTCAGAGTTTTGTATTTCTTTTGCCAAATGTCACAGGGTTATTGCAAGCCTGAAACCACTTTTTGTGTTCAATTTTTGCCTTGGGGATTTTCAGACCATATAGTCGTACAATTCAAATCTCAAATTAGCTTATGGAAAGACCTGTGGTTACAGATTATTAAAGCAGATGCTTTTTTCCTCTCAGTTCAGAGCTTGCTTTCTTTTTTTTTTTAAAGATTTTATTTATTTATTTGACACAGAGAGACACAGCGAGAGAGGGAACACAAGCAGGGGGAGTGGGAGAGGGAGAAGCAGGCCTCCCGCCGAGCAGGGAGCCCAAAGTGGGGCTCGATCCCAGGACCCTGGGATCATGACCTGAGCCGAAGGCAGACGCTTAACCGACTGAACCACCCTGGCACTCCAGTTCAGAGCTTTCTTATTGTCACTGTGTGCCAACAGGCTAATTTTTTCCTAGTCTGCTCTGTCTTTTTGAGGGTCCTCATTGTATATTGGGGCTCATTTTCAATTTCCTGTTTTCAGGTGGGCCCAAGAGCAATAAACAGCCTCCTTTTCCAGGGCAGCTGAAAAGGCCTGACCTCATTTACCACTGTACTTTTTAGTTCCCGCCAACATTTTTGACTCCTGAGGATCTTCCTTACTTTCTTGCTAGCTCAGCTGTGTAATTAAAAGGATATTGTTATATAGCCACTATTTTTAGGAGTTTTGGCAAAGAAGAATTTTTAAAGTTACCAACCTAGCTCTCTTGCCACAGAAGCAGGGTCTCTGCCCCCAGAATCTCTTGCTCATTGCTGCTGCTATAGCACCCAGCACAGTACCTGGCACGTGGGGAGGAGATCAATACATATTTGTTCTTTGATTTGTGGAATTGGACATTTTGATTAGAAACTGTTCCTTCTCTGGGCGCCTGGGTGGCTCAGATGGTTAAGCGTCTGCCTTCAGCTCAGGTCATGATCCCGGAGTCCTGGGATCGAGCCCCGCATTGGGCTCCCAGTTCCTTGGGAGCCTGCTTCTCCCTCTGCCTCTCTCTCTCTCTCTCTCTGTCTCTCATGAATAAATAAATAAATAAATAAATAAGAAATAAATAAGAAAAGAAAAGAAACTGTTCCTTCTCGGGGCACCTGGGTGGCTCAGTCAGTTAAGCATCTGCCTTCGGCTCGGGTCATGATCCCAGGGTCCTGGGATCTGAGCCCCACGTCAGGCTCCCTGCTCGGTGGAGAGTCTGCTTCTCCCTCTGCCCCTCCCCCCTGCTCATGCTCTATCTCTCTCTCACTCACTTTCTCTCTCTCAAATAAATAAAATCTTAAAAAAAAAAAAGAAAAGAAAAAGAAACTCTTCCTTCTCCCTGTAGGGAAAGCCAGAAGTTGTGCTCCAAATTCATTCATATCCAGCAGCCAAGATAGTGTCCTCCTATCCTTTAACACCTGTGAACGATTTCAATTTTCCTATTTTTTACTTTTAAACTCTAAAACTTTGGTGCGTTCCTAAGGACCTGAAGATGCTGCTGCCAGTTACTAGTAGGGTTTTCCAGCCCCATAAATTGGCAGATTAAAACCATCCTTAGGGAACCATTACTGCTCAGTGTCTCTCTTTGTGCTGGCGCTTGGAAAGTTCTTATGCTGATTAACTGACCTTTACAGTGGCTTAGCTGAGAACAGCAACTATAAGAGATGGAAACTGTTGAGGAAAGTGTTGTTAGTCCCACAGTTTATGTTGCCACAAAAGAGATGAGATGATTTTTTGCATATGTGCAGAAGGTATACTATTC
This sequence comes from Callorhinus ursinus, assembly GCF_003265705.2. Classification (NCBI taxonomy): domain Eukaryota; kingdom Metazoa; phylum Chordata; class Mammalia; order Carnivora; family Otariidae; genus Callorhinus; species Callorhinus ursinus. Next base: position 17,739,269 of record NW_027397082.1, on the reverse strand, counting down.
ATCCTTTTCCGTTGTAAAAATGTTCTTTCCAATTCAGTGTCGGTCTTGCTTGGTTCTTCTTTGTGCCTGTGCTTTTTGTTTGAGGACCATGTGTGCCCTGTATCTTGGAGCCAGTCTCTGTGAAATCTGGGCTGAAGACACATACCTATAACAAACGAGGATGCTGACGGTCATTACCGCAATCATTCCTGAGATGAGAGACCTCAGCATGAGAGCATGTGTTATTCACACAGTTTCTTCATGACAAGTTCTACATTTCTAGCAATTTTTTGGCTATGCAGTTTTGTACAAATGAAAAAATGGCTGGGAAGGAGCTGTCTTTAAAATGCAAATCTGATCTCGTCACCTCCCTGCACTGTCTGGTCCCCACTCACCTAACTTCCCTACCTACTTCTTCAACCATCTCCTTTTAGTTAAAGGGCTTTGTTTGTACCATCTCCTTTGCCTAGAATGTTCTCCCCATCCCTCTTCCCTGGTTACTAATTTTCTAACCATCTTGGCGATCTCCATTCAAGCTTACCTTTGTCACAGAATCTGTCTGGACCTTTATGACTAACTCCTAGGTCTTATCTCTTGTAAACTCTTACCAAATCATATATTTTTCTCTTGCTAGTTGTAGTTTCATCTGTGTGATTACTTTATTATCTTTCACTAGACTGCAAGCTTCACAAGGACAGAGAGCATGACCGTTTTGGCCATTTGCCCATTGTGTTCCCCATCCAGTTCATTGCAGGTACTCAGTAAATGTTGAAGGAAGGAATGAAGGTCCCACATTCCACACTGGGATGAAACAGCATTCTGCTTTTCAAAAAATCAGTATACGAAAAAACAACGTTTCAAGCAAAAAAGGGAGGAGTCCTGAGCATGTTGCCTCTCCTCGCTGTCCAGTAGAAGATGAAGGATCCTATTCCCAAAGTCAAAGAGCTCCACAAGGGCAGGGTCCTTATTTTTTCCTTCAAAGACAAAAATTTTGGTTTTGTTTGGTTTGGGGCTTTCAGTGGTTTATTTAAGCAACTGACGTATAAAAAGCAACTGAAGAAGTATAACCTCATCCAAGGCAGCTAAAGCTTACTAGTAAAAGCTCAGGCTCTGGGGCCAAATGAAAGAGATTGAACCACTCCCTAGCTGTGTGACCTTAGGCAAGTTACTCAGCCTCTGTTGGCCTCAATTTCCTGATACTACCCGCTTCATAAGTTGCTTTCAAGTTAAGATTAAGGAATACATGTAAGGCATTTAGAACAGTTCCTGGCACATAGCAGGTGCTCAGTCCACATTAGTTATATTATTCACCCCAGGTTGAATAACCGATGTTTTGTTAAGCAAACCGTTATGCGCCAAGCCCTGTGCTCATATTGGGAATGTGGGAGGTAGGTGAAGAGACAGAGCTCCTGCCCATAGGGAGAGCACAATTCATTCTTTGGTTCACTCTCTGGAGAAAGGGAATGGGAGGGATATTTACTGCCCACTCCTCAAGACTTGGCCTGAACAACATAATATGTGTAAAGTGCTTGAAGATGCTTGGGAGCAAGGCAGAGAATAATCTTCATCATAAAAGGTGTTGAGAATTTTTCATATTTGAACTTTATCCACTGCATTCTCTCCGGTTGCTTTTTCTGTTCTTCATGAGTCTGGAGCAACCCACGTTGCCGGTGAACTTCACTCTTCCAAAGTAGTTCTAAGTGAATGCAGAGTGCCGTTTAGATGGTCTTTCATGCCCAGTAATAATGGCTCACAGAGTAACATTGATATTAAGAGCTCAGAGAAGTTAAGTAACTTACTCAAGGTCACACAGTTAATTAATAAGCCCAGTATAAGAGCTGTGCTTTAGACCCAGATCTGCCTGCCTCTTAACCGTGTCTTCCTCACAGGTCTTTGAGAGTCCTCCAGGTAATCCATGATTAGGCTCCTTGTTTAGGGAAGGCTGGAAGAGCACCAGGCAGCATTTGCAAACTGCTGTTCTTTGCTATCTCTTTGAATGAGAGAAGACAGATTTCAGGAGCCCTTGTGTTGACTCAAGGCCTCTGTGGGAGGGGATGGGAGGTGGGTAGGCTAATAAAGACTTAGGGTTGAAGGAGACATTAGAGAGCATCTTTAACTCCTCCTAGGGCCCCTGTGTCCATGTCCTGGTCCTCCATAGTGAAGACCAAACCCAAGAGAGCCAGGGCCAAACCCTAGGCTCCAGGATTTTCCTTTCCTACCAGTAGGTTTCTGGAGGAACTTACCTTGGGATTCCCCATCTCACGTACCCTCCTGCTCTTCCATTTCTTCCTTGCTAAAGGTGCATGAGCCCACTTCTTGTCTTCCTTAACCACCCACCCACTTTCCTTCCTCCTGTGGCAGAGAACGACAGTTTCCATCACCAAGACCATCCCAGGCAGCCTGCAAACTCTGTCAGGGGGCAGGGGAAGGAGAACAGGGGTCAAGATCTACTGGGTAGAAAGTGTTTGAGGTACACTGGATTAAATGATGCTCCTAGAGTTCGGCTCTCCCTAGGAAGGTGGAGGCAGAGCAGGGAAAAAGAGCGGGGTCCTGTTTAGACCAGGCTTCCTGTGCCGGGGGATGGAAAGGCCAAGAGAGAAGCTGACACCAGTAGGTCACGAAGATACCACTTGTTTAGATTTCAGATGCATTCCGTTCCACGCTGCACTTAGGACCAGTTGGCTGCCTTGTGTTCAGAGCCTGGACCTCATCTGGTAAATTTTCCCGAGGCAGAAGTGTCACTGGATTCTTTCACGTGTTGGAGTTGTAGGCAGCACAGCCCCTTTTAGAAACTATGTGGACACTTTGAACTGTGGTCTTACGAGCCAGTGCCAGAAGAATGGCATTTGGGGGCCTGGTAAACTTGGGAGAAACTTTTTGATGTCCTTATGAAAGCATCATTTTGCTCTGAAGTCAGGGAGGGTGTGTTCTAGCAAAAGAAGCGAGCCCAGATCTGCCTTCTCCACGTGCACCAGGCCTCCGAGGAGACCTCCGACTGGCCCCCCCCCCCCCCCCCCGCCCCCTGCCTCCATCGTGCTTATGGTGGATGTGGGAAGAGGCAGAGGTGGGAAGAATTCTGTTGGCGATGTTGTGAAACCCTCACTGTCAGAGCCTTCCAATGCCTTTCCCATGTTTCCTTCTTCCCAAACCCCTTTACATAAGGCCATAAGGCTCTTAAAGACCAGGAAATGCCTGAGCCTCTGGTGGCAGAGACCTGCCCTGAGCCCGGGATCTGGTCTTTAGCTGTGCCTCTCCCTTGTCCCATCCCTGTGACGTGAGGCGCCTGAACGGTCTCTACCCAGCCTTAGCCCTGTGGCCGGTTGCCGGAGTGCCTTGTTTATACCCTTGGCCAAGTAGACAGTGTAGTGTAGAGCAAGGCCAGGAGAGGAGGAACTGACCGTGTGACTTAAGTTTCCACTGGCAGGCATCCGCCCGGATGTATGCTGTGGGCAGGGTCAGCCTGAGTAGCAGCAAATACAATACTGTGGTTTTAGTTTCTCTGCTGAGCAGGGTTTTTTTGTTTTTGGATTTTTTTTTTTTCCTTCTTAACCCCGAGCTTCTTGAGGATGGGGACAATGTCTTATTCATCTTTGTATCCCACATACCCAACACAGTGCTTGGCACAAAGACAGTGTGTCCAGTAAATGGATGTGTTACTTGTTTAGAATAAACGTTGAAAGCCAGACAGAGCACCTGAGACTTAGAGGTCTTAGCATATGTGTGGTGGGGTCCACAGTACATGTGGGGCTGAAGTTCAGGTTGGCTGGTGGGGTCTCTCATATCTTAAATGTGAAATGTCAAAAAACCATCTTTACCTCCATCCCCATCCACCAGGGCTGTGGATAGAATTTGGCACACCACGGAGTGGTTACTCAGCAGTGCCCTTTCTGGAACTGTCCCTGACAAGGCACAGTGTGAATCCTAGGTCCAGTCAAGATCATCAAGAGATCATTTGATAAGCAAAAAATTATCTAGCACATTGAAATTGGATGAGGTCAGCTGGGCAGGTAACCCCGTTTTTTAAGAGTGAAGAATTTTAGTGCCAAGTTAACTTGGCCCTCTTTGGAATCACCCTGTAATTAACCTTGAACAGTGTGTGTTTTGAAGGACAGAATGACTGACTCAATGCTAATCCTAGAATATGTACTGCATTAATTGGTTCCAGGAACTTTCACAGAAAAGCCGGTTTTATTTAAAAAGGACTGCTAATTACACGAGAACCATCATCTTTTTACCGGCTGAGTGTAACACCGGAACATCAAGTGTTTCTGCTTGGACATAAAGAAAGTGGGGCACCTGTTTCCTTTCTGAGGAAAACTTCGTTCTTTACTGGTCGGCTTTGTGTGCCGAATCCTCTTCACCCTTTCATAAACCTTTGTTTTTTTTCTTCAATCTGCTGCTGTTGTGGGTTCTAATTTTTTTTTTCTTCACGGAATGAACATTGATGTAGACCGTCTTGGCGGAGGGTGGGCAGACAACCAGGAAGAAGAGGATGAAAAGAAAAGTGGCATTTAAAAGCTATAATTTCATATGTTAAATTTTTTTTTTCCTTTTTTAGGATAAGGAAACCTGTGTGGGTACCAATAATCAAAGCTACATTTGTGACACAGGACACTGCTGTGGACAGTCTCAGTGCTGCAACTACTACTATGAACTCTGGTGTAAGTCCTTGCCCCCCGGGGGTTGCTGGCACCCCAGGGTCCTCCTGGTTACTGTCTCCACTCGTTGGGAAGCAGTGGGCTGGGCACCTTTTCTCATTCTCCCAGGGGCAGTGTTGTGAGTAGAATCTGTTGCTGGGTTCCAGAAGCATGTCCTCTCTAGAGGAGGAGTGCTCTGGTGCTCTTCAGACACCAGGGGCTGACGACTAGAGACTATGGTCTGAGCCTTCTGAAGAGGCCGTGGTTACCAGGTCTGCTGAGGAAGCTCCTGCCTGGGCTTCTCTCTGATGCCCCCTCTAGTGTGTGCTGAGCAGTGACAACTCACATCCTTCTGTGGGCCCGCCGGACACCCAGGCTTTGCTGTCTTTGCGAAGAGAGGTTACAGCAGCCAATCTGTTGTGAACGCCAGGCTAGGCTTTGTGGATAGCTGTAAGGCCATTTTCTTGTGAAAACCTTAACGGCTTCCAGAATTCCCCCATAGAGCATCAAGGAGCTGCCTCTGTGTCTGGTCCCTGTCAAAGGGATCGCCTTCCCCTAGGTCCTTGCTCATGGAGCCCTCCCAGAGTGAGGGAGTCTAGAGGTTTAGCCCCCTCCGTTTCTTTCCCACTTCTCAAGCTGAAATGTCTGGAGGTTTGCTTCTCTGGTGCATCTCCCCTGTTAACTCTCAGCTAATTGCTGCGTGGAAACGGTCCTCATCTCACCACTGGTTTGGTTGAGGCCATGAACTTGCACCTTCAGACTTGCACAAGGGTGGTGACATTGGCACAATCTTCAGGGACCTAGCCAGGTTCAAGGGTTTCACTAACATGCTTTTTTGCACTTCAGTCTTCTCGAAGCTCGGATGAGACTCTACAGGATGCTGCTGGACAAAGAATGGGAGGACAGGAGAGTCCTTAGGGCAGAGAGTCCCCAGGTGACCAGCAGCACGCTGGTTCACAACTGTCTGTAGAGAGGAGAAATGGTAGCCTGTTTCCCCAGATAGTTCTAAGCCCCCATCATCCCCTCCATTTGGAAACAAACTGGGCTGGTTTGCCAAAGCGGACCTTTCCTGCCCCCATCACCCTTGTCCTTTCTCCCCTTCTCTGATCTCCCCACTACTCCCGCATTGGTGATGTGGTCAGAAGGCAGCTAGAAGGGCTGTTGTTTGGTATGGAAAGGAAATTAGACTCTTGGCTGGGCAGTCTCTCCCTCTAAATGTAAATGTATCTTGTAGCCAGTGGGAGTGGTTCCTCCAAACAGGACCTCTCCTCACTCTTATCTTCACCTTTCGAGGACTGAGGACTGGCTCGTCTGCCGTTCTGAGGAATCCCAGGGGCAGCCAAGTGCATAGTCCCTTCGTAAGGAGAGAACAGGGCTTGGGGTGTCCACACCAGTCCTCTGCGAATATAAGCAATAGCAAAGGAGGACCCAGGGTTGTTGCTATTTTAGAAGGGGTGGGGTGGAGGGACTTACTAGAGAACACAAAGTGCCAGGCAGGTGAACAGACTGTGTTTAAATGTTTTAAAATGCAGATAACAGCAGGGCTCCAATTCTCCCTCCCACCCCTTGTTAATACAAAAGTCGAAGCTGGGCTGCCAGAAAGCCACAGAGCTGCGGTTGGTTTTTCCGGGGCCCGGCCCAGGCAGCATCGGTTGTGGAGAGACATGAGGTTGTGGATGGTCTCGTCTCAGACTGACAGAGCCTCCTGGGCTTTTGGCAGAGCAGGCCCAGTAGCTACCAGAATTGGGTCACCGTCACCGTCACCGGGGCGGGGGGTAGGGGGTGGGGCAGCGGGGACAGGGAGACCCAGATGGCAGGGACGCGGCCTGGGAACCAGGCACTTCACCCCAAGGGCTTAAAGAAAGCCAGAGGAGGAGCTGCTGAGTGGCCAATTCTCTCTCCAGTTACGGTCAGTGGAGAAAAGGAGGAGGCCAGAGACCAGAGTCGACGGGGGCGAAAGACTTGCCATTCTATGAGCTGGCCCATGCTTTCCAATTCTGGAGGAATGGAGATTGTCAAAGCAAAACTGTCCTCATTGGTGCCCAGAAACGGCTTCTTGGTCAGGAGATGCCCAGCGAGTGTTCCACCCCCCTCAGAATTCTGGCGTTTTCCTCCTCATCAGGGTCCTGGCCTCTGCCTGATGTGTGGATAGGAGGGAAGATGAGTGTTTGGATGAGCCCCTTCAGTTCTTAATCAAAACTGCATTTTTGGTCACTTTGAACCCTGTTCCCTCTAACTGTCTCTAAACTTTGCCTGACATGTGAAAATAATGGGCTTTGTGCTATTCTTTTTGTGTCTTTCCTTTGGAAGGAAAGAAGTTTCAGCCAGAAAGTCCTTGGCAGAGTTTCTCTCAGACATAGTACCTCTTTAACCACAGTTGCCTACAGAGAAGGCCTCAGGGGAAAAAAGCAAAAAATGCCATTTCCACCAACCTGTTCACGTCTATGGAGCTGAGTCTTCCTGTGGGCTGAAGACTGTTTTCTCTCTCTCTCTCACAAACACACCACACACACACACACACACACACACACACACACACACACACACACACAC